>NC_140951.1:78484620-79074620 GCF_014529385.1 Adiantum capillus-veneris
CTGATTGATTAAGTACACAGACATACTTACAGCTTCCGCCCAAAGCTCAGCGGTAGGCCTGCATGTAGCCGCATGCTTCGTGCTCGTTCCATGATTGTCCTATTCATCCTTTCCAAAATCCCATTTTGTTGAGGTGTCCTTGGGGTTGTCCTTTGCCTCCGAATGCCATTGCTAGCACAAAAGCTTTCAAAAGCTTGGCTGCAATATTCGCCTCCATTGTCGGATCTGAGGGATTTAACCTTGGTACCTGTTTCATTCTCCACAAAGGCTTTCCACCTTTGAAATATGGAAAATACATCGGATTTATTCTTCATGACATAAACCCATGTTTTTCTAGTCGCATCGTCTATGAATGTTACATAGTACAATGAGCCACCAAGTGATGGTGTACTTGCAGGACCCCAAACATCAGAATGAACCAACTCAAGTTTTTTATTTTTTCTTTCATTTCCTGATTTTTGAAATTTTACCCTCTTTTGTTTACCATAAACACAATCTTCACAGAACTCTAAGTCCACTTCGTTCAAACCTGGTAGAAGCTTCTTTGTTTGAAGGATTTGCATTCCTTTGGCACTCATATGTCCAAGTCGGTAGTGCCACACCGCACTGTCAACTTCTATAGTTGTTGCACAAGCTGAAGGTTGCGTGCTAACAGTACACAAGTAAAGTGTACCGACCTTTTCTCCCTTGGCAACCACCAAAGATCCCTTTGAGATCTTCCACAGTTTGTTTTCGAATGCAATGTTGTGACCTTCATCGTCCAATTGTCCTGTAGAGATTAAAGTTTTGCGAAGAGAAGGAACATGCCTAACATCTTTAAGCTTCCATTCATTTCCGTTAACAGTTTTGACAGAAACTGTACCTTTGCCGACAATCTCACAAGCTTCATCATCTCCCAAGTATACATACCCAAAATTACCTTTGGTGTAGTCTTGGAAATGTTGCTTGTGTGGTGTCGCATGGAATGAAGCCCCGGAATCTACTATCCAGGAATTAGACACATTGTCTAATGAGAGAATTAGAGCATCTTGCTCTACTTTACCTACCACATTGGCCTCCGATGTTGGCTTGTTGTCTTGAGACTCTGTCTCCTTCTTCTTCTTGGACCAGCAATCCTTCTTGACGTGGCGCTTCTTGCCGCAGTTCCAACATTCAAGAACTGACTTTGTGCGTGACTTGCTCCGTCTTGAGCGATCACGACCCTTTTGGCTTTTGAACCTCTCCTTAGGCCTTCCTCTTGTTTCCACTGACAATGCAGCACTTGATGATTCTCTTGTGCTTCTCCTTCGTATTTCCTCGCTTAGGAGAACACCCACAACATCATCAAACTTAAGAGTATTTGTACCAGAGATAGAATTACTTACAGCCATCACAAGGCTGTCCCAATTATCCGGTAGAGATGATAGTATAAGGAGAGCTCGCACTTTGTCATCGAAATTGATTTTGACCGATCGAAGTTGACTTATGTTTGTGTTAAAGTCATTTAGTTGTTTTGCAACTGAACCATTCTCTGCCATCTTTAGATTGAACAAGCGCTTCATAAGAAATACCACCTCACACTCACCTTGTTGCATCAACTTCACACTATAAAATGTGTGTACAAATGACCTCCTTTAATAGGCCAAAAGGACTGCCCTCTCTTATGAGAGGCAACCATGTGTAGCCGCCCTTGTGCGAATAAGTCCAAATCGGACCCTCCAATCCGCCCATGTGTGGCCGCCCTTGAGAAGACAAGTCCGCTTTTGAATTCGGCCACCGGCCACCGGCCATTGACTTCCGACCACCGGCCATCGGCCAACGGACCGGTTGTTTTTAAACCACTTTCCAGCTGCCGTCCGGCCATAATATTCTGGCGAAAAGGAAAGTCTCGGGGGCCTCCGCCCCCGAGGCCTCTAAAGTTGCCCCTGATTCTTGTCCATGAAAATTTTGGTTTTCGGTAAGTGATTTTCCTTCACGCACGATGGCTTCTCCTCATAATGGGGGCCTTACAAATGTGCGCTTTTACCACAGAAAATTACAAGGGTAAATCAGGCTCCATACTTAACAATGAGGTTACCGAGGAGCCATCACAAAGTACACCTGTTGTACGAGTAAATGTGCTCACATGATCGATGCTCCAAAAACAAAATTATATTCTTGAGGAAAGAGACACGACATTAATTGCCTAATCTCAGAAAAAGAAGAAAACATGAAGGAAGAGATCGCAAAATGCAGCGAAGTCAGAACCCAGTTCAAAGACCAACATAGGGACTGGTGATGACCTCGTATATATGAACAACACTGAAGAGGATTCTGATGCAGGTGAAAACATGGAAACCAAAATGACCACTAAGATAGAAACCAACAAGGAAGATATTCATGAGCAAGAATGGCCAGGATCCAAGAAGAAGATAGGAACTTATCCAAACTCTGCAGAGGAGATTGAGCGAGTCAATCAATTAAGGAGTTTGGTAGAAGATACCCAAAGGGATCTAGAACCAGCACCTAGGCAGATCCAGATTACAGACACCATGTTCCCTACGCAACAACAACCTCACCAAGTCCATAGACCCTTAGCCATACCTAGTGTCATCCAAGAAGAAAGTGACTTAGAGTCATGGGAAAGTGGGCATACTCACTTCTTGATGGAAAGAATGTTTACAGAGGGACTGCCTGATCCTATCAAAGAAATGGAGATCCCATCTTCCCCACGTCAAGGGACTGGAGCCCAAAAGGTGCCGTTAAACATTGCTAAATTGATGGATTTCATGTCTTCAGAAGTTAGAACCACCATCATGTCCAAACTATATAAAGACCCTGAGCTAGTCTCAGCTCTTCGAGCCTTCCTCAATGGAGAACTGAAGTTTGGGCTACCAACCTAGATGAGAACCTTGTGGTAGAAATACCTGTTAGCAAGTTGGGATAATACTTTGAGGGTGATGAATCCAATGCGAGCATACCAATCACTACTAAGGGATTAACTGTGAAGGGAATCCTTGATGGTGGCTCTGGGGTTAGCATTGTGACGAAAAAGTGATGGGAAACTATGGGAAGACCTCACCTTGCGACCATAACCATAGTAGTGAAGATGGCCAATGGGTCCATTGTTAAACCTATTGGGATGCTAGAAAATCTCAAGATCAAGGTCTTTGGACATAAAATAAGAGTTACCTTCATTGTTATGGATTCTCCAAGCACACTATGGCATCTGAGATGATCTTAGGATGTCCTTTCATGAGGGAAGCAAAAATAGTGCATGTCTGGTCTAAAAACCATGTCTACTTGCAGTTCCAAGATTCTGTCATTCAAGTGGATCTTGTAATTGGTCGAGCATATCCCCTAGGAAACAGGTTTATAATTGATCATAGATCAGACACCACAGTTCACTCGGCACCATTGCAATATTGTTACACGTGTATAGCGGACACTGACGTTGGGGAAGATTCTCCTTATATGGATGTACTACCTGGGATGACTGAGTCAGACAATGTGGATTGGGTCCACCTAGCAACAACCATAAACACTTGGGGAAATAGGGGGACGACTTGGGTAACACATGAGGGGGATGAAATGCGTGTACCCTAAATATGCTACAAGCAATGCATATAGCTTCTGACAAGACTCATCCTCATATAACAAACAGAACATACAAGTGGGTCCCTAAATCTTCTTGAGCGACCATAGCTAGTGATAAAAAACAAAGGCCTTGTAAGAAACGTCCCACTCGCCCCAAAAAATGCAAGGAAACGTAGTGGTGGATTCCTAAACGACTATTGGAAGCTCAAGGCTACTATAAAGGAAACGATCAAAATTGGGTGCCAAAACATAAATTGTGCTTTACTTATCACCGGGCCCATGTCAGCTCAATCCTGTAGCTCCAAAACAAATTGACGATCATGGAAAGAAAAAAATCACAGAATGCTACACACACGCTCTAGAGCTAGTTTGGGTACCGAAGAAAGAACGATTTGTTCCACCTAACTCAGGAAGGGGAAAGTCCCATGAAGCTTCTAGCTCCTCATGTTATGTATCCATAGAGGTAAAAGCTTCTCCACAATCTCCACCTACCATTGTACATATCCATATAAACAAGGACGAGTTTGCACCTCCCATTGTAAGTTCACCACCTCTACAACAACGTTGTAAATAAAATCATGGGAGAGTACCTTACCACCCTTGCAACTAGATGAAACGCATAGGGCGATCGGAAATTATTGGTCAAATTCTTCACCCATAACAACTTGGAACAACTGGTTTCAAAAGGTGACGACATCATTCCAAAAGGTATGATCTACCCAAGGAAAGGGGGAGTGTTTGCTGTCATCCATCATTCACTTGCTTCCCTCTCAACCTTCCTCCCTGACCTCTCAATCTCCCAATCTTAGGGAATGTATATATAAAGCCTTATACTCACAAAAAATTAAAATAATAAAGAGCAAGAGCAATTAGCAAACGAGTATGCACAATAAAAGTCAAAACATTGACCTAGACCTACACATTCACATCCGATACACTGAAACAAAAACCTATGTGTAAGGTCCCCAATCCCTCCGACACCACAAACGGGATGGTACCATTGACAGGTCTCTAGGCCTACTAAAGTCAGATTCCTTAAACAAAAAAAATTCCAGGGAACTCACCCTTACCATTGACAATGGTTTAGGTTTATAGCCCTAGAAAGAGA
Organism: Adiantum capillus-veneris; assembly: GCF_014529385.1. Lineage (NCBI taxonomy): Eukaryota > Viridiplantae > Streptophyta > Polypodiopsida > Polypodiales > Pteridaceae > Adiantum > Adiantum capillus-veneris. Next base: position 78,489,284 of record NC_140951.1, read on the forward strand.
CCTAGTCCTGTCTCGCAGTGGAAACGAGACCATTAAAAAAAAAATTCCGGCCCTATAACTTCATCATTCAGATTATGGTTTCCTTAACCAACGCTTTTTTCCCCCTAACATATGTGAGGGCACAGCCGTTGGTCTTGTAAGGTCCCCAATACCTTCGACACCAAAAACGGGATGGTACCATTGACAGGTCTCTAGGCCTACTAAAGTCAGAGTCCTTAAACAAGAAAAATTCCAGGGAATTCACCCTTACCATTGACAATGCTTTAGGTTTATAGCCCTAAAAAGAGAGCTAGTCCTGTCTCGCAATGGAAACGGGACCATTAAAAAACATTTCCGACTCTATAACTTCATCATTCAGATTATGGTTTCCTTAACCAACGCTTTTTTCCCCCTAACATATGTGAGGGCACAGCCGTTAGTGGATTCCTCTTCCAAGTGAAGAAGTTTCTAAACGTTTTAGTACGTGGGAATGGATAGTTACCGACTAATCAGGTCCACCCGTCCATGATTGACAACCTTAGTCAATTCCCACTTACCACCCCGCACTCACACATGATTTCTATGTTGTTTAATTACTAACACATTCTTTTCACAATTAAAACAATGATTCCTCTTAGCTTTCACAACTGAATTTCATTAAGACAACCTTTGAAAACAGTATTGAAGACATTCTTTCAACAAACAAACATCTTTAGACTTAAGACAAGGTACTCTCATTCTGAAGCATCTCTGACCAGTACTGACTTGTCTCAAGATCACCTATACAGGGGTGAACAAAACGACACCCATTCCTTATTTATAAAAACCGGGGTGGAAAAAGCCATCACCCAAAGTCCGGGCGCCCATACGCCAACTGGCTGTCCATACAACCAGGCGGTTCCTCTAGGATAAACTTGAAAGTAATATCCACAAACACAACCAAGCACGGGGTAAAGATTCCACGCATGCTGAGGAAACCGACTCATCCATGATGGTATCGCCATCATTACCCATTACCTAGAGTAAAATATTTCCAAGGAATCAGAGGTGTCTTGAGACAAACTGTCTTAAGGATGGTCAAACATTTATTTCCTAGGTCTTTCAGTCATAACGCAATCATTTCTTTTTTATTTACAATCATTGCTCGTTGGTTTTGTGGAAGTTACCTTCCATTTACAGCCAGTTTATCCTTCCTACCCTTACGTATGCAATGTTAACTTAAAAATGAAATTTAAAAGATTTTAAGTGAACAAAATAGAAATCCACCTAGGACTGCTCATCCATGTGCTGTGGGGCGGGAGCCTGTAGACTTTCCTCCGTTGGCCTATGGCTAGGCCCAGCCTCATGTGGCCTTGTTTCTTTTGTTGCTAACATCCTCTTCCTTGGTAAGAGGATTTCCCCTGGTTCTCTTTGGAGCCATGTCGGCAGCCTTATAAAAAAACTTAATCGATTAGAAGTTTAATTGAATAATCTTCTTTTTTCTTTTTTACACAAAAATAAGGATTTTTGGAGTAAGTAGGTATCTTTAATAGTCAACTTGATGAGATATTCCTCCTGTAACTTATTTATGCTATAAGTAATTTTTCATAATTACCATTTAATTTGGGAATCCCTTTAACTAGGTTTATCCTTAGTCTATATTCCATTTTAGTCTTAGTAAATTATAAATTTCTATCATCTAATGGATTACTCACCCTAAATTGTAATTGAATATGTTCTATCTTTAGAAACTTTCATAAGTTTAATTTATAACCTTTCCCTCCTATACTTATGGTTGGTTTGTGGAACCAACCATTTATGCTGAGGTAATTTTTTCCACCCTTCAATAGTGATTTTGGACCTCAGGTATTTATTTGGTAATTAGATAAATTCATTTACTAATTTCCTTTCTCTATTTTATACGCAAAATCGGTTACTTTTATTGAAGATAAATACCTAAACTATTTATCTGAGGTTGGGGTATTTATCATGGATTCCTCAAAGTGTGTTCTACCTTTGATATTTATATCAAAGGTTTTTGGATTGATTTACTATATTTTTCCTTACTGGGATAATTAGATAAACTAATTATCTGAAGCTAATATAACTATCACACGTTTCCTAAGGTGTAATTAACCTTTGATAAATAACTCAAAGCATTTTGAATCAATTTGATAATTTTCCCCTTTTAATTTGTCCTAAAAACAGAGTAATTTTGCTAATGCAATTAGGTAAATTAATTATCTGAGTTTGATATAATTATCACGGGTTTTCTTAACATGTAATTAACCTCTGATAAATAACTCAAAGAAATTTGAATCCATTTGCTAATTTCCCCCTTTTAATTTGTCCTAAAAATAGAGTAATTTGGTTAAAGTAATTAGGTAAATTAATTATCTAAGCTTGACATAATTATCATGGGTTTCCTAACATGTAATTAACCTCTGATAAATAACTCAAAGCAACTTGAATATATTTGCTAATTTCCCCTTTTTAATTTGTCCTAAAAACATAGTAATTCTGCTAAAGTAATTATGTAAATTAACTATCTGAGCTTGATATAATTATCATGGGTTCCCTAACAGGTAATTACCCTCTGATAAATAACTCAAAGCAATTTGAATCAATTCGATAATTTCCCCCATTTAATTTATCCTAGCTTAATGACTGTCTAATGCAGCTCTGATAATTACCTCAACTTAGTCTAAAATTAATTAATATATTTCCCATTAATTTATGGTTAATTTGGATAATTTCAGTCCTAATATGATAGGATAATTAATTAGCTTAATATTCCCAAGCTTAATTACAACAATCGGCAGAGAATATTTAATTAAGAGAGGATTTATGAGTAAACATAGGAATAATCTTTAATTTATTAAGAAAATAGATTAATCTAGCCGTGCTAATTAAGAAGGATTAGGTTAATTACCATTTAAGTTAATCAACTAGAGCTTAATCTCTAGTGATTTCTGCGTAGCAGTCTCTCTAGATGAGAGAGAGTGTGTCAAGGCTCCGAGTCTAAATTTTTATGAAGGGAAGGGGGACTTTTTATAGTTTTTCTGGGCCCCGAGCTATTCCTGGCAGGTTTTGACACCCCAAGCAAGGCCGCCAGCTTAAAGATGGCGCCAACTGCTACTATATTAGTCTCTGGCAAGTTCCCCCCAACTCCACACTGCCCCCATACCTTCTAGAATCGATTTTGGTTGATTTTACTGATTTCTAATTAATGATGAAAATAAGAATATCAGTTAATTTTAGAACCTTAGGATAAGAAAGTCTTTGTTAATAATTATTACTGAAACCATCCAATTTTTATTTTACTAATTGAATTCCTAGTGTAACCTTCTAGGGCTGTAACTTTTTCAGTTTTTATCGGATTCTGATTCTCAAAATTACTAACCATAGTAAAGCTCTGCTTATGATTCAGAAAATACCAATATTATCCATGATTGAATCCATCAACAGTGGTTTTCAAGTTAATTTTACAAGTTTTGTACAATTTTTAAGGTTTCGAAAACTGGAAACCTTACAATCACCCCAACTTAAGGAATTGAGATGTCCTCATCTCAACCGAAATTGGGAAAAGCTTTGCGAAGTGATACTTCATCCTCCCAGGTGGCGTCTTCAGTGGGGTAGTCCTTCCATTTTACTAAATGTTCTCTGATAACTCTATTTCTAGACTCCTTTCCTTAATGTCGAGAATATAATTTGGTTGGAGTTCAAGAATTCCCTGCTTCTGCATCACAATCTGTTCGTCATCTAGAGTGTGATTTGGATTTGGGATGTAGGGTTTTAGAAGATTGATATGGAATAAATTATGGACCTTGAGGTGCTCAGGAAAATTTAGTTTGTAAGCTTGATCACTGATTACTTTAATCACTTCATAAGGTCCACAATATATGGGGCTTAGTTTTTTGTATTTTCCCAAGGATAACGTGCTTCTCTTTGGCCATACCCTTAGGAATAATTTATCCCCTTGTTTGAAAACCCGATCAGACTGTTTTTTATCAGCATATTGTTTTTGGCAGTCCTTGGCTACCTGAATGTCTTGTCTTATGGCTTTGGTTTGGGTATCCATCTCCTCCAACATTTGCTTTGAAGCTTCTACTCTTGTAGTAGGGTCATAAAATTTTAGGGGTGATATACATTCATGCCCATAAAGAGCATTAAATGGTGACATCCCAATGCTTTTATGAAAGGATGAGTTATATGAGAATTCCACCAGAGGAAGAAATTGGATCTATTTCCGGGGTTCTCTACTACAATAGGTTCTAAGGATGTCTTCAATAACTTGATTCACTCTTTCCGTTTGGCCGTCTCTCTGAGGGTGATAGGATGTACTGAAACATAGCTGGGTACCTAAGGATTCAAATAAATCTTTCTAGAATTTTGAAGTGAATTTTGTATCTCTGTCACTGACTATTCTCTTAGGAAGTCCGTGTAATCTGAAGATCTCTTTGATAAAGAGACGGCTTATGTCTGATGCAGTGTAAGTTGTTTTTATAGGCATCAAATGGGATACTTTAGTCAGCATATCCACTACCACCATAATGGAGTCGTAACCCCCTTGAATAGTGGAAAGGCCTATTACAAAGTCCATGATGAGTTTCCACTTCATTTGAGGAATGTCCAGAGGTTGAAGTTTCCCTGGAATCATTACTCGCTTAGCCTTAATCCTTTGACAGGAAAGACATTGTCTGATGTAGTGAAGTATATCTCCTTTCATTCATGGCCAGAAATAGATTTTCCTTATGGCATTAAGGGTCTTTGCATAACCAGGATAGCTGGCAACTCGAGCGTTGTGTCCTTCATAAAGGATTAACTCCTTTAATGTTGGATTTTTAGGAATGTAAAGCCGATACTTATAATAGAGAAGCCCATCCTCAAGTGAATAATCCTTGATTCTGTCTTTCTCTTTCTCTTTTAGGTCCTGTTGATTGATAACCTGTAGAATTTTTTGATAATCCTTATCTTCCAGGAAAGCTTCCTTAACCTTGTTTAGGATTGGATTGTCGACTGTGGAAATAGCCCCAAGAAAAACCTTACAGCTAAGAGCATCAACAACCACATTCTCTTTCCCTGGTTTATATTTTATTTCAAAGTCATATTCCTGTAGGAGTTCTATCCATCTTCTCTGCCTCATGTTGAGTGTTTCTTGTGAGAAAATCCATTTTAAAATTTGATGATCGATGATTAACTGGAACTTCCCCCCTAGAAGATAGTGCCTCCAGAGTTTTAGAGCATGGATGACAACTAGGAGTTCCAGATCATGAGTTGGATAATTCAACTCGTGGATTCTTAATTTTTGAGAAGTAAAGGCAACTGGTCTACCTTCTTGGTTTAAGACTCCTCCTATAGCAAGACCGCTAGCATCTGTTACCACTTCAAACTCTTGAGTGAAGTCACGAAGTTTGAGTACAGTGGCTGATGTGAGATTTTGTTTTAGTTTGAGGAAACAATCCTCCTATTCTTTTCCCCATGTAAGTTTGGCTGTCTTTTTAAGTAACTGCGTCAAGGGTGCGACGATAACTACATAATCTTTGACGAAGATTCTATACCATCCTATAATGCCCAAAAATCCTCGAATCTCACTGACCGTTTTGGGTTGTGGCCACTCTATTATATATTTAATCTTTGCGGGGTCTACTGAAATTCCTTCAGGGTTTATTATAAAACCAAGGTAACTAACTTCGGGCGTGAAAGACACACATTTACTCATCTTGGCATATAAATGATGTTGGCATAGAAGATGAAGTACTTTACGTACATGGCCTTCATGCTCTTTTTCATCCTTGGAATATACCAGGATATCGTCAAAAAACACCAACACAAAATCAGCCAGATATTCTCTGAATATATCCTGCATGAGACAGTTAAAAGTAGCTAGAGCATTCATAAGACCAAAAGGCATTATGATGAACTCATAATGCCCATACCGAGTGTTGAAAGCAGTTTTGTAAATATCTGCCTCCTTAATCCGGATTTGATGGTAACCTGATCTGAGATCAATTTTTGTGAATACCTTGGCTCCATGTAATCTATCAAGTAATTCATCGATGCGAGGAGTAGGGTACTTATTCTTTACCGATACCTGGTTAAGTCCCCTATAGTCTATGCGTAGCCATAGGCGCTCCCCAAGGTGAAATGCTTGGTCTTATGAATCCCTGTTCAATAAGCTGAGGAAGCTATTCTTTTAATTCAATAGCTTCAGGGAGGGACATTTTGTAGGGTCTTTTTGAAATTGGTTCACTACCTGGAAAGGTTTCTATTTCGTGGTCTATATCCCTTGGAGGAGGTAAATTTTGGAGATCTTTCGGAAATATATCTGAAAATTCCTTAAGCCATTCTGGAGTTGTGTCATCCCTTGAATCATCTGCCTTATTAATTTTTACTACAAAGATCTGTTGCCCCTTATGTAACCCCTTCAAAAGTCGACTAGCCTTAACTAAATGAACCTTAGGATTTCCATTTGATCCTTGTGCTAATGTTTCTTCACCTAAGTGATTTTTGAAGGTTAAGTTCCCTTGAGCACAGTGAATTTGGGCTTGATTTTTGATTAACCAATCCATTCCTAGAATACAATCATAGATTCCTACTAGTAGAGTCCGAAAGTAGGATGAAGTCAGGGTTCCCTCTAGTTCAAACTCAACTTCCCCAGCTGTAAATTGAGATAGAACCTCTTTCCCATTTGCTAGTTTTACCACGAATTTCTTGGTGGGATATTCGTTTAATTTAAGTTTCCTTAAACATTTAGGGGAGAGAAAAGAGTGTGTGCTGCCACAATCTATACGTAGTTCAAATTTTTCACCTTCTCTATTTGTAGTGGTTTGGATGACAGCATACTGTTGCCAAGCTCCAGGGTTATCAATGGCGGCAAAAAGAGTAACTCTTTCATCTTCCTCATCCACCAAGGTAGGCTCTCCTACTGCGGCATAAGCTTTGGCTCCTCTACCTCTTCCTCTGCCTCGTCCTCTATTGCCTCTACGTCTTTGATTATTTCCTTGTCCTATCTGAGTCTGAGGAGTGGTTCTGGTAGCAACTCGGAGATTTTTCCCCTCAGGACATTGACTCCTGTAGTTTCCCATTCTATTGCATCCATAGCATCTGATATTCGGAAAAGTCTCCTCTATAGTGGCTGCAGCTGACACTGCCCTCCGTTGATTTCCTTGGTTATAATTTCCGCTTGCTCTTCCTCTAAAGTTATTGTAGTTGTAATAGCTCTTGGCAAGGGGGTTTCCTTCAGCTGCAAGTGGTTTAGCTCTTAGAAGAGAATTTTGAATAGAGATGGGTCTCATAGCTTCCAAGAGGGTACTTAAAGGTTTGTTTAGTCCCTGACAGAAACGAGCAATATGTTGTTCCATAGTCATTGGTGGTGTAGTACTCTTCCAAAGTAAGCCCTAACTGTTTGAGGGCGAAGAATTCATTCATTTTAATATCTTGGTGATCTGGAGGAAGATATCTTTCTTTCACTGCCTGCTTCATTCTTTCCCAGGAGGGACTAATGGAAGGGTTATCTCTTAAATAACTCAAAGTATTTTGAATCAATTTGATAATTTTCCCCTTTTAATTTGTCCTAAAAACAGAATAATTATGCTAAAGTAATTAGGTAAATTAATTATCTGAGCTTGAAATAACTATCATGGGTTCCCTAACATGTAATTAACCTCTAATGAATAATTCAAAGCAATTTGAATCCATTTGCTAATTCCCCCCTCTTAATTTGTCCTAAAAACAGAGTAATTTGGCTAAAGTATTTAAATAACTAATTATTTCAACTTGAAATAATTATCACGGGTTCCCTAACATGTAATTAACCTCTGATAAATAACTCCAAGCAACTTGAATCTATTTGCTAATTTTTCCTTTTTAATTTGTCCTAAAAACAGAGTAGTTCTTCTAAAGTAATTATGTAAATTAATTATCTAAGCTTGAAATAATTATCACAAGTTTCCTAACATGTAATTCACTTCTGATAAATAATTCAAAGCAATTTGAATCTATTTGCTAATTTCTCCTTTTTAATTTTTCCTAAAAACAGAGTAATTATGCTAAAGAAATTAGGTAAATTAATTATCTGATCTTGAAATAATTATCATGGGTTTCCTAACATGTAATTAACCTTTGATAAATAATTCAAAGCAATGTGAATCCATTTGCTAATTTTCCCCTTTTAATTTGTCCTACAAACAGAGTAATTTTACTAAAGTAATTATGTACATTAATTAATTGAGCTTGACATAATTATCATAGGATTTCTAGCATGTAGTTAACCTCTGATAAATAACTCAAAGAAATTTGAATCAATTTACTCATTTCCCCCATTTAATTTGTCCTAAAAACACAATAATTGTGCTAATGTATGTAAATTAATTATCTGAGCTTGACATAATTATCACAGGTTTCCTAACATGTAATTAACCTCTGATAAATAACTCAAAACATTTTGAATCAATTTGATTATTTTCCCCTTTAATTTTATCTAAAAAAATAGTGTAATTTTGCCTAGTTAATTATGAAAATTACTCAAAAAATTATAAGATAATTTTCTTAGCTTAATTATTATCTAATGCATCTCTGATAATTATCTCAACTTAATATAAACTTAATTAATATATTTCCCATCAATTTATGGTTAATTTGGATAATTTCAACCCTAATATGATATGATAATTAATTACCTTAATATTCTCAAGCTTAATTACAACAATCAGTAGAGGATATTTGATTGAGAGAGGATTTATGAGTATACATAGACCTAATCTTTAATTTATCATGAAAATAGATTAATCTAGCCTTGCTAATTAAGAAGGATTAGGCTAATTACTGTTTAAGTTAATCAACTAGAGCTTAATCTCTAGTGATTTCTGCGTAGTGATCTCTATAGATGAGAGAGAGTGTGTCAAGGCTCCGAGTCTAAATTTTCATGAAGGGAAGGGGTTCTTTTTATAGTTTTTCTAGGCCCCAGGCTGTTCCTGGCAGGTTTTAACACCCCAAACAGGCCCCCAGCTTGAAGATGGTGCCAAATGCTGCTATATTAGTCTCTGGCAGGTTCCCCCCAGCTCCACACTACCCCCATACCTTCCAAAATATCAATTAACTCTAGAACCTTAGGATAAGAAAGTCTTTGTTAATAATTATTACTAAAACCATCCAATTTTTATTAACTAATTCAATTCCTAGTGTAACCTTCCAGGGCCTATAACTTTTTCAAATTTTTATCGGATTCTGATCTGAAAATTACTAACCATAGTAAAGCTCTGCTTATGATTCAAAAAATACCAATATTAGCCATGATTGAATCCATCAGCAGTGGTTTTCAAGTTAATTTTACAACCTTTGTACAATTTTTAAGGTTTCGGAAACTGGAAACCTTACACTATGTCATAAAACACCTTTGATCCTCATCACTTGAGTGATGGAGGGTAGGTAGGATTAGTACGATATGAGTGTTTCTGTTTTAGAGTTTAGTGATTAGCAAAGATCTTTCTTCCCACTGATGTGCCTCCTAGAGGTATTCTTTGTGTTTCCTCGTGTGTACAGGAATGTGTTGTGTGGTTAGGATTTGGACCTTCATGGAATCTTTCTCTCATCCACTTTTCAAATCAAGCACGACCATCAACACAAACATGCGTTTCTTGTCCATTAGCATTTCCCATTATCTTTTTGCATCCATGTTTGTCTGCTTTAATCGTGATTGGTAGCATAATATTCAACGCATTTTCTTACTATCAAACATTAAAATTATTCCTTGTTTAGGTTTAAAAATCAAGCAGTCCGACTAAGCTAGTTTGACCAAGCTATGCGTTAGAGATTTTCTTTTAATACCATGGGGAATGCCTTCCTAATAATCAATGGCTACTTACGTTCTTAATCCGATTTAGGGAGCATTGTGTGAAATGTACTAGGGCTTTCTAGTGGGCTTAGTCCCTATTGACCTTTAGCTTAAGTATTACAAAGGGAGTTTACTAATGTGATGAGCCTGGGAAGGATAACAATGTTATATGACCCCCCGAAGTTACAAAATTAAAATGTTGAAAACGTACAAACAAAAAAATCAAAGTGCCACAATGTAAAATCTTAACGTGGAAGAGAAATCTCAACTTGATTTGGTACTTCACTCATATGTATCGCCTATGGTACTAGAGCCCTAGAGGTTCCCAGTGTGGGTGCTTTTCCTTGAAAAGCAAAAAACCCAAGGCATACAAAATAAGCACACACATCAAAATTGAAACAATGTGAAAAGACTTTGGGGGGTCAAAGAAAAGGTAATCAGTGAGGTGATGATCTCATGAGAAATTCCTTTTATCGTAGCTTAACTACAAGGTCTTCTAGGTATAGCCTCTAGTCAAGCCTCGAACATGAAATACTTGGCTCTCGCAATTAAACAACTTAATTGACCAGAGAAAATTGAGAAGCTTACCCATGGTATTAATAGTCGATCTTTAGTGCCTTTCGATCGTTGAATTAGCGACCCCGAACTTGTTTAGATTTTTACCTTCCCAACTGTTTATGCATTTGATTATATTGCAATTTAATGTTTATTGCTGACAAATGGTTTAAAATTTTGTTACCAATCAGATTGTCTGCCTACAACTGCATATGCTTTTAAAATGTATATGAGAATGCAATTAGTGTGCACGTCTGTCGTACTAATTGCATTCTCATATACATTTTAAAAACTCATGCATGAAATTTCTTTTGAGTGTGCGCGTCTGTCGCACGTGTCAATGCAAGGAACTTTCCAAAGCATCAAGAAAACTCATGCATGAAATTTCTTTTGTGTCTCACTCGCAACTCTCTTTCCCTATCAAGAGTAGATCTAGCAAGTCCTCAACTTCTAGCCTTTACCAAGAACTAAACATCGTGTCTAGCTACTTCACTGCTAAGATGTAAATGGAATGGGTAACAAAATCTTCCAAATAGAAGGCTACGAATACGAGTAGGCCACTCACCACTTAAGGATCACTCCTTGGTAACGACGCCAATGTGAGGGATAGTGCATCCACAGCATAGTTGCGTGGTACTAACATAATGTCAATACTCAGGGAAGTGACTTGCATGGGACACAAACACTCTTTGAGGGTGTCAACCTCAAGAAGTGAACCTAAGAAACTAAGCTATCATCAGCACTAGAAACCAATCACTCTCTAATCTGGAAAATCTGCCCATGTGTTGTCTCACTGCTCTAGGTCATCACCATTTTGTCAACCAAATGAACTCGGAATGCAACAAAACTTTAAGAGGAGTTATAATAGGCCTAGGGGAATTATCGTACAAAGTCTGGAGGTCATCCAACAAGGTACCAAAATCCGAATTCATCATGGTCCAGGTCATGAAAATTGCACAAAAATATCCAAAAAGGTCACCCTATGTTCTACGAACACTCTCCTGTGGTCAAAATGCTTTAAAAAAAACCACTTTTGTACTCAAATTTGTAGATTTAGATCACACATAGGTGGTCACAAACCATAACAAAATTGAGAATGATTATACTTAAATGAAAGAGCAAGACTCAAGGAACACAATTTACTTTTTGGAACTAAATTTTGATTACTTGAAAAAGAGATAAATCTATTACGATGTTTAAAACTCACATGTGTAGATCTTTTCAACATGATTTGATAAGACTTCTTAGATGATGGATCTGACAAAATTTCTTCTTGAGTGGCCTCTAAAGGCTCTTGAAAACTTTGATTTACACTCTTCTTGATTGATACAGTAGTACTCTCTCTCTCTCTCTCTCTCTCTCTCTCTCTCTCTCTCTCTCTCTCTCTCTCTCTCTCTCTCTCTCTCTCTCTCTCTCTCTCTCTCTCTCTCTCTCTCTCTCTCTCTCTCTCTCTCTCTCTCTCTCTCTCTCTCTGCAAGGCAGCACACCATCCCACAAGGAAGCACGCCATGGCAAAACCCTAACTCGCCGACATGTTTTTCCTCTCCTTCTCTCTCTCTCTCTCTCTCTCTCTCTCTCTCTCTCTCTCTCTAACTCGTCGACATCACACCATCTTGCAAGGCAGCACGTCATGGCGAAACCCTAACTTGCTAACATGTCTCTTTTCTCCTTCTCTCTCTCTCTCTCTCTCTCTCTCTCTCTCTCTCTCTCTCTCTCTCTCTCTCTCTCTCTCTCTCTCTCTCTCTCTCTCTCTCTCTCTCTCTCTCTCTCTCTCTCTCTCTCTCTCTCTCTCTCTGACTCGCTGGCATCACACCATCTCGCAAGGCAGCACGTCATGGTGAAACCCTAACTTGCTAACATGTCTCTTTTCTCCTTCTCTCTCTCTCTCTCTCTCTCTCTCTCTTTCTCAGATAGGTCCACTAGTAGAGGGAGGAGCAGCAAGAAAGAAAGGAGAAGAGGACCAAGGAAGGAGGGAAGGCAACAGAGGGGAGGGGGGAGGGATAGAGCCCTCTCTCTCTAGTTTTCTCTACGACGCGTGCATGACTTCAAAAGAGGAGTAAAAGAACCCCTGCGCTCCATGAGACAAAAGAGTGGAAAACACCTTCCCCTTTTTTTCCATCTCTCCTATTGAAACAAATGAACATCTACGAGCCTACTCACACAAGGGCTAGTGGGCAAGAAATGGAAGGAAGGGAAGGATGTGATAGTTTCAAATAAAGAGCATTCATTATGTGCTTCCCTACATGGGAGGCCAGGTTTTGAAGAAAAGACCATCACTCAAGCAGACCAGGATTTTCTTGGGGGATGATCTCACCCTAGCACAAATAGCACACATGCAAGAGAAGATGTTGAAGATCAAGGCAGTCAAAGAGAAAGGAAAAATTGCTTTTGATAGAGGAGGGAGAGTAGTGATTTTGGAAAAAAGCACCACATGACGGTGCGAGACCTATGGGACAAGCCTAAAACTAGCAGCATGGAATTGTAATGGGTCATTGAAGCTTGATGTGGAGGCCTTTGAGAATAGCTTCAAAGGAAGAGTCATTATTTTCCACTTAGAGACACACGAGACTCCCAGTGGCATATTGCCTAGAGTGTTGGGGTATCAGTGGGAGACTACTTGAAGATGGGAGGTGAGATTAGAGTACGGGATGTGGGTCAAGAGATGTGGTATTTTTATTCAAGAAGGAGTTGCAGTATCTCATTTGTATTGTCTGTAGAGATGAGCATGCCAAGTATATGTGGGTCAAGGTGAGAAAGGTGACTCGGATGCTACTTTACATTGCAATATGTTATTTTCCACCAAGCACGTCTTACTATGCATCCTGTAAGGGGCAGTCACCTTATACAATTTTGGATGAGGATATATGGGATTTCTGTAGAGATAGGGATGTTATCGTTTTGGGGGACTTTAATGCGAGGATAGGAAACTCTTAGAAAGTCTTCTATGATACCTCAGAGGAGATGTTGAGAGAATTGGATGTCAGTGATATGGGTTTAGCCAGGAGTTCGTAGGATGAAGGGAGCACGGGGTATGGGGTATATTTTATAGACATGTGGTCTACACATGGACTTGCCATTTTGAATGGTCTATAGAGATTTCCAACATCAAGTGGGTTCACTTGTCTTCCTCACAGACATGGGGCTAGCACAATGTATTATGTTTTGGCACGATCTAGTTTTATACCCTCTATTCAAGATTTTACAGTCAGTGGGCCTAGGCCTATCGGTGTAGTAGTAGATCATGCCGTTCTCACATTTATCTTCTCTTTTCAATTCCGCACAGCTCAATTGATACAAACATCCACACATACCCGATACAGTTTTTTGACAGAGATTGATTTTGTCAACATGGATGGCATATGCAGACGCTTAGCTAATGAGGAGCTAGGACTCCCATTAGAGGAGCTCACTCAGATACTGACAGATTCATTACATGATGCAGCAGTAGAGGCATACCCACACAGCCAGCTTGAGCACAGATGCCATTCTGGGAGCATGCCCCATAACAATTGATATGATGAGGAGTGTAGAGAAACAAGAGCTCCACTTCAGAGAGAGGTGTATTTGGGAGTCATTACTCATAGACAATCACAGATTTCCTTTTGAAGGCTTGTGCAATGGAAGAAGAAGTCTTATCTATCTCAGCTAAGGAGTTTTATAAGCTATTTTTGATCTAGGATGAAGTGAGGCATGGAGATTCTTCCGTGAGAACTCACCTCCATCGGCTATCACATCCAGTGAGACTTGGGGTGAGTATGCAGCATCTCACTACACAATTCCAGGACAGACGCTTCTACCAGACCCCTCGATGCCATGTCCAGAGACATGCTTTTTCTTTACCGCTGCTGACATGGTGAAAAAAGCTATTGACAGAATGAGGACTAGGAGAGCATATGATCATGATGGATTGGTAGCAAAGCACTTTATCCATGCCCGAGATATGCTTACAGAACTTCTTGCATTCATGTTCAATCGAGCCATATGCGAGGGTTTTCCTGATACTTGGAGTATGTCGATTGTTGTGCCTATTTCCAGGCAGGAGATCCAATGATGCTTGGGAACTATCGCAACACCATTATGATTTGCCACACACTGGCCAATTTACATGCTTCTACTCTTGAGCAGCAATTGAGTAGATGGGGGCACAGAGCAGGCATACAAGCATCAAGACAGGCAAGTTTCAAGAGAGGTTTTCCCCCTCTTGATCACATATTGACACTCAAAGCTATTGTTGAGGAGGGTAGATCACATGGTAGGAGGATTTATTGTACTTTTGTGGACTTTCGCAAAGCATTTGACATAGTCTGTAGAGCTCGACAAATGTGCAGATTACAGAAAATGGGTGTACTTGTGGGTTAGTTTTACACTCTTGAGGGGGTATCTGTGATTTTTTACTCCACTATTGGGGTGAAACAAGGTTGTCCACTCTCCCCTACTTTATTTGGTATTTATGTGGATGAGGTTTTTGAATACATTGAGAGGAGAGGTGGTAGAGGAGCACAATTAGCAGAGACTTGGATCTCATTGCTACTATATGCAAATGATAATGTGTTGATCTCATATTCACTAGAGGGAATGCAGCAACATTTGGATACATTGCATACATTTGCTAATGATAGCGACTTATCAGTGAACCTTGGCAAGACCAAGGTTATGGTGTTCAACACCACACCACAATGGGTCAAGATATCTGCATCTGCCTTTTCATATGGTCAAGAGATGGTTGAGTATACAGATGCATACACTTACCTTGGTGTAGTCTTTAGCAGCCCATTGTTTTCTTTGAGGAGAGCAGCAGAGACTAGGCAAACGAGAGCATATGCAGCTTTAGGGAAGATAGAGAGGATGTGTTTGCAAGTTCGATTTCAGGAACCTCAAACAAAACTATGGATTTTCAACAATCTAGTCACATCATCTATGCTTTATGGGGTGCAGATTTGGGATCCATGAGTGGACCGCCATAGTCGGGATGGCGATACTAAATAGATGGAAGTGCATGGGGGGACCTCTGGTCTCTATGATTTCTTGGATGATTAGGGCCAAGCTCTCTGCACCACATGAGATTACCCGTGCAGAGCTCGCTACTCCATCACTGGTCATCAAGGCACTCACCATATCTATTTCTTTTATGCACATTATATGGGATCTCCCCAGAGATAGATATGCCCATCTAGATTTGGAGTCATCTCAACAGCCTGCCTCATAGAGAGGCACCTCTTGTTTGTATACACAGGTGACAGCTTGGTTCAAGCTACATGGTTTTGACATGGATAGACTACCCCCTTTCCAGTATCCGCTAGACACACCCTTCTTGTCTCTCACACGGACCGAGATAACTCAGCTCATCAGATAGGACTTGATTCAGTTAGACACTAGGAGGACATGGATACAGCTGATGTGTGTGCTTGGCATGAAGATGGAATTCTAAAGTGAGCATCTCCTTGATATTATAGAGGATGGTTTTGTGATCAAACCTACCTACATGGACACTCATCTATCCCATGGATTACGATGTGCTATTGGACAAATGCTCACATCATCACATCAATTAGAGATTGAGACTGGTAGATTTAGAGGAGTACCAGCAGAGGCCAAGATTAGTCAGCTATGCCCTATGGAGCCAGAGACCGAGTTACATCACATCTGTCACTGCCCAATCTACTCTAAGATACAAGGCCGTTTCCACTGCCTATTCAGAGATGGTTTTGAACCATTGACCAAAGTTATGAGATATCAAGATCAAAGATGCCTTGGGCTATTTTTATTCGAGCCGTGCAGACACAGGGAGAGCCTCTTGAGGAGACCAGATAATAGGAGACACTCACAGAGGGAGATCACTTATTTTTTAAAACATGTGTGACATTCAGATGAGTGCGACATTCAGATGAGCAGGCATCACAACACACTTCAGAGTCCACCTGTACCAGAGGTACACTAACATACAGGGCCACTGAACTTGGGAGATTTAGACGCACATGATTGCGAGGGTCATCGAGACATCGGTGGAAGCTACATCAGAGGGTCTGGACTTTTCTGGACAGACATGGGAGATGCCCAGTCAGAGTACTCACTGAGGAGGACATTGATGAGCTCCACCAAAGACTAGTGTTGTATATCATACGATAGGATCTAGGATCTTGATCCCAACATCTCAGTCTTTCGCCTCATTTCATTTCATCCCATTCGTCTCATATCATAAGATAGGATCTAGGATCTTGATCCCAGCATCTCAGCCTTTCGTCTCATTTCATTTCATCCCCTTTCGTCTCATATCATAAGATAGGATCTAGGATCTTGATCCCAGCATCTCAGCCTTTCGTCTCATTTCATTTCATCCCATTCCTTTTTGTTCCATTTCACTCTAGCTTAGTTCAATTTCAATTTTTCAATTTTTTAGTTTGTCAGTCTTTTACAAAGACATTGTATCAGATTCACCATTTGTAAAAAATTTTGTCTCATAGGTCAATTTGGCCTTTTAAAGACGTTAATATATCATTTCATTTCATTTTCTCTCTGGCCACAATCCCCGGGGACAAGCCTACAAGAATTTTGCAACCAC
This sequence comes from Adiantum capillus-veneris, assembly GCF_014529385.1. NCBI lineage: Eukaryota > Viridiplantae > Streptophyta > Polypodiopsida > Polypodiales > Pteridaceae > Adiantum > Adiantum capillus-veneris. Next base: position 78,506,191 of record NC_140951.1, read on the forward strand.
CCATTCCAAAAATGACAATAATTTTCTCATTAATTAGAAGAATGGTCACACCAAGAGTTAGGATTCTTGTAGGCTGGGTTCAAAGAAACTCAATGATAGAGGATGACAAATCTATTAAATAGTAACTTAGAAACAGTGCCCACATAACCTGGTTTGTAGTGTATATTTTCCAATTAAAAATGAATAACCCCGGTTGTAATTTCATTGGCCTTTAATTGGATAAGTGCCTTAGATTTGTCCATAAATCCTAGGTATCTCATTAATTTGACCTCAAAAAACAAAGTCATGATTTATGGTTTTTAGCACTACTTAGAAACATCTTTGGTGATGAATATAAGAGAGAAGTTTGTTTTGCAAACAATAGTGGTGGAATATCTATTTAGAAGCCTTTGTGTAGGTCAAAACATTTCCACTAGATTTTTGGAAATGAGTGTAGACTAGAAGATATGAGATTTAAAAGCAAGACCTTCTAATGATAGAAATATTTCTTAAGAAGGATACATGGGAATCAAATGCTATTGCAGACTAGAAAACTATTGAGTTCGTTCAAGCTACAACCTTTGCATATCATGCTGAAAAGTGAGCAGTAGAAGAGAGCCTCCAAGAGAGGGGAGGGCTTTGCCTAATTTTTTGTGGGTCCAAAAATGAGCTCCTCATTTTTGCTCCAATGAGTGTTTGACATGGTGAAGCCATGAACCTATGGATTTGTCTTTCACCAACTTGTGTGAACCCAACCTTAGGAAGCATTCAAATTGCACAAAATGAACTAAGGCTGCTTAATCTATGTTTCATTCACACTAGAAGGTACAAAGAATATGTACTAAAGTTGCAACAATAGTAGCATCCAATAGCTAACAAGTTGCTAGTTACGTGAACACATGAACATTTGTGGATCAAGGCCTACCCATGAGTGGACTGCAAAGTGGAAAAACATCCTCCACTTTTGGGGAAAGGAGGCCACCTGTTTCTATAATGGGTTTGGAAATTCCACTTTGTCTATGGAGCCAATGGCTTCTTGCCATGTCTATGACACACCCTTATACAAGCCCTCATCCCTTGTAGCATGAGTGTTGCCTTTGGCCTATGTTTACACACATGTCCACTCAGACGTGTGTGAGTGAGCTGGAAAAAAATGAATGAAAATAAGAGTTGTCCATGAAGGAAAAATTATGAGTGCACGAAGTTCCAATCTTATGAGCGATCATTGATCCCTCATAAACTACCTATAGCATTTGTAAACGTCCAACTTAGCTACAGTAATAGGTTTATCAACATGAAAAATTTTAAATATTTGTGTATCCTTCACCCCATTCCAATAGCATGGGAATCCAAAAGATCAACTTTGAGCATGTTTGGGCCCCTGTGTCGGACATCTACACTAGCATATTGCCTTCTTCTTGGTGTGTAAAATACATCCAGACACCCACTGAAATGTGATAGATTATAATCAACTTACAATCATGTCACTTTGTGAAGAGTAGAATTCTTAGGAAGATTTAAAAGTTGGTAGAAGACATCCTCAACCTTTGTGGCATTGGACGGCCCAAAAACAAACTTTTTTATAAGGTGAAAATCATAGATTTGGATTGGATGAGGTGGTTATCACTTACAACTATTAGCCCACATGTCTTGAGATCAAATCAATACATGCTTCATTGAAAACCAAAACAATGTCCCAAAGGTGTTGTTATAAATTGTGGAAAACATGGTCATTTATCTTGGGCTTGCAGATGGAATGGGAAAGGAAGGTGATCTCTGAAGGATAAGGACAAAGACAATGGCACGGTCGGTGGTGGACATCCTCAAACTTTGTGGCATTGGATGGCCCAAAAAAAAACTTTTTCATAAGGTTAAAATCATAGATTTGGATTGGATTAGGTGGTTATCACTTACGAGTATTAACCCACACATCTTAGGATCATATCAACACATAGTTCCTTGAAAACAAAAACAAAGTCCCAAAGGTGTTGTTTCAAGTTGTGGAAAGCATGGTCATTTATCTTGGGCTTGCAGATGGAATGGGAAAGGAAAGTGCTTTCTGAAGGATAAGGACAAAGACAAATGCAAGGTCAAGGACATCATCAATAATAGTGCATCCTCTTTGTCCTCTATGGAGTTTGTTAGCATGGAGAAAACCACACTAGAAAAGGTTCCTAACAGCATGATATGGTTCTTGGCCTAAAGTTCTTGCTTGGATAGTCAATTGCAAAACTTTTGAGCTTTGGATGCTCAGTCATTATACCATGCTCTTAACGCCATGCTTGTCTTAGATCGATCTTAGACCATGATCTTAAGATTATGCTTCATCTAAGGACCATCTACTAAGACCATTCTTGGTCCTCAACAAAGAGTAAATAATACTTGGTCCTTATACCATAGTACCTACTTGGTTTTGAGAAAAAATCTTGAATGTAATAAGTGAGCATGATCAAAGACCATACTAGGATTCTTGGTTCCAAGACTATTGCATTGAGTTCATACTTGGAGGTTCTAGGGCTTTTAAGATCTTCATCACATTACCATACTTGAATAAAAAATATTGATATGGGTCTTGAGACTATGGTAGCACTCTGGAACCCAAGTTCCTACATGGATTCCTAAGTATAAGTCCATGCACAATGGTTCATCCACATTTATGCTTGTAGACTTTTTTGTAAGACCCTCATAGCATGCTTGGTCCCATGACCATGCTTGAGTTTACAAACTTGAGTGCTCCTAAAACCATGATATGATTCTTGGTCCCAAGACCACATGCTTGGTCCTAGGGCAAGGCTTGTTCTCAAGAGAATTCTCCTAAGACATGCTTTCTCCTAGGACAACGCTCACAAGAACATGCTTGGTCAAAGAATCGTGCTTGGCTAGAGTCACGGGATCAAGAAATATCTTCTCATGAAAACATAGAAGCTCTTGGAACAAGGATGGTCCCAAGAGCATGGTTGAGTGTAAAAACTATGTTGACTTCCTATATACCATTCTAACATGCTTGGTTGTAAGGCCATGCATGAGTGCAAAGAATGGGCATGGTTGGTTCCAAATCTTTTTCTCAAGGACATGGTTGGATGCTTGATCCAAAGGCCAATTTTGGATGCTTCATACCACGAGGATGCTTGAACTTGAATGCAAATATTTTGCATGGTCCCACAAACATTCTTGGGTGCTATCTCACAAGACCATTCTTGGGTGCTATCTCATAAGGCCATGGTATGATTCTCATTCCCAAGACCACAGTCAAATGCTTCGTCATAAGACTTTGAAAGCTTGAATGATTTGTCCTTGAACCAAGCTTCTTCTTAAGACAATGCTCCTTAGACCATGTTTCCTCTCATGACAATTGCTCATAAGTCCATGCTTGGTTAGATTCCTAGGCTCAATAAATATTTTGGAAAGAAAATGTGAAGCCTTGGAAAAAGGATGATCCCAAGACCATGCTTGAGTGCAAAACTTTGTGCTTGCTCCCTATACCAATCTACAACGAGTGGTCCTAGTGCCATGTCTAAATGCAAAGAGTGAGTGTGGTTGGTCCCAAAGAGTTTTTCCAAGGCCATGGCTGGATGCTTTTTTCAAAGTACATTCTTTGATGATTCATCCTAATCCCATGAGATGAGACACTTAGTCTCGTGACCATGCTTGAATGCACTAATTTTTCATAATCCCATAACCCTGCTTTGATGCTTCCTCACAAGCCCCTAAGAGGAAGCATTATCCCAAGGCCATCCTTGAATGTACAAATATCGACTAGATATTCTATGCAACCCTATTTCCAACAATTGGTATCAGAGCAGGTTGCGTCCTCCTAAGCTTAGTCACCAACATTAGCTCCAACACACGCCTACTCACTTTCTTTGATTTCAAAATTTTCATTTGGGATCATTTTTGTCTCCATTTCCTCTACAGGCGCAATATTACGTAGGCTATTTTTTCATTTTTGTAGAATTTTTATCAGTGTTGTTTTTTGCATAACAAGTCCCTTATAGTCTTCTATGTTTTGTGTTGTATGCAAGTGTTGTTTTCGCTTTGTTTCTCCTCTTTTTGGGCACTTTTCACATCAAGTGTAGGCATTTTCCATGGCTGGCAACAACACAGATGTGTTCAAGACGTTTGTTGTTGAGGGCAGATTGGATGGGGACAATTACCCTATGTGGGATTACATGATGTAACATGTCCTTGTGTCAAAGGGTGCCTAGAATCCTGGGGGATTCACTCTATATACAAAATGGGATGCCACTTGCGAGTAGACAACTTTGATAAAACCCCTATGTATGACTCATAATAGGGAATATGACCCCCCTTTCTACTCTTATACAAGAATCAATAAAGAAAACTATCATACCCCTATTTAACATATAAAATTTAGGTCTTAAATTATCTAGCTAAGTAAAACTAGTCAAAGAGTGTGTAGCATAGTGACTAGCAACGTACTAAGGAACCGCTTCTATTGATAACTACATGTGCCCTCAATGTGTCTTAGTTTGACTTTCAAACTATGTGCTAGATGAGTCTACACTCAGGCTCCTCATCCCCCAATTCTGACCCATCCAAAGCTGGTGTAAATCGACCCTTGATCTGCTCTAAATCAGCCCTTATCTATGACGGGCTTGATGCAAAATTTGATGTGTGACCTAATAAAAAACTTCCCCAAAATTCATTCAAGTTGTAGTGCACACCACAGTGATAATTAATCAACCTGGGTCAAGTCCCCCCCCCCCCCCCCCCTTCTTTCCATAAATATGATAACCCCTCCCTTATTTCCAAGCTTGGGAGATAAAATATTGGGGGCCTGCCCCTAACTTATACGCTTATGTAACTTGTAAAAAAAACCCCTCCCTTGCACTTACATGGTGCGGTAAGCTTTCCATGGTGAATCCCCCGGGTCTAGAATATTGTGAAGTGCATTGATGTATGTCCTGTTTCTGTGGATACAGATGATGTTGAGGATGCTACAGGCTTTGCTAACATGATTGCTATTGTTAGAACTGTTTTGCATATGGCTGAGTAGGCTCATTGGGATGTAAACAATGCATAGAATGATGCCTTGATTGTGTTTTCTATGAAGCGCACTACTACTCCTCACATTTGATAGGCAAAATCTTCAAAATAAGCTTGGGATATTTTGGTTGGTCTTTATGCAAGTTGCAATGAGGCTAAAATTGCATTTCTGCGTAAAGAGCTGGACTCAAAGATTATGCATGAGGAAGATGAAATGGAAACTTTCCTTGCTGGTGTCAAGGATATAAATGAGCAACTTATTTCTGCAGGCAAAGTCATTTCTGACAGTTCTCTCTTGATGCTTTGCCAAGTTCTTACCAAAATTTTGCTAGTACTTGGAGACTTATGACCCAACAAGATCCTGAAGTTGTCAAGTTTGATTCATTATGCATGTTGTTGTTGCAAGAGTCATTTTCCAAAATAATCGGGGCTAAACAATGTGTAGTTGAATAGGCCTTTATTGTTACTCAAAGAACAAGTGGTAACAATAATGCATCCACTTCTCATGGTTCTTCTGTGAGTGGAAAGGCACCTATTCTTAATGCTTCTGTTGGAAACACTTCATCTGGAATTTTGGTGAAAAGGGAAAAAAGAGGATGTGTTTCCATTATTGTAAATCTAATGATCACTTGATCAAGCAGTGTACTAAGCTAAAGGCAAAAGAGGCTAAGAAGAAAGAGGTTGATTCCACTACAAATGCGGCTATTGTTGAGTCTTTTGTGAAAGGATATTGTGATGTTGATGTTGATGCAGAATGGGATTTAAGTGCAAAGTGCACTTATGATCCTTATGTCCATGATGCATGTATGTCAGTTTTGCAGATCCTCATGTGTGGTACTTTGATAGCTGTGCTACAAAGCACATTATGTCTCATTGTGACTTGTTTACACCTCTCAAGGATGTCCCTCATGGGAAAACAGTCACTTGTGCAAACAATGTCTCTTTTCCAATTAAGGGAGTTGGAAAGATTGTGCTTACTGTTGCAAATGGAAGTTCTTTCACACTTGTTTATGCATTGTATGTACTTGGGATCAAGAAGAATCTTTTAACACATATTTAGAAAAATAGGGAAAAATGCTCAAATTTGGGACAATTCTTTGTGTCACATGGACTTGAAGTGAGGTTGTGGTGTGCTAAGTTGTTGCACAAAAGAAATTTGTGGTACAGTTTTTAGTGGATTCTAATAAGTATGCAAGATCTAATATTGTGTGTTTTCAACAACCATATTATACACTACGGTGTGTTTGCACACGATAGTTTACAAATTTATACATATACACACACACACACACAAATTTATACATACATACATACACACACGCACACACACACATCCAAAATCAATTTTTCCACTTACACATGCTTTATTATCAGAATGACTAAAATGTAAGCTGTAAGAGAGACAGGTGACTAAATTATGTTCGCTCGCCACTCTTTGAAATGGGTGTCAAGTATTGTATCTTGACTTGTCGGTGGTTTGTTGACTCATTGTTTTGATCAATATCTGTTCTTGTCACTCCTAGACAAATTGGATAATTTGCATCACAAGTTTGCACAAGTACAACCTCACCCTTTGCTACATCAAGAGTTGGGTTGAGATCCTCAAATTTTTTATTGTGCATTGGACCACAATTGTGGCCCTCATTTACATCAAGTCCCACATCTAGACTACCTCTTCCAATGAAACGTCAAGAGCATGATCTTGTTCGCACGTATTCCCTTAGCCAAAATTCATCAAAGATAGTGTATTTGCTTGCACCAAGAGCTTGCATAAGATTCTCCCAGTTATATACGAAGACAGGGTTGACCCACCTAGCATACTCACTTTTGTCTCCTTTCCCTGGCCATTTCTCTTCCATAACTCTATACCACTTTCCAATCAACATTTCCGGGGTATATTTTGTACTACCTCAAAGGTATGCCATCACTCATATAGAGCCTAAATTGCAATGGATTTGGTCGAATGAGGCTTTGTTTGAATGATCTACTCAGATATGAAATGTCGAGCTATCTAATGCAAAATCTATTTTAGAATATTTGACATGGAGATCAAATTTCTAGGTAGATGTAGGGATGGATCTCAAACTACTGGGAGGAAAGCATGGGGCTTGGGCTTCAAGGAAGATTGAGACATGGAGATCGACTGAGGTTCTAGGTAGATATAGACATGGAGCTCAAACCTAAGTTTGAGTTGCTAGGTAGATAAAGGCATGGATCTCGAACATAAGATACAATTTAGACTATCTAGAACATCTAGGTGGGTACGGTCATTTTATAGATGTGTGAGTATGATATTTTCCTAAAGCAATAAGGACATTGTTTGGACCCACCCTCTCAATAGGCAGCCTCCACCCCTCGGATGACCTCCTTGTTCATGCACGTTGTAGCAAGAAATGTGAAGAAAGTTCTAACTCCTAACCCCAGTGGCTTGCAGCCTACACGATAACTAGAAGCTTGCAAGCTATTTTTTTGCGTACTGTCAAGAAAATTTGAGTATTTAGTGTCAATTTGACAATGTGAACAAACTCAAGCAATGAAGACACATGGCGAGTCTCACCTTTTTCGTGTAGTGCACCTAAGTTCAAGCTCCAAGGTAGATATTGAGATGAGCTCGAACTTAAGTTTGAACTACTAGAGATAAAGGCATGGAGCTCTGGCTTAACTTCTAGCTATACAAAATAAGGAGAAGAAAAAGAAGATTGTTTTAACGTTGTAGGAAACTATCCCAAGAAACCTATCAGATGATGTGTGAGAGAGAGAGAGAGAGAGAGAGAGAGAGAGAGAGAGAGAGAGAAGCATAGAGCCGATGAGGACTCTCAACTGGGTAAGAAAGGCCATCGAATAGGATCGATGCGATATCATGACTGTCCTGCTGCTCTGACTCCTGCACGATGCCCACAAACTTCGAAATTAAGTACCAGAGCACACGTGATTACAACAGAACACTCCTCGAGATTCAACTGCCCTCCCTCTGCACGCATAGGCAAAGATGCAATATCAACTCCCCTTCATGCTATGCTAATGATCGTGATGTGGATGACGGTAGCAGTGATGGAGCAGCTCCTACTCGGTGCACACCACTTCCTGCATCCATATGAGGCTAGTCCTCTACTTCCACAAGGATCTTGGCCTTCACCTCCAAACTGGTCTTTTCATTGGCTCAGTCCTGTCATAAACGGGCTTCAAGTGTAAGCGAATATCCTTTGCAACTTCATGCTTTGGATACAGCTTCTCGAGATAGCTTCGACAAGGGCCAGCGGCTGAAACCCGTATTGGGGCATTTTGCAAGTGAGAGTGAGGGTATGCACGTCGTTTTCCTACATCAGTGGTCCAGACGACCTGCCCACAGGCTTTGCCGACTACAGCTGAAAGGGGTGAGTATATCATGATTTTCGCTAAGCAAAGCAAACAAACCAAGAACTGATCTTCCAACTTGAACGTTTGTGAGGGATTGTTAGGCACACATAGAGAAGGATGAGATGCTTGCGCATGGAGAGATGCGAGCCATGGATCGACGAACAACATGTCCATTTCCCTGCCATCTTCTTTGACGTAAGATGTTATGTTTGAATTTCAAATTAAAGTGCACTTTTGCCAGCATGTTCTTTCCCATAATTAATAGCTTTTATTAGTGCACTTTTGATAGCCTTACAATATGACCTGTTCTTTTGCATTTAATTTAATGCTGCATTGCTAGAAATAAACTTATTTTGAAAGCTTGGGAAACCTACATAAGAAAAATTTAAGAGGGAAGTTGGCTAAAATAGTTTTTCTAAAAAAGCTTGGGAAACCTACGTAGAGAAATCAAGAGGGAGTTTGACTATATCTAAAGGCTTTTAAACTAGATTTCTCTAAAATTTCAAGTTTTGTAGGCTTCCTTTGACATTAAAATACTCTTGTTCTTCTTGAAATTCTTTCACCTTCAAATTTGAAATTTATTTAAACTTTGTAGGTGGGATTGCACTAACCACAAGTTTTTTTTCAAGCACGGATTAATTGTTTAGGTCCGTATAGAAGTCTCACGCTTGGCGTCAGCCTTGGAACATGGTAGTTGGACCTTTACCTCAAGTTTGAGGTAAAGTCAAGTTGAACCTCAACCTCAACCTTGATATTGAAGCTAAAGCATGCATTACTTGGGACTTGGACCACAACGTCAACCTTGAGCTTGAGTTGGAGGATTAAAAATTGGACTTTAAGGTTGTCATGGATAAAGATGTCTACCAAAATATAGCCTACAAGACTACAAGTATAGTTTATAGTCTTGCAAGTCTACTCATTCACAAGACTAATCATATGGTGGGAAACAGAACTAAAAACAAGACTAGTCGCATGACATCCATGAGAATACCAAGGGCATAAAATAACAGTTTTAGGCTTGAACTTAAAGCTCGAACTTCGAACTTAAGTTCGAGCCTTTACTCCATATGCTATTGTAGCACTAGCTCATATAGGGTGCAAAGCTAAACTTATGATATCTTTGTGGCTACCAATGGCAAGAGGATCGAACTTAAGTTTGAGCCTCGTATACCTATGCTAATGTAGCACTCCATTCATAGATAGCCTCGTGACATACTTGAGGTTACTATCAAGGGATTAGAGCAACACCTTTAGGCTCAAACTCATGTTCAAGCGTCGCGTGCATATGCTAGTGTAGCACTAACATGCAAGGCTAGCCTCATGATATCCTTGTGGCTAACAATAGAACTAGGCTAGAACTTAAGCTCCAAGATTTCCTACATATGCTACTGTAGCACTACCATGAAAGGCCAACCTCATGCATCCTTGTGGCTACCAAGGTCACAAAATAACACCTTTAGGCTCAAACTTAAGTTTGAGCCTCATCAATATATGGTAATGTAACACTAGGATGCAAGGCTTGCCTTATGACATCCTCATGGCTACCAAGGGAATATAATAAAACCTTTGAGATCAAAATTAAGTTTGAGACTCAATTGTGTATACTAGTGTAGCAAAAGGGTGAAAGGATAGCATCATAATATTATTATGGCTACCAAGTCCAAGAGGCTCGAGCCTCGCTTGCATATGCTAGTATAGCACTATCATGCCAGGCTAGCTATATGACATCCATCTAGCTACTAAGGGCATGGAACAACACCTTTAGGCTCGAGTTTAAGTTGGAGCCTCAGTGCATATGCTATTGTAGCCTCGCTTGAATATGCTACTATAGCACTAGGGTGCTAGACTAGTGTCATGCCATCCATGAGGATACCAAGGGCGTAGAATAACACCTTTACGCTTGAGCTTAAGTTTGAGACTCAACTGCGTATGCTTGTGTAGCACTATCTCATATAGGGTGCAAATCTAGCCTTATGACATTCTTGTGGCTACCAATGGCAAGAGGCTCGAACTTAAGTTTGAGCCTCACCTACTTATGCTAATGTAGGACTACCATGCATGGCTAGACTCATGACATCCTTGAGGATACTATCAAGGGCATAGAGCAACACCTTTATGCTCAAAATTAAGTTGGAGCCTTGCCTGCATATGCTAGTGTGGCACTAACTTGCAAGGCTAGCCTCACATGTGACATCCTTGTGGCTAACAATCACATGAGGCTCAAATTTAAGTCTGAGACTTTCCTGTCTGAGACTTTCCTACATATGCTATTGCAACACTACCATGAAAGGCCAACCTGATAACATCCTTGTGGTTACCAAGGGAAAAGAATAACACCTTTAGCACTAGGTTGGTAACCTAACAGGACATAAAAGTTTCCTTTGAGGGTTTTGAAAAAAACCTCCAAAACCATAGTAGATCCACTCATTTTGTAAAATCCTTTCATGAGGTTATAGTTCAAGGCCTACTAAACATGGAAAAAATAAGAAACTTGTAAAATTTCTTCATCTTTTGGTCACACCAAGCCTCCAAAGTTGATGGACCAGTGAATTTTCATCAAAACTGTCATTTCTTACGTTTTGTTGCATAAAAATAAGATTAGGGATTTTTGTAGGACTTGAGATAAATTCCCTAGTTAGCTTCAATGGGTTGGTAATCAGAACATATGATTGCTTCTCACTCACTATTTTTTGTTTTGCCAAAATAAATAGGTACAAAAAAGTTGAATTTTTACCATTCTGCAAACCTATCATCAAAGTTTCTATAGCCACGCTCAATACAAATGATATATGCATGTTTTCTTGGTTCCCTATTGTCCTTTATGTTCATAAGGAGCCATGGAGCATGTCAAAAGAATAATACATCTCTTACCAAGGGGAATCTTGGGGACAAAGATGAAGTGTTAAATACAACAAACATGAAAAAACTGGGTTCAACATTATGAGTTGTAGAATCCCATAGAAACTATTCAATATCTAGCCAAATTTGATCCTTATGACTAGATATGGTTATTACCTACAAAATGCATGTAGTTGTCACAAGAAACGAACAATATTGAAAAAGCTATACTTGATATACTAGAATGTTTCGCTTTCTTCTGCAATTGAAAAAATCAACCATCGTTGTGTACTATGAAAAATAGGGTATTAGGTGCCCCAAAACTCAAGGAATGTTAGCTTTATCTTACAATATGCGACATAGAAAATAGAAAATGCATTTGGATATCATGAAATCCACCAAAAAAATCATAGAAGAGCTAAAATTGGCTAAAAAACAGGATTTGACAATTTTTGTAATATGGTCATAACTTACAACTTTAATTTTTATTTCTCCCTAGAAGCATCAGGACATGTTGAAGACTACTAAAGATAGTTCTCTAGCATTATAGACCTCATAAACATGAATTCTAGAGTGGTATAGTTGCAAAAAGTTGAAAAAAGCCAAAACCAGGACCCGTTTTTTCACACAGTTTAGGTTGTGAAATGTTGTGCAAGGACAATATTAAACATGGAATTGATATTCCAAAAAAATGTCAAGTTTTTTTCAACTCATGAGACAACTTTCTAGATAGATAGCACCTCAAAATCCATTTTGAAACTCTTGACATAATTCAAGGAAAATGGTCACTTAACAGGACATAAAAGTGTCCCAGGACATAAAAGTGTCCCATTACCAACCTAGTGTTAGCGTCAAACTTAAGTTTGAGCCTCATTGGTATATGATAATGTAACACTAGAATGCAACACTAGCCTCATGACATCGCTGAGGGCATAGAATAACACCTTTAAGATCGAAATTAAGTTTTAGCCTCCATTGTGTATGCTAGTGTAGCACAAGCATGCAAGGCTAGCCTCATGATATCCTTATGGCTACTAAGGCCAAGAGGCTCGTACCTCGCCTCGGGGGGTTCACTATGTGTAAAACTACCATATCACGTGCGTTCAAGACATGTTTGTAAAACCCCTTATCTGTGAATTTTGTTAAGAATATAATGTACCCTTTTCTTTTAAAATCTGTAATTTTTTTTCAAATTTGAAAAAATAATGCCCTTCTGTAAATATATTTCTGTAAGTTTCAAGAACTTTAAATACCCTTTTGTTGAACTCACGTGATAGGTTACATTTTTATTAGGTGACCTCCCTGGGTACCTCGCCTGCATATGCTAGTAGAACCCTGTCATGCAAGGCTAGATTTATGGAATCCTTTTCACTACTAAGGGCATAGAAAAACACCTCTAGGTTTGAAATTAAATTTGATTCTCAAGTGCATATGCTAGTGTAGGGTTGCTTGAATATGCTATTGTAGCAATAGGTGAAAGACTAGTCTCTTTACATCCATGAGGATACCAAGGACATAAAATAACACCTTTAGGCTCAAACCTAAGTTCAAGCCTCAATTGCACATGCTAGTGTTGCAATAGCTCATATAGGGTGCAAAGCTAGCCTTATGACATCCTTGTGGCTACCAATGACAAGAGGCTCCAGCTTGACTTTGATCCTCACCGACCTATGCTAATGTAGCACTACCATGCATGACTAGACTCATGACATCCGTGAGGCTATTACCAAGCGTACATAATAATGCCTTTAGGATCAAATTTGAGTTTAAGGCTCGTCTGCATATGCAATGCGAGGCACTAATGAGCAAGGCCAGCCTCATGACATCCTTGTGGTTAATAATGGCAAGAGGCTTAAACTTAAGTTCGAAGCTTGCCTACATATGCTAGTGTAGCACTACCATGAAAGGCCAACCTTATGAAATCCTTGTGGATACCAAGGGAAAAAAGCTAGAACTTTTAGGCTCAAACTTAAGTTTGAGCCTCATCAGTATATGGTAATGTAACACTAGGATGCGAGGTTAGCCTCATGACAGACATCCTTGTGGCTACAAAGGGCATATAATAATAGCAACTTAAGTTTGAGCCTTAATTGTGTATGCTAGTGTAGGATGATGGTGCAAGGCTAGCCTCATGATATCCTTATGGCTACCAAGGCCAAGAGGCTCAAAACTCGCCTACATATGGTAGTATATCACTACCGTGGAAGGCCAGATTTATAACATCCTTGTGGCTACTAAGGGCATAGAAAAACACTTTTAGGCTTGAACTTAAGTTTGACCCTCAAGTGCATATGATATTGTAGCCTCACTTGAATATGCTACTATAGCACTAGGGTGCAAAACTAGTCTCGTGTGATCCATGAGGATGCCAAGGGCATAGAATAGCACCTTTAGGCTCAAGCTCAAGTTTAAGACTCAACTGCATATTCTAGTGTATCACTAGCTCATATTGGTGCAGTGCTAGCCTTATGAAATTCTTGTGGCTACCAATGCAAGAGCCTCACCTACCTATGCTAATGTAGGACTATCATGCATGGCAAGCCTCATGAAATCCTTGAGGCTACTACCAAGGGCATAGAGAAACACCTTCTCAAACTTAAGTTTGAACCTTGCCTGCATATGCTACTGTAGCAGCAAGGTGCAAGTGTAGCTCACCTGTGACATCCTTGTGGGTCACAGTGGATCACAATGGTAAGAGGCTCGAACTTAAGCTTGATGCTTATGCTAGTTTAACACTACCATGAAAGGCCAACCTCATGACATCCTTGTAGCTACCAAGGGCAAATAATAGAACTTAAGTTTGAGACTCATCAGTATATGGTAATGTAACACTAGTATGCAAGGCTAGACTCTTGAAATCCTTGTGGCTACCAAGTGGCACATAGAACTACAACTTTAACCTTGAACTTAGGTTTGAGATTCAATTGTGTATGCTAGTGTATCACAAGGGTGCAAGGCTAGCCTCATGATATCTGTATGGCTACCAAGGCCAAGAGGCTCGAACCTTGCCTATGTATGCTAGTATAGCACTATCGTGTACGGATAGCTTTATGACATCCTTGTGGCTACTAAGGGCATAGAAAAACACTTTAAGGCTCGAACTTAAGTTTCAACCTCAAGTGATATTGTAGCCTTGCTTGAATATTCTATTGTAGCATTAGGGTGCAATACTAGTCATATGACATCCTTGAGGATGCCAAGGTCATAGAATAACACCTTCAAGATCGAACTCAAGTTCAAGTGCCAACTGCATATGCTAGTGTAGTACTAGCTCATATAGGGTGCAAAGCTAGCCTTATGAAATTCTTGTGGCTATCAATGCAAGAGACTCACCTACGTATGCTAATGTAGGACTACCATGCATGGCTAGCCTCATGACATCCTTGAGGCTACTACCAAGGGCATAGACCAACACCTTCTCAAACTTAAGTTTGAGCCTCGCCTGCATGTGCTAGTGTAGCATTAAGGTGCAAGGCTAGCCTCACATGTGACACCCTTGTGGCTAACAATGCCAAGAGGCTCAAACTTAAGTTCAAGGCTTGCCTACATATGCTAGTGTAGCAGTACCATGAAAGGCCAACCTCATGATATCCTTGTGGCTACCAAGGGTAAATAATAACACCTTTAGGCTCAAACTTAAGTTACAACCTCATCAATATATGGTAATGTAACACTAGTATGAAAGGCTAGCCTCATGACATCCTTGTGGCTACCAAGGGCATAGAATTACAACTTTATGCTTGAACTTAGGTTTGAGCATCAATTGTGTATGCTAGTGTATCACAATCATGCAAGGCTAGCCTCATGATATCCTTATGGATACCAAGGCCAAGAGGCTTGAACCTTGCCTATGTATGCAAATATAGCACTGTCTCGCAAGGCTAGCTTTATGGCATCCTTGTCACTACTAAGGGCATAGAAGAACACCTCTAGGCTTGAACTCAAGTTCAAGCCTCAAGTGCATATGCTAGTGTAGGCTAGCTCGAATATGCTACTATAGCACTAGGGTGAAAGAATAGTCTCTTGACATCCATGAGGATACCAAGGACATAGAGTAACACCTTTAGTAGGCTCGGCTCAAACCTAAGTCCAAGCCTCAACTACATACACTAGTGTACCACTAGACCATATAGGGTACAAAGCTAGACTTATGACATCCTTGTGGCTACCAACGGCAAGAGGCTTGAACTTAAGTTTGAGCCCCGCTTGCTAATGTAGCACTATTATGCATGGCTAGACTCATGACATCCACAAGGCTATTACCAAGGGTACATAATAATACCTTTAGGCTCAAACTCGGGTTTAAGCCTCATCTGCATATGCAATGGGAGGTATTAATGTGCAAGGCTAGCCTCATGACATCCTTGTGGTTAACAATGGCAAGAGGCTCAAATTTAAGTTTAAAACCTGTCTACATATGTTTGTGTAGCACTACCATGAAAGGCCAACCTTATGAAATCCTTGTGGCTACCAAGGGGAAAGAAGTAACACCTTTAGGCTCAAACATAAGTTTGAGCCTCATCAGTATATGATAATGTAACATGAGGATGCAAGGTTAGCCTCATGAAATCCTAGTGGCTACCAAGGGCATATAATAAGAGCTTTCAGCTAGAACATAAGTTTGAGCCTTAGTTGTGTATTCTAGTGTAGGACAATGGTGCAAGGTTAGCCTCATGATATCATCATGGCTACAAAAGCCAATTGGCTTGAACCACATCTGTGTATGCTAGAATATCACTATTTTGTATGCTAGTGTAGGACAATGATGCAAGTCTAGCCTCATGATATCCTTATGGCTACCAAGGCCAAGAAGCTCAAACCTCGCCTACGTATGCTAGTATAGCTCCATCGTGTAAAGCTAGCTTTATGACATCCTTGTGGCTGTTCAAGGCATAGAAAAACACTCTTAGACTCAAAATTAAGCTTGACCCTCAAGTGCATATGATATTGTAGCCTTGCTTGAATATGCTACAGTAGCACTAGGGTGAAAAACTAGTCTCAAGACATCCATGAGGATGCCAAGGGCATAGAATAACACCTTTAGGCTCGAGCTTAAGTTCAAGCCTCAACTGCATATGCTAGTGTAGGAGTAGCTCATACAGGGTGAAAAGCTAGGCTTATGAAATTATTGTGGCTCCCAATGGCAAGAGGCTCCAACTTAAGTTTGAGCCTCACCTACCTATGCTAATGTAGGACTACCCTCATGACATCCTCGAGGCTACTACCAAGGGCATAGAGAAACATCTTCTAAAACTTAAGTTTGAGCCTCAATTGCATATGCTAGTGTAGCAATAACGTGCAAGGCTAGCCTCACATGTGACATCCTTGTGGCTAACAATGGCAAGAGGTTCGAACTTAAGTTCGAGGCTTGTCTACATATGCTAGTGTAACACTATCATGAAGGAAAACCTCATGACATCCTTGTGGCTACTAAGGGCAAATAATAACATCTTTATACTCAAACTTAAGTTTGAGCCTCAGCGGTATATGGTAACGTAACACTAGTAGTATGAAAGGCTAGCCTCATGATATCCATGTGGCTACCAATGGCATAGAAGTAAAACTTTAAGCTTGAACTTAGGCTTGAGCCTCAATTGTGTATGCTAGTGTAGCACAAGGATGCAAGGCTAGACTCATGATATCCTTATGGCTACTAAGGCCAAGAGGATCTAACCTTTCATGCATATGATAGTATAGCACTATCATGCAAGGCTATATTTACAATATCCTTGTGGCTACTAAAGGCATAGAACAAGGTGTAAGACTAGCTTCATGCCATCCTTGTGAAAACCAATGGAAAGAGGCTCTAACCTTGCCTACATATGCTAGTGTAGCAGTACCATGGAGGGCCAACCTCATGACATTCTTGTGGCTACCAAGGAAAAATAATGAATCCTTTAGCCTCAAACTTAAGTTTGAGCCTCATACAAATATAGTGGTGTAACACTAGGATGAAAGGCTAGCCTCATGACATCCTTGTGGCTACCAAGGGCATAGAATACCATCAAACTAAAACTTGAGCCTCAATTGTGTATGCTGGTATAGCAAAAGGGTGCAAGAATAGCCTCATGATATCCTTATGGGTACCAAGGGCAAGAGGCTGAAGCCTCACCTGCATATGATAGTATAGCCATATCATGCACTTCTCTTAGGCTAGATTCATGACATCCTTGTGGCTACTAAGGGCATAGAACAAGACCTTTAGGTTTGAATTTAAGTTCAAGCCTCAATTGCATATGCTAGTATATGACTAGTATAAAGTATAAGCCTCATGAAATCATTGTGGCTACCAAGTGCAAGAGTCTCAAACTTAAATTGGAGCCTCACATTTATATGATAGTGTAGCACTAGCATGCAAGCCTAACCTTCTGACATCCTCATGGCTACCAAGGGCATAGATTAACACGTTTAGGCTTGAACTTAAGTTTGAGCCTTCACTACATATGCTTATGTACTAGGGTGAAAGGCTAGCCTCACCAAATCCTTAAGGCTACTACTAAGGGAATATAACAACACCTTTAAGCTCAAACTTAGTTTGAATCTCCTCTACATATAACAGTGTAGCACTAGAGTGTGAGGCTAGACTCATGACATCCTTGTGACCATCCAGGGCATAGAATAGGCTTGAACTTAATTTTTAGCCTCAACTACATATCCTAGTGTAGAACTACCATGCAAGACTCGCCTCAAACTTAAGTTCAAGTCTCCTCTGCATAGGTCAGTGTAGCATCTAGGGTGCAAGGCTAGACTCATGATATCCTTGTAGATATCAAGGTCATAGAATAACACCTTCAACATTGAACCTAAATTTGAGCCTCAATTGCATATCCTATTGTTACAATAGCACTACCATGAAATACTAGCCTCATGACATCATTGTGGCTACCAATGGCAAGAGGCTCGAGCTTAAGTCTGATCCTTGCATACATATTCTAGTGTATCACTACCATGCAAGACGAGCCTCCTTGGCATCTCCTAGGGTAGCACTAGGGTGCAAGGCCACCAACCTCTTGACATCCTTGTTGCTACCAAGGGCATAGAATAACACTTATAGGCTCCCACTTAAGTTCAAACATTATATGCATATATTAGTGTAGCACTAGAGTGCAATGCTAGAATCATGATATCCTCATGGCTACCAAGGATGAGCAGCTTGAACTTAACTTTGAACCTTGCCTACATACACTACTATAGCACTATTGTGCAAGGATAGCCTCATGAAATCCTTGTGGCTACCAAGGGCATAGAACATCAATTTTAGATTCAGCCTTAAGTTAGAGACTCAAGTGCACATGCTAATGTATGGCTAGCTCCTACAACGAGCCTCATGACATCCATGTGGCTACCAAGGGCAAGCAGCACAAACTTAAGTTTGAGACTCATCTATGTATGATAGTGTAGCACTAATGTCCAAGTCTAACCTCATGACATCCTTGTGGATACCAAGGGAATATATTAACACAGCAAGGTTCAAACTTAAGTTCAAGCCTCAATTGCATATTCTAATGTAGCATTAGGGTGCTAGGGTGCAAGGTTTGCCGCATGACATCCTTGTGGCTACCAAGGACAAGTGGAACATTTGCATATGCTATTGTAACACTATCATGTAGCAACAACCTTATGAAATCCTTATGGCTACCAAGGGCATAAAACAACATCTTTAGGCTTGAAATTAAGTTTAAGCCTTTCCTACATATGTTAGTGTAGGACTAGGATGCAAGCGTAGCCTCATGAAATCCTTGTGGCTATTGGACTTTAGTTTGAGCCTCAACTACATATGCTAGTGTAGTTGTAGCATTTAAGGCTCTCCATATGAAATTCTTGTGGCTACCAAGAGCATCAAACATCAACTTTAGGTTGGAATTTAAGTTCGAGATTCCTCCCCATATGCTACTCTAGCACTACCATGCAAGGATAGCCTCATGACATCCTTCCATATACCAAGTTCATAGAGATTCAATTTAGGATCAAGCTTAAGTTCAAGCCTAGCTTGAATATGGTAGTGTAGAAATAGATTTCAAGGCTACCCTCATGACATCTTTGTGGCAGGCAAGGACATAGAACAACACCTTTTGGCTCAAACTTAAGTTCAAGCGTCGCCTGCCCATGCTAGTGTACTATTTAATGTAAAACCAATGTCCCTCGTTTAGGTTCTTCAATTTTACTTACATATATTTTTTAAGAGGAATGGAGGCTTCCAATGTACCAACCACATTAGGTATTCATGGCGCACAAGTCTTCACATTTGATGCTCTTGGAATATCGACTCAAGCCAAGACTATTGCTCCAAAAATAAAGGTTGATAAGCCATTTGAGTTAGCAAAAGAAGAAGGAGTGAGATGGTTTGTGCATACCTACGATATGGATGCAAACTACAAAGGTGATATCCTCTAAATTTTCTCAAGGTGAGATGAAATATAGAGGGGGATTGTTGTGGGTGATATCCATCTAAGTTTCTCAAGGTGAGATGAAATATAGAGATATGGGGATTTTTGTGGGTGTCAAAGATGATGTGGGTGCAACAAAAATTCCATCATTTTCATATAATATACTAACTATTGGAGGGACCACAAAGGAAAACAAGTTTTTCTTATCAATGGTGGGTAGTTTTCATGTAGTAGCAAACATGAATGGTAGCAAACTAGGAGAAGAAAACTCTATTGTAAAAGTGGGGCTTGAAGATCTTTAGCTTTACTAATCAAGAAGAATCATTGTGGATTGTTTGGATGACTTGGTGAAAGCAATGAAACATGCAATATGTTCTTGCAAGAGTGGTGTGGTGCAAGTCAAGCATCTCTTGCAAGACAATCAATGGAGTTGGATGATGCAAAAATAGAAGATTTCAACAATCTTGACATCAAAAGCATATTGAATTGATCAATTGTGAAACTTAAGGTCCTTGAGAAACTATTTATTTAGACTACCTAGTGTCTTTATTTAGAATCATTTCATATTATTGTACAACATTTTGTGAAAGTTGTTATGTGATACTATTCAAATTGTGGTTTTTCAAATATTTTTTCTTTGAATCAATTGTCGATTGAGTGTTATCTATGCACATCTATGGTTAACACATTATGGGAGGATCAAAATTGAGATTGAACCTCACTAATTAGAGAAAGTCATCACAAAGAATGTGTTTTCTATGTAGAGTTCCATCCACAAAGTATAGCAAGATTAAGAATGTAGCTATTATTTAATTAAGGGCTAGAAATTTTGGTTTTGGAGAGACAAGAATAACATTATCAACCACCATTGAGGCTAACCAGAAGAGCTAGAAAATCACTAGTTTATGAGCCTCAACCATGAAAGTCCTTGTCATAGACTCCTAGTTGAGCGGTTCAAAGTGAGGCTCAAAGTTCCATATCCTAGTGAAGTAGTTACATATATAATGTGTGACTCATAAACTTTTTGTAGCTAACAAGATATTGACATTTATTTTGTAGGCTCAAAATTAAGTTTAGGCTTTGCATCCATATGTTAGTGTAGCACTACCATGTGGGGCCATACTCACGAGCATTGTAAAAAAATAATCTTACAAATAACAAAAATATATATAGATTATGAATAAAAAGGGATCATACCTTGAGAAGTTTATAGATAAAAGGTTTCATAAATATGCTTCTTGGCATAGTATTTTATTGGAGCAACACATGAGAAAACACAACACAATGTTTGAAAATGTAGCTATAGCAATTGATGGAGTTTTATCTTTCCTAAGGATGAATTCTAAATAACTTGGATATCATGTTAGTATGTCAATTGGATTTTATTTTGTATCTTGGTGTTTCTAAACACCACACTCTTTTGAGGTCCTTCAATTCTAAATTTCATTTTTGAGTATTTCTTTTTTAAATTGGTATTTTGATATAGCCAAAGATTTAACCCTAATGTCTCAAAATTGAGTATTTTTTAGTATTTTGATATAGCCAAAGATTTAACTTTAATGTCTCAAAATTGAGCAATTGATTTAAAGCACTTCTTTTAAATAAAGAATGTTGTATAATACAAATTAAGTTTAGTGACATGTATCCCTCATGCGTCTGATGTCATTCCAATTAATATATGTACCTATGTCTTTAAATACACACACCCCTATAAATATTTATGTGTCAAAGGAATATATTTTAAGGAGACATAGAGTGTGCTTGAATATAGATGACATCTAAAACTACACAAAAGTACTAGATTTTTTATTAGAAGTATAAAAAATGGGACTTGAATATTTTTCAAAATTCCTAAATATGTCTTTTTTGTCTGTATTTTCACTTGCTAGACTTGGTTTTGTTAGGGTAAGCCCACGCTTGTGGCACCATGCGGGAAAAGACTCTAGCACTTGCAAATCTACTAAGCTGCCACACCTCTTCACAAAGAGCATTCCACCTAGCAGGCTATCTGTCACACTCCCATGCCTTATTCTACTTCTATATCTATAGCCTTCTTGTACACAATTTCCAACCACTTTTGAATTAATGTGTTGGGGGTCCCATTGATGCAATAGCTCCAATGACCAACAAAATTGTCAATACAGAGGGATGAGCTACCCAGCTAGGGCATGGAAATACTCACACGATAAGTGAGCTAATCATGGCAACACAAATGGTTAACTTTACGAGGTGAGCTTCTCGGCCTATGGAGTAGTGAATCTGCAATGCGGGGCAATCTCCATATCCACTTCTCACCTCTAATCAACCCAAACACACACACTACAATTGCAAGATGCACATAACACTAATCCTATCATGCAACACACTAATTGCAAGCACACACACATAGATCTATCGAGCACCACACTCCAATCAAACCTACATGCACACACAAGAAAAAGAGGACAATCACACAAGATTAGAGAGGGATTAACCACTAATTAGTTAAGATCTAGCTCATCTAAGCATCATAGGCAATCATAAGAGGCACGAGAGAGGCATAGTGAGAGAGAATGAATCATTGATTAATGTTAATCAAGTCTAATGAGCAAGGAGAAACTCAAGGACTCTATAGCCACACACCTCAAGAGCCCTCACCAAAGAGTGCTCTCAACAAATGAGCTTGAGAACCCTTGTTTCTTTTACACACTACCTTATATACCTAGGGTAAAAATATGCAATGTCCGGGCATCCAAGGCCTTTAGGGCTCCACCACTTACTGAATGTGCAACCTAGAGACAGTAACTGATCTATTCTTTACAGCTTGGAACTCCCATTGAGCCCGTAACACATTAGAAATATTACAATGGCTTGAAATAAATTGGGAATTTACAATATGTGACCATTTTGGGAAACTGTGTAACTCCAATCTTTGCTGCTTCTTTGTATTGATCTTTGATGTCTATCCGTATGTCTTCGGTCTTTAGCAGCTTCTGTTAAAAACTGACGTTGACTCAGTTAACATTCCCCCCTTACGATTTTATTGCCCATCCTCGAGCACTATTGAAAGGTATCCATGGAGGCAAGGGAAGGTTTTGATTGGTTGTTGATGGGCTGATTGTCTTCATTTGTTATTGAATTTGTTGATGAGGTTCAATTTGCTGCAGCATCTTCATTGGTCCAAATATGTCTGATGTGAGAGATGATTTTGCATTTTGTCCATAATAGCATAATGATGAGGCTACTATTTATTTATGAAAAGTATGTACAAGAGAATTAGAATGATGAGGTTCTAATTTACGGTCTAATACCTTGATGAACAAAGGAAAAAAATCCAGTGGGAAAAAATGTCTTTGGGATACGCGCATTATTAGAGTACTTATGAGCATGGGAAATATTAATAAAGTACTCAAGAGATTATTTGCTGATAAATATGGAATTAAAAGAGCAGTAAATATGAAAGGGTAGCATGATGAAACATTGGTTTGCCTGTTGCAGTCCACTCAAGGTGCATAGGTGGAGAAAAAAAAGAGTGTCTAATGCATATGTTTGATGATGGGACATCCTATTTATGCATACACAGAAATGCATGGAAAACAATATGTTGTGCAAGAAAGATCTTGAGGGGTTATTCATAAAGATAGTGTAGCTATAAAAGCATATGACATGGCTTTGCAAGCTCGCACCCCTTTAAGAATTGTTTTCATTGACGAGGATATGTGCTCTCATCTTACTGTGCATTGTGCATGAGTATTGGACTCTATGACACTCCACCAATTGTAAGTTAATAGACTTCGACTCTTAGCTCATCTCATCCAGCATGAGCAACATGACTTTAGATATGCTCAAATCTTCCAGCTTGTATGCGTAAGCCTAATAACTACGACTCTTAGCACAAAGTTTAATATGACTTGAAGCTTGGGGACTAATGCTTTGCTCATTTTATGGCTCAACAGCCCGCCTCTGACTATGCCAAACAGTGTTTTTTGCACCCTGACAACTTGAATTTTTACATTCTTGTGCTTACTACAAACATTTCTTCAGGTAAAAGTAAGCTTGAATCTTCAAAAAGAGGATTAGTGAAGGACCAACCTGGCATTGAAGGTTTCTTTTGCCATACCTGGTTTATCATCTTTGAATCAGCATTCGCATTGGTTGGGTCGTCCTTCTTTGACTGTGAAGACTCCATTATCTGTTTGATTTTCCAAATAGGCCTGTTGATAGGAGTCTTTGATGTTGTTGTAGGCCTCTGTTGATCGTTGACATTTGACTTTTGACTAGGAGCATTGGAAGACTTAGGAATCCAAATCTCTTGATGACCTTTGTATTTCCATTGTTGACTTTGCTTCGCTCTAAGTCTTGTTGATTTCTTGAGATCTTCATGCAGGTTTGGTGTAGTTGCAGTTGGCTTGTGGTTGATTGGTAGCCAAATCTCTGTATAGCTTGTGTAGAATCCTTTGAGATCCGTCTTTTTTCTGTATCCTCTTGAGAGTTGTGGTAGACTTCAACATCTTTCGATGTTGTTCTGTTGTATACCTTTCTTCTTAGGTATCCTAGAATATTGTCGAGGTTGAGACCCAATGGGTCTTCTTTCTTGGGAGGGACTTGAAGTTAGTTCATATGCCCTAACCTGCGGTTTTGGTACCCATATCTGTTTGTTACCTCCATAGTACTCCTGTTAATTTAAGCTCCATTGTGATGCTATCCATCCCATGTGTTTGTCTTTCTGTGTTGATTTCCCATCCTTAATCCAAACTGGATCATTGAATTTCACTAAATTGCTTGGAACAAACACTTGCTTGACTTTCCTTTGATTTCTTGAGTACTTTGGCTGAAATATCTTTGCTTTTCTTGGTGTCTCCTTAGAGGGTTTAGTTGGGTCAGCAATTGACTTGAAATTTTGAAAGCCTGATTTTCTGTAAACTCTTCTGAAGTTCTAATTGATGGAGATGAATCATCTTCAATAAGACCTGCTTTGATATCAGTCTCCATTTGAACTGTGCTTGGGGACTCTGTGCTATCGTCCACGGGTGACCATTGTTGGTCTTCATTCTTTATTGTCTGTGATGACTCCGTCATGTTTGCATTTTCTATCTCTAACATCATCTAGGCCATTGGCATTCCCATTATGATGTCGTCTGGCGTATCTTTTGTTGTGATCACGTGGAATTGAGCTATGATCATCTGTGAACTTACTTCAATGGTGGAGATGATTCCCCAGCATTCTCCTCGTTTGTCTCCCGATATGCTCACAAAACCAGGAGCATCTTCCAGCTCTGGTTGGCCACATTTTTTCCAAGTGCAAAAAGACATGAGGTTCTTGTCTAGCTGAAAATCTTGCTTTACTTCTCTTGACAACTTTTCTTCATTTTCACCAACAATGTTGCACTTGATCCTCTCAGGATTCGTGTGTGAATTGAGTGCTTTTGCTATGGCAACATCCTTTGGTTGAACTTTATCTGCATTTTCTTTGCTTTGATCACTTGTTTCAATCAATGTTGACTCCATTGGCTGTAATATTGCACTTTTTTGCAATTGCTAAGCATTGTCCTCCTACATTTGAGTAACCTTTGATCTTAAAAGATCCATTGTACTATCTGGAAAAATCTTTCTCTTTGGAGGAGATTTTGGTGGTGACCTTTGTGTAGCCTTCTGGACTTTAGCTTTCATTGACTTTGACTTTTTGTCACCTATTTTGGCAGCTTGAGGCTTTGCATCATCTTCAGATAGTCTTTGACTTCAGTCGTACCATCCATAGGGGTTTGT
Source organism: Adiantum capillus-veneris (assembly GCF_014529385.1). NCBI lineage: Eukaryota > Viridiplantae > Streptophyta > Polypodiopsida > Polypodiales > Pteridaceae > Adiantum > Adiantum capillus-veneris. The sequence continues at coordinate 78,531,504 of NC_140951.1, forward strand.
ACAAGGTCATGACCTTGCTGATACTCGTTACCATGTGCATCTTGATATGCGTATGTGAGCTTGGTACATGTAATTGTTTGAACACTATTGGATTTGTCGGCTTTTGACACTGATTTGTGGAAATTAGGTGAAACTTCTGTCCTTGATGGTCTTCATAGAGGCATTTGTCTGCTGATTCTGATGGAATCTGGTTCAATTGGAAACTTCCAACAACCATATGATCTCTCAATGGTTTCTGTCTTAAAGGGGTCTTTTGGCTAGAAGCTCTAGGGCTTCTAACTGGTGTAGCATTTCCTGGTATAAGAGTTGAGCTTGATGGATTTGCAGCTCCCCTCTTCCTAGGGTGATCACTATAACCTGCTTCATTGTAAGAGTTCAAAATTGGCTGGCTCTTGTTCAGTCTCACCTTTTGTTTGGAACTGTGAAGGTACACTTTGGGTAGCATTGTTGAAATTTGGCATCTGTAAACCTTTTGCATAGTTTCCTATGTATCTCCTTCAAACATGACAAATTATTCCCCAAGTCAAGCTGTAGATAGCATTATCTTTGCCTTGATATTGTCTATCCCATGGGTCTCCTATGATCTGAGCTTATGTGGTTTCAGGACCCAAGGCATCAAAAATGCTAGACACTCGTCTATATCTACAACTGTTTTGGTCAAAGTATATGTTCGTTTGGTCACAACATCAAAGCTTGATTTTTGATGGAGGAGAGTTTGGCTCTGAACAAATTTCTGGGTTTACTATGGTAATATCCTTCAGCTCTAGAAAGGATGGGCAATAATAGATTCTTTCCTCTGAAATGAACCATCCTTTGTGATCTATCACTGGACGCACTTCTATGAGCTGGTATGTGGCCCGTTCAAACACTGGTATGAGCTGGTATGTTGCCCGTTCAAACACTGGTTGATCCTTTTTGTACAATTTCCCTTTTAGGTCTACATAGTGTGCATATGAATTATGTCTACCATACAAAGCTAGCATCATTGTCTTTGATGTGTCCCTTAGACTCGTGAATGATTGCACACTTGTGTTAGTGGGTGCAAAATCATTTGCAAATTTAACAGTCTTTTCAACCTTCAGTGATATCTCAACACCTTGACTAAATTCATGCAGGAATTTGTTGTTCAAAGAATCAATTTTAAGCTTTTCAGTTGCCTGTGCATCTTTATGCTGATTTTGAACTTGCAGTGATGTTACTGGTGCTTCTAACGGTAATACAGAATCATATGATTGCATTAAAAGTGACGATTTAGATGCACTTACATTGAGATTCGCATTTCCAATTTTCTTTGTACCTTGCTTGGCAGTTGCGTATCCCTATTGTTAGGATTTCTTGGACAATCTTCAGAAAAGTTTCCACCTTTTCGTCCATAATCTGAGCAATACGCCATAACTGGTGGTATTTCAATTGGCTCTGTCATGTCAAGCTCTAGTTGAGAAGTTTCTATTTATGTGCTTGCCAAGTTGTTAGCATCTTTTTTTAAAACATTGAGCATCAAGCTGTACACTGCTTCGTCTTGACCTTTGTGCCGTCTTTGGCTTGGTTCCCCAATTAGACTTGCTTCTATTGGTTGATCTGTTGGATCTTGCAATTCTAGCTCTTGACTATAGATCTGACCACTGTAATCCATGTACAATGACCCTGATTGCATATGCACCAACTGTATGTTTTGGTTGCTTATGCAGATTTCTGGATAACCATTTGGATCAATTTTTCGCACTTCTGTCTGCACTTCATATTTAAGCTTGCAATACCTAGCTCCACTGAAGTCAGTGAACATCTGGGAGTTCTCTCAATCTGGCTTTATTCTGATCAATAGAATCTTGGATCCTGTGTTACTTTTACTGCTCACCAAGTATCTATGGCCTTTTGAATCTTTGTACAAGACTTTATCTCCATTGTAGCCATAAAGATGTAAAATTTGCTATGTTGTAGTTGTGCATGTGTTGCCACTGCTACTTGCTTGCTCTGTTGTACTTGAACGCTCGGCTCGATTTGAGTCCATGTTGGCTCAATGTACAAAACTGTCAATTGGCAGATTTTGACATTGCTTAGCAGAATTTTTGTTGCTTGCTTTTGATTAAACTGCTTTAGTCAAAGCACTTTTGCAGTTGACTGCTCTTCAGACTCACAAGACTCTAGCTCAAAAGTTTCAAAAGTGATTGCAGCCTTTTGAAACGATGAAAATTTGGGCCTGTAAACAGATTAATCTGCAATCCACCGTGATTTGTCGATTTTCAACTTGCTTTTGACAAATTTAGAAATTTGTCTGTCCCTCACAGCTTCGGGTTGAGCGTTTTCAGCTTTTTTGGTTGATTTGATCCGCTTTGCATGCTCAATTTTTTGTGTTTCCTCGATGTGTAGTACACTTTTCGGCTTTGCCTTTTGGGCTTTTGATCTGCTCGTTGTGTTGTTTGCCTGCGTGTGATTTCTTTTTTTGCTTTTCAGGGTTCTTTTCGACTTTCTAGCACTTTCTGATTTTTTTGGGCACTTTCTGCGACTTCCTTTTTATTTTTTCCTAATTATTTGTGAAATTTTGAATTTCTAAAATTTTTTGGTCTTTTTATGATTTTTTACAAATTTTTGAGAAGGTTTTGATCTTTTACAAAAAAAAATTGTAATTTTCAAAATTTTTGGTGATTTTTATAGTCACTTCTTGACTTTCTATGAATTTTTTGAGCTTTTATGAATTTTCTATGATTTTTTTATTTATCTGTGTTATTATTATTTTTTTATGATTTATTTGTGAATTTTAGGTTTTTCTATGAGTTTTTCTAATTTTCCTTTTTTTGTGAATTTTATATTTTTTTTGAGGATTATATTTGTTTTTTATGATTTTTTTTAAAGGGATTTATCTGTGTTACTTCTTTTATTTTTTTATTTTTTTGTGATATTCTATGGAAGTTTTGAATTTTTTTAATGATTTTCTAAGAGGTTTATTAATTTTATGTGAATTTTCTATGTTTTTGTGAGTTTTCTAATTCCCTTTTTTTATTTTTTATTAATTTTTGTTGTTTTTGTATTTGTTTTTTTTTGTGAATTTTCATTCCTCTTTTTTTCTGAATTTTTTACTCCCTTAGTAAAGCATTAAATAAACAAAAAATTAACTAAAAATAAAGTAAATAAAATAAATAAACAAACCTTACCTGCCTGGCGTTGACGAGCGGAGGTGACGGGCAGCGAGCTGTACTAGCAGTTAATGTGGAGCTGGCGCGCAGAGGCAACAGGACAGGGCCACATGCTGACGTGGCGGACCTGACAGCTGGATCTGCCCTACTGGTGCGCAACACACAACTCATGACAGCCTACAGCCTTTAGGTTGTTCCCATGCTTCGCGCACACTACAAGACAGTGCAAGCTGACGTCGCATGTGACCTCGTAGCCTGGCAAGCAGTATGAGGGCGCGCGTGCGTGGGCAGCCAGTGGGCACGAGGAGAGAGAGAGAGAGAGAGAGAGAGAGAGAGAGAGAGAGAGAGAGAGAGAGAGAGAGAGAGAGAGAGAGAGAGAGAGAGAGAGAGAGAGAGAGAGAGAGAGAGAGAGAGAGAGACGACAAGCGCAGCGCGCAACAGGCGGAGGCTGGTAGGGAGGGGGTGTACTACACGCTAAGAGGGGAGTGTGTGTGTGCGTGTGTGTGTTCATAAAACAAAAATGGATAGAGGGGTTCACGCGTGGGCAAGGCAACACGCAAGAGAAAGGGAAGAGAGAGAGAGAGTTAGAGAGAGAATGGGATTTGGAAAAATAAGGGCAAACTTGAAATTCTCTCGGGTTTTTGGTCAAAATTTGAAGGTTTTGCCTATAAGTGCACTAAAACTTGTGAAATTTTTCGGTTTTCTTCAAGGAAGATCAAAATCTAACCGGGGTTTTAGGATTTCGATCGGTTAAAATACACTGGACCCTGTTTTTTTATATAAAAAAAACTTGGTTTCGCACGGACAACAAGAGAGAGGGGGACTGTGACGGGGAAGAGAGAGAGAGAGTGAGGGGGGAGGAGAGACAAAGTTAGAGAGAGAGTGTGGATGGGAGTGTGTGTGTGTGATGGGTGTTGTTCCCCCAGAGAGAGAAGAAGAAGAGTATTTTATTGTCGGCGATAATTATCCTAGCAGATTGTAAAGATCTATCCGCCATGTAAGTTTTTTGCACCGCAAGGCACGGAATCAAAGTCGAACCCGACGTTTTATCAAACTTTTAATTTTTTAATTTCCAATTGTCCAGAAATGAAAAAAATAGGCCGAAAATTAGCCGAAACTCCAAAAAATGACCAGAAAATCCCAAAAATCACCAAAACATTTTTCCAAAAAGTTCATGAAAAATTTTAGGAATCTTAGAAAATCATTGTCATTCACAATCGATCATTTTCGACATGCAAAAGCAAACTGAAAATAGCAATTTTTTCTGAAAATGCCAATTCAAAATTGTCCAATCGGTCCGCGGAAATAGCAAAACGCTCAAAACTCAACCACAGAGGGCACAAATGCGAAAAAAATGATGTTGTAAATACGCACACACAAAATAGCTCGTAAAGGTCACAAAATATCAATTTTTATGGAATTAATCAAAAATTAATTTAAAATTAGCAAAACTTTACAAAATTATCCGAAAAATACCCAAAAAATTTCTACAAATTCTCTCCACATTGGGGAATAGTGCAGCTAAATAAAATTGCCAAAATCACATCAATTCAATTGCCAACAATTTTATCAAATAAATCAAGACTAGGCAATTAAACCGACAAAATTACTGGCAAAAGTAGGTCAAAAATTGACGCAATTGAAATGTGTAAATCCCTGTTTTGAGCACAAAAACGCAAAAATTAATCATGACACACATTAGTTATGCAATCAAATATGAATCAATCATGCAAATTACACACTTTTTAGGCACACACAAAGACTAAAAAGTTGGCAGTTTTTACCAATGTTTAGGTGCACACACAAAAGGGTTAAACTTGTCGGATTTGCAATGTGACTTCACAAATCATTAGTTGGGCATGAGCACAACACAAATCAATCATCACAATTGAAAAATCATAACTCACACATTGATTTCTAAGTGCTCAAACATGGGCAAAATAGTGCACACACACCTAAAATTAGGCATACACACACACTCAATTAGAATGTACACACTTGAAATTGACCATCCAAGCATGCAATCAACTCAATTAGGCACCCAATTAGCAATCTACAATCACCAATTAGCAATTGAAACTTGTCAAATTAATGCGTCACCAATTCGTAAAAATTTTGGCATTATGACGGCATGAAAATGAATAATCGTAAAATTTTCAATCCATAACATCAACATTGCATTGCATCAACATAGCATAGCATTACATTGAATCATGGTGGGATCTCTACACAATTCTACACATCTTGAGATTATTACCGTAACTACCTTTCCGTTGAAGATCAATTGAATGGTCGAATGCTCCAATCCTTCATAGCAGATTAGTAACTTAGCAAAACTTAGTCAAATTAGCAAGGGGTTAGTGTGAAATTAGAGTGTGTAAACACACAATTGGCAAGATACGGTGACACATTAGGGAATTATGAACACATTGCTTCATGCACACACATCCAAAATCCACAAAAACATAAACACACAAGTGAAATTAGTGACCGCACGCATTCGTTTATGCCACAATTACACTAGTGTAGTCCATTGTCCTCGACAATGGTGCCAAATGTTGGGGGTCCCATTGATGCAATAGCTCCAATGACCAACAAAATTGTCAATACGGAGGGATGAGCTACCCGGCTAGGACATGGAAACACTCACACGCTAAGTAAGCTAATCGTGGCAACAAATATGGTTAACTCTATGAGGTGAGCTTCTCGGCCTATGGAGGAGAACAGCTGCAATGAAGGGCGATCTCCATATCCACTTCTCTTCACCTCTAATCAAAACAAACACACACACTACAATTGCAAGATGCACACAACACTAATCCTATCATGCAATACACTAATCGCAAGCACACACACATAGATCTATCGAGCACCACACTCCAATCAAACCTACATGCACACACAAACAAAAGAGGAAAATTACACAATATTAGAGACGGATTAACCAATAATTAGTTAAGATCTAGCTAACCTAAGCATCATAGGCAATCATAAGAAGCAGGAGAGAGGCATAGTGAGAGAGAATGAATCGTTGATTAGTGTTAATCTAGTTTCATGAGCAAGGAGAAGCTCAAGGACTCAATAGACACACACCTCAAGAGCTCTCACCAAAGAGTGCTCTCAACAAATGAGCTTGAGAATCCTCACTTCTTTTACACACTGCCTTATATACCTAGGGTAAAAATATGCAATGTCCAGGCGCCCAAGGCCTTTAGGACTCCACCACTTACTGAATCTGCAACCTAGACACAGTAACTGACCTATCTTTACAACTTGGAACTCCCATTGAGCCCGTAACACATTAGAAATATTAAAATGGCTTGAAATAAATTGGGAATTTACAATATGTGACCATTTTGGGAAACCGTGAAAAATGTGTAACTCCAATCTTTGCTGCTTCTTTGTATTGAGCTTCGATGTGTATCCGTACTTCCTCGATCTTTAGCAGCTTCTGTTAACTGACGTTGACTCAGTTAACATTCCCCCCTTACGATTTTATTGCCCGTCCTCGAGCACTGTTGAAAGGTATCCATGGAGGCAAGGGAAGGTTTTGATTGGTTATTGATTGTACAAAAGTGCTCTTGTCTATTGTCAGAGAACGAATGTTTGGTGATACTTGGCATATTGATGATATCAAGACAATGAGCACATCAGTTTGGTGGAAAGAGTACGGTGGAGAAAAAGTGGAACTTCAACATGTGGTTGTGAGAGTATTGTTTGTTGCCGCCTCAAGTGGTAGATATGCAAAAGAAATTGGTCTTTGTTTGCTTTTGTGCATACTAAAAAAATAATGATGCATGGTTTTTAGGACCCCTTCTGAAGATGCAATAAAGGCACAGTCAGTTGTTGGGGAGATGAGGATACTCTAGTCCAAGGGATCTCGAAAGAGAAGAAAAATCTACTTCACAAGCACCAAAGAGTAAAAAGTGCCATGGACAGAAGATACGTGGGAACGAGCTCTTATGCATGCCTACAACCTATATCTTACAGAATAGCCCATTCTAGGTGTGAATTTCTAGTGAAATTTACACGAGGATGTTCGTGTGGACTCACAGCACAGCATACTCCGTTTTCACTTTTTTACCGACAGTAAATATTTTTTACCACAATAAATATTTTTTACCTACAGTAAATATTTTTCACCTACATGATAAATACAAATCACTTTTTACCTACAGTAACTTTTTTTACCCACGGTAAATATTTTTTACTGCACCATAAGTATTTGGTAGGTAATAGTTCACTGTTACTAGAAGTAGTGATTGGGCATCAACAATGCAGTTACAGGAGGAGAAAAAAGGAAAATCTTATGGTAAAGGTAAGTCAACAGGGATAAAGACTTTTGGGTTGAAAAGAGACATGCTGATTTTTTCAAAGAACACATGTCAAAAGAAGCCATGGTTGAGGATTTTTTGAGAATTTGATATTCAGGAGGACCCCCCTGACATGTGCAGAACCTCCAGTTTCAACAGCCACCTACCTGCTCTTAAATGCTGGTCAAGGCCTTATCCCCATGTGTCACAATCAGAAAAATCAGCATTTACCCTCCCCTCTCACATCACTCTAGAGAATATCTTGATGGTGACATATCAGGTGACCTCAATCTGTTGACCACCCTAAGCAAAAAGTAACCCCAATCAGCGGATTTAAGCATGTTTATCCCTAATCCTAAACCCTCTCAGAAACCTATATAAGAGGAGGCCTTCTCTCACTCAAAACAAACACTTCACCCACTTCACCAAGCAACGAAGCTATGACGACGTTGCTCACAACGAGGAGCTATGGGTGGAGCTCTACTCTCTCTCCCTCTAGTATGCTACATTACTAGCCCTAAAACCTAAATAAGGAGTCTTCTCTCATGCTCCATGGCCACCATCCTCGCCATCATTCTCTAAGGTATTGATGTGTTGCTAGTAGGATCATACCTACTTGCTGGGTTGATTGTTTTTGACAAGGGATTATGCCATCCTTGGCTTACTTCTCTATATCCTTGTTATGTATGATCAGATGCCGTTGTATTGTTAAGCTGATGTCTTGTGTATATATATGCTACATAAGGTCCCTAAGCTTAGTTTCTATGTGTTTTGCCATATGTTTTGATGCCATCATAATGCCAGAAGTCTCACTTGCCTATGTGCACTATGTGTGAGGTCCCTAAACCTCTTAATTTAGGGTGGTGCCCCCTTTGTTTTGTTCTTTGCTTGTTTGCATGAGGCGTGGTTTGTGGAGTGTGCACGAGTACAGAGGCCACCTGATTGCACTGCTCTTTTTCCCGCCATCAAATAAAATCGATTAAGTCCTAAATGAGTTACGGAGTTGGTGTATTTTGTAACATGCGACTTATGCATAAACCAACAAAGTTAGCCACACATGCCATAGAAGAAAGCTTTGGACACTTTCAAAACACGAAGCAATTGCAAATGAGCTCAACTCCGATGATGAAATGGAATGGAATCTAGAAGATATTGATTCGGAATGTTCAGATGTTGAAGAAATTGATGACATGGTGCCTGTGATTGAGGAGACGGATGAGCTATAAAGTTTGTACTATATTCTCAATTAATTTTGTAATGCGAAAGTTGTTAGGAAATAAGACGTAGCTAAATAGATATTTGAGTAGATTACTTAATGGAGAGAGATAGATTTCACACACAAGAGATTATAGAGTAGAGAGAGAGAGAGAGATTACACACAATATATGTGGTTCACCCAATGTGGGCTACGTCCACGGGAAAGCAGCCACTCAATAGCTTTAGTACTTCAAAACAAGAAGTAGTTTACAAAGGGATGATACCCTTAATAGAGCTCCCACCTTGCTTCACTCTCACCACCTTACACTCACCTTGTTGCATCAACTTCACACACTATGAAATGTGTGTAGAGATGGCCTCCTTTTATAGGCCAAAAGGGCTGCCCTCTCTCATGAGAGGCAACCATGTGTAGCCGCCCTTGTGTAGATAAGTCAAAATGGGAGCCTCCAATCCGCCCATGTGTGGCCGCCCTTGAGAAGACAAGTCCACTTTTGAATTCGGCCACTGGCCATTGAATTCGGCCATTGACTTCAGACCACCGGCCATTGACTACCGGCCACCAGCCAACCGACCAACTGACCGGTCGTTTCCGACCACTTTCCGGCCGTCGTCCAGCCATAATGTTCCGGCGAAAAGGAATATTCCGGCGAAGGAAAAAAAAGGTGCCCCTGAATTTTGGCCGTGAAAATTTTGGTTTCCGGCGAGTGATTTTCCTTCACGCACGATGGCTTCTCCTCATAATGGGGGCCTTATAAATGTGCGCTTTTACCACAAAAATTACAAGGGGTAAATCAGGCTCCATACTTAACAAAAGTTGTATGGAGTTTAGCTCACAATCACCTGCTCTCTCTCTCTCTCTCTCTCTCTCTCTCTCATTGTCTCTCTTTCTCTCCATCTTCTTTCTATCATTGTCAAAAAGAGGTGGGGAGAGAGAACAAAACTTACACAATTGCAACAACATCCGACATGTTCATTTGTTCCAACAAATAGAGATTTACATTTAAAAAATAGGTTTTAGTTACAAATGTTGAGATTTAAGATACAAAAAGAGCTTGATATTGTTTGGGAGATTTAGTTTAAATCATGGGATGGGTCCCCTAAAAGATCAGATAAAAGATCAAATACACAAAATTTTGAATTGCCGAACGAATCACTTGGACCCGCATTGTTTATCTCTTCTTCAATAATAATTCCATATCTTGCCTAGTACCATGCCAACTTTATTTTTGGCTCTGCTATACAAGCGCACAGCATGGCTGGGGTCTCTCCTTGACTTGACAAATCCACGCCTTGGGTTGCAAGGTTCTCAATGATTGCGGTTTCTTTGGGCAAATATGTGTAACCTCTCTTTTGAGGAGGATCTTCTTGATTCGCTTCCTGTGCATGAATCTTCTTGGCTAGGCGTCCTTTTCCGATGCCTCTTGTAGTGGGATGGTCGTTCCAATCTACTTTGAGTCGCAATACATAATAACAATAGCATTGTTGCACCAAATAAATTGCCACTTGATTATTATTATTTGGTGGCAATCTGTACACTTGGATAAATCTTGAAAGGGTATTTCTTGTGAGGACAGTGTGTTGCAAATCTAAAACTTTCAAGGGAGCGGAAGCCGTGGCATTTACACTAACTCAAAATACTGTATTGCGTACAAAGTGATTTGGGCATAGTTGTCTGCATTGCCTGTAATTCAGTGGCTCCCCTTGAAGTTTTGATTCGTCTTATTGGGATGCAACCAAAGCGCTAAGATCTCCTTGAGCCACCTGAATCTCTTCCTCTTTGTAAATTTGTTGTTCCAATGCATGATTAAGCAAATGTGGGACGGGTTTCTAACCTCGCTCCTATCTTATTGTAGACATAGTAAGAACCACAAACATAATTGTCAATCCATGGGACGAAGCTGACTCGACTAGTGCATAGAGGCTCAATGGCATCAGTAAGCACTTCCCTATCCATTGATAAAGGTGGAGCTACTGCAGGTTAAGGAAAGACTTTACAGGGATATGCAGGTAGAAGGCTCGGATGATATCCACCCCAAATGGAGAAAGAATTGGTTGAATAAGAACTCTAGATACCTAATTCTGTTCACAAGAGCATCTGCAACCATACATAAGGGCCCTACATTATGTCATGTACCATGGGTAAGGACATGGCACCACGCACACAATGCATTGAAGAAGAAGAGGCCAACATGGCTAAATTACCCAAGACTACCAGTTCCAGAGCAAGGACCAACAATGGAAAATACATGGGGAGAACCCTAACAAGCTCCATGAACTTATTCAAGAGCCTCCCTGACCTCTCATGTGAAATGCTTTGTAAAATTTGCAAAATGCTGCTTATATGCATTCAAACATTTCATGAGCATGAACAAGCCGGTGCACCATTGGGGGCATCATTGCTAAGCATTTAAATGCATTCTTGGTCGAAAACGACTAGGTCAAAAACTCACTACTGTTAATAGTCACAATTTTGAAATTTGAAACCAAGCATGTGTGCTTAGGTCTTATAAACATGTCTTAGAAGTTTCGTTACGTTTGGATGTCCTTGGATGTTATAACGGTTATGATTTGTTTGCCAATTAGCGACTAGCTTTTGGTGATTTCGGTCATTTGTGTGTAGCTTGAGTTAGATGCGAGTTGTTTGTTGTTTTCCAAGAGATTGAAAACCTCTTGTAGCCTCTATGCACTAGTCAAGTCAGCTTCATCCCATGGATTGACAATTATGTTCGTGGTTAGATTTGAGAAGCTTTCCTTTTGAGTACTCAAAGCCAAGCTTCCTCTTGGGCTTCACCAATGATCTGCTATCGTTTCATCTTTCTCTACTTTGCTGCATGCATCTTCTCTAGCAATTCATTGGTTAGTGAAAATTGACTTCTTTAAACAGCATCCACTAATTTAATTGGCCATTGGTTCACCATCTAGAGTGGACAACTTAACTGCTCCACTTGGAGATACGTCTTCAATGATAAATGGTCCGTTTCCCTTTTTCTTGAACTTGGGAATGTGTTGCTTAAGGGATTAGACTAAAACTAAGTCCCCTTTTTTTTAAGAATTTTGTGACTAGATGGAAATCATAAAATTGTTTTTGTTTCCGCATTTGTGCATATATGTGAGCTACAACTGTTAGCCTTTGCTCATCAAGCTTTTCTAAATCTTTGAGCCTCTCTGATAGTTCATGTCCAGTCCACTCAAGATCCTTAGCTACCCTTAGTGTCGACAATAGAAATTCTATCAGCAGTATGGCATCAAGACCATAAACAAGGTTAAAGGGTGTAGCACTTAAAGCTGTCTTGAATAAAACTCTATAAGCCCATAGAGCGGCATGGAGATTCATTTCCCAATTATTCTGTCCTGAACTAACCACTTTAGTCAATACCGAGCTAAAAATTTTATTCATGTGCTCAACTTGTCCATTTTCTTGTGGGTGATAGGGAGCCGATTTGTTATGGATGACCATAAATTCATTTAGCAGATACTCAATTATCTCATTGAGTAAATGGGTTCCCCTATCACTAACAATTTCTATTGGGATTCCATATCTTGGGAACACATTTTCATATAAGAATGCGGTTTTGGTTCTAGCATCATTCCTTTGGGTTGCCTTAGCTTTTTCCCACTTGGTCAAATAGTCTGTAGCTACAATGATATATTGAGCTTCAGTTCTATAAGTCGGTGGTTGTATTGGCCCAACAAAATCTATGCTCTATTTCACAAAATCTCTAACCCCCATCATTGGTCTTAAAGGCATGCTATCTAGACGGGTTGGCATTTTTGCTCGTTGACATGCATCACACCTTCGAACATATTCTTTGGCATCTACAAAAAGTGTTGGCCACCATATACCTTCCATTAAGATTGCTCTAGTGGAGGTTTCACTAGAAAAGTGACCTCCAGCTAATCCAGCATGTGCTTGTTCTATAATGGGAATATATTCGTCTTCATTTGCACAAAGACACAAATGTTAATCCTTTCCTCTTGGATACAATTGGTTTCCAATAAGAGCATACTCTCTTGCTTCAATTTCAATTGCTCTTTGGAGGTGTTTACTCATATCCTCAAGAATGTTTGGCTTGATAAGTAAGTAACTAGATAGTTACTCCACTTAGGAACGAGTGATATTTGGAACAATGTCACATGAGGTCTGGGTGCTTGCCTTCTGGCACAGGACATTTTTTTACAAATGAGTGAACATCACTCCTCATGGTTGGCCAAAATACTCCAAGTCTCAAGATTTGTTGCATATTTTGCTCTTCTACAAGGTGAAGTCCCACAATGGTTTTGTGCGCTTGACTTAGGTATTGGGTTTTCTCCTCAGGGTTAATACACAAAGGCAATATTCCACCTCGATCTATTTTGTATAGCCTTTCATCTAGTAATTGATACATAGTCGATTGCTCAATTAATTCGGGTGTAATAGAAAGTGGTATTTACAAATCCACTTGAGCTATGGTCGTCAATGAAACCATATTTTTTGACCATGGGGTATCATTTCCACAGAGAATAGATATGCATCTAGTAGATCATCGTCTACCGCTTTCAATGGTTCTCTTAAAATAATCCTTGACAAATGATCTACTCTATGGTGAGTGGTGTCCTTTTTTACAACCACAGTGAAATCAAATTCCAAAAGAATGATGAACCATCTCACTATTCTTCATGTGTTTCATGGCTTGTTGACCAAGTACAATAAGGCTTGGTGGTACACAAAGAACACAAACTTGTTAGCTAATAGATAATTTCTATACTTTTTTACGGCATAGATCATTCCAAATCCTTCCCTTTCAATGGTTGTATAGTTTTTCTCTACCATATTCAATTTCTACTAGCATAAGAAATAGGAAAATCAATTTCTTCGTCTCCTAGCCGACGAGCTAGTATGCACCCAATGGAAAAATTGGAAGCATCAACATGTATGTAGAATATCTTATCCCAGTCTAGTGCATTTAATATTAGGGTTGAGGTGAGGGCTTGCTTAAGCTTCATGAAGGATTTTTCACACTCATTGGTTCATTCAAAGAGTGTAATCAAGCTGTACATGGGTTTTTAAATTATAGCGTACATGTAAATGAATCGTCTGTAATATCTACGATGTCCCTTGAGAAAGCTTGAACCCTTTGACTGTTGTTGGTCTAGGCAATTCAACATTAACATGAATTTTATCCATATCATTAGCTATGCCATTTTTAGACACTATATGTCCAAGAATTTTTCGTTGTCTGCCCTTAAATGTGCACTTTTCAAGATTTAAGCAAATCCTATAAAGTCTACACTTTTTGAATACCTTTTTGAGGTGTTCAAAATGATCAACCTGGATTGACAAATGTACACATAAATCATCCATATATATTTCCAAGAAATTTTGAGGATATTCTTTAAAAGCATGGCTCATCAAATCTTTGAAAGGTGCCAGGAGCATTAGTTAACCCAAAAGGCATAATTTGATAGGCAAAAATATCCCATTCAGCTGCAAAGGCAGTTTTATGCTGATGTTTGGGGTCAACCAAAAGTTGATTGTATCCCAAAAGTCCATCTAAAAGTCTGTAAGTTTCTTTTCCTGCAACTCATTCTAGAACATGCTCAGTGATTTGAAGAGGAAAGTTGTCTCTAATGGTAGCTGCATTCACTTTCTTGAGATTGACACACACTCTTAATTTTCTATTTTTCTTGGGTACCACAATTGGAGACACCCAATCTGTGTGTTCAATTTCATAAATGTATTCGGATTCCTTTAGCTTTTCTATCTCTTCTTTAATCTTTTTGGAAAAGGTTTCATTATAAGTATATGGCCTTTGTCTGATTGGTTTCGCATCATCTGTCATAGGTATGGTATGTTGATAGGTTTCTGGATCAACACCCTTGAGATCCTTATAAGACCAAGCAAAGATATCTTGGTATTCTTTTAGTAAGTTTAACAACATCTCTTCTTCTTCTTCTTCTTTAGTCACGTCGTTTGCAATGTAGGCAGGCTTAGGCTCTTCTTGTTTCTGTCAGATCTATCTTTTTTGCATTTTTTGGTCCTTTGTAGGACTCACCCTGTTTTCTTAGTTCCCAAACAGGTTGTTCAACTATAATCTTTTGATCTTGGAGAGTATATTTCTTGTAATGGGATGGAACACTCATTACATATTTACCCTCTTCCTCAGTTGTTTACATTTCAGTGGTATAGATCTCCTTTAAAGCTTTCTTCAACCCTTGATACTTCTTTTTTTGTTCAACTCATGTCATGCTTGAATCCTTGTCCTGGTATTTAGGTTTTGCTTGAGTTTCCTTTCTCATTTTTCTTGACGTTTTTGATGTTTCTTGCTTTTTGTCTTAAGGATATCTACCCGTGATTTTGTCTTTGACACAATCATGTGCATCTATCTGCATCAGAAACCGCGTTCTACTAGAGACTGATGGCATGGGTTTAATTCAAGTTTCTGGTGTCTCTTTTTCTTCTATAACATTTCTGTCTTCTCAGTTTCTAGTTTGGAAAGTGAAAAACTTTTCCTCCCCTCCTTTCATGAGTAGTTTAGCTCTCACATGTTCTTTTTTCGACCTCGAATCATCAGAGGTAGCTGAATGTTCTTTTAGCTCGTCTATTGCATCATAGTAGAGGTCTGAAAAGACTTGTTAAGCTTTCATTAATTCCTTGGACTCTTGAATTTTGTCTTCAATGTGAAGGGTTGAAATCATTTGGATGGGAATTATGTCATAGCCGTCCTCATTGCAAAATTAAGTAGGCATAGACGTATTCACACATACATCATTGTTGCCAAAATTTGAGTCCACTCAAATGGCTCAAACAAATGCTCCGGAAAGGCTTCAGATATATAGGCTTCATCTGTGCAATCCCTTTCTAAAATACATTCTTCTCATTTTAAGCTCCCATTTTTTGAGGCTCCACACATCCAAATAGGTGTGTCTTTGTTTAACCAAGATGGAAGCTGTTGGACGGGAGTGACTCACACACCCATGAAGTGCATGCAAACACTACCTAGATCAACATAATGTCAATCGAGGACACAGATGACACGATAGGCACACAGAGGAAATATCTTTAGCTTGTCAAGCTGAGACCACCTACACATACAGCACTCTGGAAGGCCAACTAAACCACAATCAAGAACCTCACTGCTCTTAACTACACCACCTAGCCACATACACACATACGGAAGGTAACTCACCTAATCATGCTAGAATCGTACGAAACTTAAGGAACGCCATCCCCTCACTAGGATACACCCGTCCCTAAGCTTCTACACTCAAAACCCTCACTCTAAACCCATCTGCGGAAAACGCGTAGGATGACAGAGCTGAATTTTGAAAGTGCCCGAAACTGAAATTTATGAGTACCTATGCGTAGCTTATGTCGCCACGATTCTATAGACTACTAGCACGCAGAAAACAGACATCGTTTGATACACTTACGACCACAAATAGCTTGTAGATGCGTCGGTGTGTGTGCTTCGTCTCACGTGGAATGCTTGGCGTTGTCGCGTAGCTCTCCTCAAGCCTGCAACAATGGTGCAGTCGGATCTCCAATGTGTTGAGCGAGCCGGGCGTAGTGAGAGGATGAAGCTCACGCTCACTCTCTTTCTCTCTCACACACAGTAGACGACAGCGCTCAGTTTTTTATTATGATTAAAGTCTCTTTACAAAATGACCTAGGTACCTTATATACTAAGGCTACCTTAGGTTTAACCAAAAATGGGGTTGAAAGGGTCAAATGGCTTTGTATTTACAATCTGGAAGTGCCATTGCACCCCGGCTTCTGAAACTAGAATAACTACTCATTACAAATGACGTTTATAGCCATAATCCGCAACATTTCATAACTCGCAAAAGATAAGACTTTGGTACGAAACTTGAGTTATGTTGTGTTGTTGACCCAACAGTCAATATTCCCCCCTTCTGCGTTCATGTCGTCCCCAACATGACCTGATTCTCGATGGCGATGTGGTCTTTGCTGTCATTTTTTTGTTCGAAAGAAAGTATAGACTATAGCCCTTGTAGTAGCTTGTCTTGTTCGTCCAATCCGATGTACATAGTCTTCACATGATTCAGGAAAATCATAATTGATGACGAACTTTATGTCTTTCACATCCACGCTCCGAGCTGCAGCATTTGTTTCTGTCATTATAGGTCTACTGCCAGATCTGAATGCAAAAAGAACCCAATGTCGTTTAACTTGACTCTTATCATCATGGATAGAGAAAGCTCCATCCATCATTTGCTCCAGCAAATCTGTGAATTCGGAGTATTTGTGATTCTCAAAAACAATTTCTACAATCTGTAGAATTAAGTGATTGGCTTTCTGATCTTGTGAGCCAATGACAACTTTATAAGGATTTTGTAGAAATTGTATGGCTAAACCCTTAACTTCTTTAGGCCAAGTTGCACTCCAATGCAAAGTCTGTCTGTCAGGCCAAATCCAGGACTTAATTATTCTAATTTGAGGTTCAAAACCCTGCCGAGCATTCGATGCGCATTATCAAGGACAAGCTTTTGAGGTCCTCTGATTACCCTTATGTCTGCTCTTTGTCATTGAGGACTTCTTTGTTCTTGAGTTGTTTTGTGTTGTTGACCCAGCGGTCAACACTTTGCTGTCGTTTTGGCTTCATCTGTTGCACTGCTTGTAACTTTGTCGAACCACAACAAGAACTATGATCCATTAGAGCAGACATCTATCAGCATAACCATTCATCTTTTGAGATCCTCTGATTACTTTTATGTCGGCTCTTCTCCATTGGGGACTTCTTTGTTCCTATGCAATCATGTTGTTAGTGTTGTCTGCAGCTTTGTCATTGTGGGCCATTCTTCGACTCGCCATTGAGGAGAAGTATGCTATGGTCTAAAATTGGTGCTCCAATTCATTTGTCAATTGATTTGAGTAGCATTTCCTTATTGTTGATGTAGAAGGAATATGTACAAGAGGATGGTGATAGGTGTCTTTAGATTAGGGTCTAAAACCTAGATGACCAAAGGGAAAAAACCTAGTGGGAAAAAAATGCCTTTGTTATATGCTCTTATTGGAGTTGAGCAGTTGAACATGAAGTAATTGTTCATGAAAGGTGAGTGCTTGGGTGAAACACGGAAAGAGTGCCTGATGCAAGTGCCAATTATGGGACACTCTATATGCATATGAGAAATTTGTCAACAAAAGCATGCCATGTGAATGAAGGAAATGATGGGTGTTCGAGGAATAAATGTAGCACATGTGACATCAAAAGATGTTTCAATAGCTTCCACCTTTCCAAGAAGGGTTTTCGATGTAGAAGTTTCTCCACTCGTATCTCACTGTGCTCAGTATGGGAGTGTCTTTTGGACCTTCTCCTTCACTTCACCATACTTAAGTACTTAGACTTCGACTCTTTTGCTCACCTATACCAGCATGAGTGACACAACGTAAATATGCTCAACTCTTCCAGCTTGAGCAGTACCTAGAATAGCTAAGACGCTTAGACCATAGAGAATATTACTTGAATATTTAGGAATAACACCTCACTCATTTTGTGGTGTAGCTACTCGACTCTGACTTGTATGACTTGTCGGTTGCATGTTGACACTGCTTTGTGACAAGTTCTTCAGCTGTTGTAGTGGCTGCTGAGACATAATTTGTGAAGTTTCATCGTTTTCCTGTACCTTCTTCTCTTTGTAGTGCTCAGGCCCCTCGTCGGTCTTTTCTTCATGTGGATTATGGATTTTTTTAATTTTTTCTTAATAATAAACAAAGAAAATCTTAAAACAACTCAACAAAAGAAAAATCATTCAAATAGAAATCTAAATGCTATGTACACTATACACATGTCCCTAGGGGCTCATATAGGGATTTTGTCCCCATACTCCTCTGTAACACTACTATGAGGGCATATACTCTAAATTTTGTCAAAAAATTATCACAATAAAATGCAAAAATTCAATGCATCTCACAAAACATTGCCCTCTAATAGTCATAATATTAGGTCCGCATTCAGAATGCCTCCCCCCTTTCTATTTGGAGTCATCCTTTACGACAGGGTATCGCAAAGGGTATGTGTTGTGCTTGGGCAATTAAAAGTTGTGCCTATGCAGGCCTTATAATGTAGCCCTATTATGCATACACAGTCAATGCATGGAAAAGATTTATGTTGTGCAAGATGTGGGTATAAGAAATTTGCTTATTGGAATTTGTTGGCGAGGCTTCCTATTCTAAGCAATGTAATGGTCTTTGAAGCTCCTGTATCGTTGCTTGATTGAAGCGACTTGCTCTCTTCTAACTGTATTGTAATCGTAGGAAGAATTGTAAGAATTCAAGCGGCAATACACTGACAGCAGTTTTGTTGTTCTTCTTTGGGACCCATTTCTTTGCGATTATTGGTTGTTTTGTTGTTGGCTCTCGTTTGGGAACCCATACTTTCCCGTGCTTTGTTTGTGTTTGAAGAGACTTCTTTGGGATCCACCTTTTTGTTGTGTGAGTCGACAGTGGTCTTTGCTTCAACCCTTGTACGCTTGGTTGGGGACGGGATTTAGGCTTTGAAAATTGATACTGTGGTTGTTTTGGAATCCAAATGAATTCCTGACTTTTTTGTGCTTGAATCAACTTCTTTGGAGCCCAAACCTAAGTTGTGAAAGCTTGCGACTTTGTGATATTCTTACCCGTTCGTGTACGCTTTCCTTGTTTTTGTTTTGGTGTTGGATCTTGTGATTTGTCATTAGAAATCTTTGTCTTCTTGATCCATATTTGTTTTTGGCCGATCTGGCTTTTTGGTATCCAGATTTGTCGAGCTTTTTGGCTTTGACTTGTTGTCCTGTTCTTTTGACCTGTCATGGTTGTTGCTGAAGAGGTTGGTGATAGTGATGGCCTGAGTTGATGATAGAGGATGTCATAAGATTCATCACTATCGCTACTACCCTCAGCAAGGTTGACTTCTTGTACTTTCCCTTGCTTTTTTGGCTGGTAGTGGAAAGTTACTGTCTGTTTGCTCTTGGGTGGTAGTTTCTTGGAGGACTTTTCTAGCCCATTGATTAGAGCATTGTTAGCTCGTTGCTCTGGTCGTATTCCTCCTAGCTGAGTCTTTGCATCCTTATTAGGAGCCATGTATGAGGATGCTTGTGGTGGCTTTGTCTTCACCGAGGACTTTGGAATCCACTTTTGATGCACTTTATTCATGTAGAGATGACATTGATTCCTAGGTCGTTGATCTTCTTGAAGCTCGAAGTGTTCTAAAGAGTCATAGAACTCATCGTCTTCTTCATCTTTTGATTCTCCACATTTCTTTGTTTGCTCCTTATTTCGAGAGCTTGTTGATGTCTGGATCTCTTCGTTTTCCTCGATTACACTCACTGCAAAATAAGGAACGACATCATAGCCATTTTCATCACAAAACTTTGTTGTGGGAGCATCCTCCACGGCGCACACGTCCAGAGTAGCCAAGATGTGTTCCCATCCAAAAGGCTCTAACTCTTGTTCAAGAAATGGTTCTGGGATATAGTCCTTATCCTCTATAACCCGCTCTAGGATACATTCCTCACGTTTCAAGCTACCACATTGTGAAGCTCCACACATCCACAGTTCTTTAGGCTTACCTAACCAAGCTGGAAGTTCTGATCCTGCTACTGTGGCGGAATCAAACTCGTCGACTGGTGTTCTCGTCACAACGCTATAGCTATGGTACCTCAATTTTATCTTTGTTATGGTTTCCATATGTCTTAGGTATATATGGTCATAACCCCAATCTTGGACCATTTTCAATTGTCGCATGAATGGTCTTCCCAAAATGATTTCATAGTTGTTCTTCTTTCCAAAGTCAACAACAGCAAAAGTGTGTTCATATTCAATGCCACAAGAAGTAACAAGTACTTTTTCTAGCAGTCCTAGGGGCTTTTCCTTGTGTCCGTCTGCAAGCTGCAAGGTCATTCATGTGGATATCAAGGCAGGTTTTCCCCATTTTTTCCAAATCTCTTTGGTTGCAATGGCCACACCATCTCCACTGTCTGGTTTTTACACCATTGAATTCCATAGGAAGGGTGGTGTTTCCATCTTCTCCATCGTAATCTCGCCTACCTTGTTTAATGTCACTGGCCTAGTATTTAGTTGAGGCATTTCAAGCTCTTTGATGCCTTCCTCAATTTGAGTCATTGGGGTTTTTACACCAAATTTCTCTAGACATTTACCCACATTAGCCCACATGTTTGGTCTTATTCTGAGCAACTCGGCTAACATTATTGTACAGGTGACTGGGGTAGATAGAATATCTACTAGCCCCTTTGAATCAATGGCCTTGTTGGGAGACAGTCTCTGTGATGGGACTGCAACCACATCTGACTCGGTCTCATACTCTCCCATGTAGGACGGTAGTGTTCTTAGCGAATGGGGTTGACTATCCATAGATTGTACAAATCCTTTTTCGCCCCAATACGATCTCACGTCTAGATTCATTTGAGATCCAGTCTCAAATTCCTCTATTGGTGGTAGAAACACTCCTTGTTCATCACCAGCCTTGTCTACTCATCTTCTTTGGTCATCGGCTTCATTGGCCTCTCTGACTTGTTTCCACAATTCGTCAAGACCATCTATCTCTTTACAATCTTCATGTATAGCTTGATGAAATCCCTCAAAAGAGTTATCTGTGGTATTCAGTACTATCCTTGGTTCTAATGCTGGGTCTTTGAGGTTTGGTCTGTGCTCATGACTAGAATCTGGCTCTTTTAGTTCCTGATTTGGTGGGATTACTTGTGTAGGCATGACACGGATCACATCCTCAAGTTTTGCAACTGGTGGTTCTAGTAAAGCTTGGGCTGTTTGAATCATTTTATGGCACATTTCAAATCTTTTCTTTTCTAGTTCCGCATAGGGATATGTCATCCACCTGTGTTCTTGGGTTTGGTTGTTTTTGAGCCTCACCTCATAGGCTTTCAAGAGGGCATCTAATGTCTCATTAACCTTATCTGCCAACACAGATCCTCCTGAACTAGCACTTGTCGGTTTCTCATCCGTGGATGGTTCTTCTAGAGGTTTAACCATCTGTGTAAGAGAAGGTGCCTCCTTTTCCTCATGTTGTTTTATCTTCTCCTGAGCTTCGGTAAGCTTCTCAGCTAGGAATTTTTGCTCTCGTTCCCTGTGTGCTTTCATCCTAGTCTTTCTAGCTTTCCAACCATTTTGTTTGCTCTTGGTTTTCTGACTAGGTGCATCTGTCTTCGGTCCATCATCTGTCTTTGGACTCGTGTCACTTTCCGTGTTCTTTTTCTCTAGATTCTCATCAGATTTCTTTTGATCTTGTGCTCTCGTAACCACTTGAACTGGTATGACATTTTCATTTTCTGAGCTACTAGGGAGCTGAACAATACCTGATACATTTGTCGTGATTTTCTTGATTTGGTTTGGTTTTTTCGGGCAATCGGGGATCAAGTGAGTGATGCCACACTCAAGACAATATGCATTTACTTCAGTGATCTCCGTATGAGGACATTGTTTGACCAAGTGGTTGTCACGACTTTTGTGACAATCTGTCTCTGGTTGAGGAGATTCTTTTAGCATTTCCTCTTGGCTATAAGCAAGATTTGACCTAAATAAGCCGCTATTTGCAATGAATCGCAATGTCCTTTCGCCATTTCATACCTTCTTTCTCTTGATTGAAACCCAGGAGGTGGAGGTTGTCCCGGCCTCACCACTCCATGTGTTTCTCTCACATTTTGTTGCTCCGAAGGGTAGTACTCACTTTGGTTGCTATACCACATTGTAGCTGGTACTGGCGTTGGTTTATTTGATGCTTCCATCATTGGCATGTATCTCATGTCTACCTGCATTCTAGCACCTAGCAGCGACGGAGGTTGTTGTCCTAAGACAAGCTGTGGCCTTAAAACTCCTACTGGTCCTGGCGCATTCCCCGTAATGTATCTAGGTAGAGTAGGTTCTTTTGGAACAGGTTGTTCATACCTCTCCCTAGCATTTTCCATGCTGTAATAGAACTCTTCCCCCGTATGTTTCGTCCATTTTCTCTCAATTTCACACCACTTCGGCTCTCCCGAATCAGACCTTACAAGAGGAATCAACCTCTTGACCAAGTCGTCGATAAGCTTTTCTTGATCAATAGGTGCCGTTGGCTTGGCAATGGACTCACTTATCTGTAAAACACTGTGCTGAGAGGATGTGTCATCTCCTTGACTCTTTAAGTCCTTTTCTTTGTATGCCTCACAGTTATCCACTAGATAAAGAGCTTCTTTGATCAACTCGTTTAGCGTCATCCTCCTTATCATATGCAGATCCTTTTGAAGGCCCGCATGTCTCATTCCTTGGATAAAGATCAGCATCAGTCGTGCTTGCGTAGGTAATTCCGCTCTCGGACAGAGCTTAACATATCTCTTAAGCCGTAATGATGCTTTGCGTACTGATTCATTCTCTTTCTGTTTGAATCTATGGATTTGCGAGACCGTGTTGTGAGCAATGCCTTTTGGTGAGAATTCTTCAATAAACTCCTCAAACAGCTCATCTAGGGTCTCAAAATCCCATTTTTCCACCGAGTCGAACCATGTAGCTGCATAGTCTTCTAGAGTCAATCCAAATCCCGCAAATTGTGTCGCAAAATCTGAAACTTCCTCTGCTCTAATCACTCTTCTAAAAGCCGCTACGTGATCTCTCGGATCTTTATCTCCGGAGTATTTTCTGTTTACCCATTTCTGGACTTGGGATGGTCTAACTCGTCGATTGTCTACAAATCTAACCAGAGACTCTCCCAATCCTTCTCTCGTTATCGCTCTTGAAGGGAATCCTGGTGGCTCTCTTCTTGGAACTTCTATAGGAATTCTCGTGTTTGGTGGATGCATTTGTGATCCTTCATTGACCAAATATCCACCTCTTTCTAGAACAGTCTGTGGATTTGTGTTTTCTACAACTCTGTATTCTCGCCCATACTTGTTGTTAACCCTTGTGGCTCATGGACACCCTATCGCCTACGACGGACACTGTAACCGTATTATTTATTTAAGTAGAGTCAGGCACCGGGCTTGTCGGTCCAATAGGGAAAGGTAGAGTGATCGCCGATGAGAGGCGCACTCTAACACGAACATGCTAGGGTTAGTTGGCTAAGCATGGGCGCCCAAGTGTGAATGGGGTGAGCTCACATAAAAGCCAATTAAACCTAAAATTGAGTCATTCTCTCATTGTGCAATAGAAGCTGCTCTTGCTCCATCTCCACCTTCTCCTTCACCATCTCCTTGTGTGTGTGCGTGAGAGAGAGAGAGAGAGAGAGAGAGAGAGAGAGTGTGAGTGTGTGTGTGCGATCGAGCGTTGCGGCGGCACGACAGCGGCGAGGTGGTTGAGCGCGGCGTAGCGGCGTCTCCCTCTTCTTCGCGGCAAGGAATCCTCTACGGCAGGAGCATAAGGCAGTGAGTGACACACCATTGCCCTCTTTGAGCTTACTAGTTAAACTAGTTGTGTGCTTGGAGCCATCTGCGGCTCGCACACGGTGTATCGGCAAGTCCCTTGCTTCGACAGTGCGGCAAGGAGTGCACATTTTTGGCGCCGCTGCCAAGGAATAGCCCTGCACTAAGCCCAAGAGGCACTTTGTGCTTCTTGTATGAGTGGTTTGCAGTAGGAAAGAAGAGGGAGAGGAAGGCGTATTTTTTCTGCAAGTTGTTAATTCTGTTTTTCTGTTGCGCACAATTTGCATTTTCTGTGTTTTCTGCTGCGTACATTTAGTATTAGTTAGACAGTTAGCAAAATTCTGTTTTTTTGTTTACACACAGTTAGCATTTCTTGCTTTTTTTGCATTTTCTGTGTTTTCACTGCACAGTTCTGTCAAGTTTCAATTTCTGCATTTTCTATGTTTTTTGTGTTTTCTGGTTTGTGCACAGTTAGGCGCACAGTTAGTTAATTAAGTAGGTTAGTAATTAGGTGAACCACTGATTAGCAGGCCAGTAGGTAGGTGGGACAGTAAATAGTTAGGTGAGGTCAACGCGCACCAAAACGTGAGCGAGGGGGAGGTTAGATTTTCAAAAATAAAAAACGTGAGTTATCAAAACAGACGGGTTGGGTTGTATAAAAGTTAGATCGGGATCGTTTCCCCAAGCCCAAGCCCAAGCCCAAGCCCAAGCCCAGGCCCAGGCCTCAGTCCTTAGTCTTATGATATATACTAGACTCACTCTTATATATATACCCTACCTCCTCAAGAGGGAATGAGAGCATGTGGGACAAGTCCTCCACTCTCCTCCCTTCTCTTCCCACTTGCACCTTTAGACTTGCTATTTGGAGCCTAGTTCCCTAGCTAGGAAAAGACTGTTTCGGGCTTTTCTGGAGCAAAATAGAACCAAACGGTGGGCTGTAAAGCACAGCGCGTCCCTCCTAGCAATACGCTCGTTTAGAGCTATCAAACGGCCCATTCCACGACACTCTCTAAAAAATCAAGCAAAAAAACAAACAAAAAACATGCTAAAAACTAGTCACAAGGCCTCCTAGAGCAGCTTTTTGACACCTTAGGGTATCAAAAGCACATGCACTTACACTCTAGGCGGGTGCTAGAACACGAGCATATTGAGGGTGCCTCTGTTCATACGGACACCCATTACCCATCCACGATAGGATCTAGACCCTCAGCGGGGACACAAGGTAGCACCACCCAAGACCCTAAAATAGCCGCTAGTGATTCCTCCTCCGACTCAAAAATCATGGAAGCATACCCTACCCAAAACACTGAGAGAGAAGGCCATGCACCTCCCGAAGCTCCACAGCCTAGTACTAGTATGTTTAGCCGTTTCATGGAAACATTAGGTAGAGCTACTCGCTCGGAACCTGATGCAAATGAAGCACACGAAGGGGGTGGGGAAGTGGACTCTCCTTTCATATCGCACGTGGACCCCACACCCCCAAAGAGTTTCCATGTGAATATCCTGCCAACTTCTTACCAAGAAGGCCCTGTTGAGCTGCCTCCTTCAGAAGTTCCTCTAGAGTACCGTTGGTGACAAGTAAAACCACGGGGAGCAACATTGCTTCTACCTCACAAGAAACCGTTAACACGTCGACTCTAGAAGGATTGTTCATTAATGATCATTGGACATACGACCTCCACACTGAGGTGTTGACGGATCTACACTCTGGCCATGCCTACCATGTAGGATGGATAGAGATTGTACAATCCACCTCTAGTGCCACGAGCATCGAAGATCAACAGAAAATGATCTGTAATGTTATCCATGGCATTATTCAATCAGAAAGGAAAAACCGAGGGGTAAATATACTCTCAACTGGCCCCATGAGATTTCCGGATACGAGCAAGGCTCAACAGCCTACTCTATCACAAATGGAGACTCCTCTAATGAGCCCCATGGACCCATCTTACGTCATTTCACCTGGGGTCTCTATGCAATCTGAGCCTCCGAGCGACAACTTTAGCTTCCCTAACTTGGCTCAACCCTCTATTAAGGAAAACCCAGTGCTCACTCCAGGGATAAGCCTGACAGAGAATGTACCGATGACATCTACGGTTAGCGCAGTGCCACTACCTAGTGTCGTAGTACCTAATATGGGGCCTCGACCGTATGTGCCTCTAGCCCCTTATGTACACATGGCCCCCACACCTCCAATTGTACCACTTGTTTATGCTCCTCGAGTGCCGCTCCCTAGCCCTTATCTGAGTGGACCTATGCCCGATTATGTTCCATATCCTGCATCATCCACACATATGCCAAGACTGGTACCCGTCCCTCTCCCACATATGATTCCAAGAGTACCTCCACCGGCCCTGCCTCCTCACATAGGTGACTTGGCAGCGTTTGCTCAAACCATAGGTCGATCTATCGCGGAAAATATGCGTCATGATCTGATAGAGAGCCTAGAAGTAAGGCAGTACAAATTGCCAAACTCACGCAAAAATTCAATGGGGACGAAGATGCTAGGAAACACATTGAAGTGTTTGAACAAGTATGTGATTCCTTAGGGGAACGCAACGAACTACATAAGTGCAATGCCTTAAGCTTGACATTAAGTGGGAAGGCTGGAGATTGGTATAGGACCCTACGGGTGGACGAGAAAACAATCTACCCTACCCTTCGAAGGTTGTTTCTAAAGGAGTACATACAAGAAGGTGTGCTTTGGGGTGTAGCATCTCAGCTACAGAAGGCCGAACGTAAGGAAGGAGAGTCAGTAAGGGACTTCATTAGTCGTCTAAAGCACTTAAACTCTCGCTGCCCTGTAAATGAGTGCTTCAACAATAACCAACTGCTTGATCGATTCATTCGAGGGTTGAGGAATGAAGGAATCTATAATGGACTAGTGATTAGAGGTATCACAACCTGGGAAGATGTCACTGCCAATGCAATCCAATTAGAGGACAACTTGATGATAGCAGGCATGAGGGTGTCTACTGACACGAGATCCACTAGCTCACAAGCCATTGAGTATGAACCCATGACTGCAAAGCCCATTGCCAATGAGCCAAAGGTATTTGAGACATTCTTGACAGACCTCACCAAGTCAATCCAAGAGTCTCTTAAGGATAATCGACCCCCTCAAAATAGTCACATGTATCCAAGAAGGGAGCAACAATGGTGTTCCATTTGCTTAGGTCCACATAGCACTAGTGAGTGCCCTACGTTTAGAGTAAAATTTAATGGAACTTGAAACGCATGTGGTAGGTATGGTCACCAAGCTAAGGATTGTTTAATGATCAAACGCATTATGGCAAATAGACCACGTGTAGCTTGGACGGATGCACCTCGAGCTCCTGTATTGATGCCTGCTCCACCTGTTGAGCAACTACCGCAACACATGGTCCCTAGACCTCAAAATGTTGTACAAGCTACACCGCTACCACCTCCTGTGCTAGGACCGTAGCCCCCGCATCCAAGAGTCGCCCCTATGAACCAAGTGGGTTGCGAGCCATCAAATGCTTATGCAGATGGCTGTGAGGAGGAAATAGACACTAGTATTGCCTACGGACTTGATACATTGGAAGAGTGTCCTATATACTACATGGAATATTGTTGGGGGCAAGTCAAGCCGGTTTATCAAGCTGCTGCTCTCGCATCCAGAGGTCAAAATATCAACACCCAAGCTAGGAGGCCAGCTCTTCAATTCTACGAGTGTGGTGGACCACATCGGGCAGCGGAGTGCCCTATTAGGCTGCAAAAGAATGCTGCACAGATGCAAATGAATCAAGGGAGCACGTCTGCAATGCCAATACTCACATGTAATCGTTGTGGCATAGATCACTTGATTGCCCAATGCCCCTATAACCCAAATGCGCCTAAAATCACACCCCTAAATTTGATCGAAATTGCTAGTGTGACATCGCCAATACCACCCGTCGCACCCGCTTATGCGATTACACGGTCCATGCTTCAAGGGCCATGCCATATCCTCGAAGAGAGAGATACCGCATCAGTTATCCAAGCAAAGAAAAAGAAGACGCGAAGGAAGAGGTCGCAGAATACGGGAAATTCAAAGCCAAGTTCCAAAACAAACATAGGAACAGGAGATGACCCCGTGTATATGAATGACCTCGAGGATGATTCAGATTCAATCGAGACAATGGAGACTAGAACCAATACCACAAAGGGAAAGACCGACAAAGAAAACCGTAACATGGAACCAAATGAAAACCGAATAAGAGAAAACCATAAAGAGCCTCTGAAAACACCACAAGTGTTTCCAAATCCAATCCAAGACCCCCAAGATAAACCGCAGGGGCAAAAAGGGAAGAATCATAAAAAGAAGATTGGGACGTATCCAAACCCAGTAGACGAGATTGAGTAGGTGAAACATCTAAGAGGTTTAGTGGAGGAGACTCAAAGGAAACTAGAACCAGAACCCATGCATGTCAAAATTCATGACACAGTGTTTCCCACGCAAGTTCATCCACCCCACATGAACCATAGACCGTTAGCCATATCTAGTATCATCCAAGAAGGGAGTGAGGACGGGGCATCAGGAAGTGAGCATACACCTTTCTTGTTGGAAAGGATGTTTAACGAAGGAATACCTGATCCCATTGAGGAATATGAGATTCCATCCTCACCAGTTCCTAGTCAAGGACCTACACCCTGCAAAATGCCAATGAATGTTGCCAAACTAGTGGACTTCATGTCTTCTGAGGTCCGAACCACGATCATAGCAAAGCTGTATGGAGATCCTGAGTTATTCCTTGCACTTCGAGCATTCCTTAACGGGATTACCGCAGTTTGCGCAACCAAATAGGCCTGACTCGATTATGATTGATGAGGAAAATCATGTGCAATCACTTGACTTAGATGGACACGAGTCTGTGATCGAGGTACCCATTAACGAATTAGGGCAGTATTTTGAAGGCGACGAGTCTAATGCGACCCTACCCATCACTACCAAGGGATTAACTATAAAGGGAATTCTTGATGGTGGTGCGGGAGTTAGCATCGTTACAAAAGATTGTTGGGAATCCATGGGAAAACCCCGCCTCAGTGTTACTAACATTGTGGTAAAGATGGCAAATGGTACCTTAGCCAAACCTATGGGGATGCTCAAGGATCTTAAGATCAAAGTTCTAGGACACAAGGTACGACATACGTTCATTGTAATGGATTTCTCTAAACACCTTATGTCATATGAAATGATTTTAGGACGACCATTCATGAGGGAAGCACAAATGGTTCATGATTGGTCTAAAAATCATGTCTATTTGCAATTCCAAGACTCTGTCCTTAGAGTGGATTTGGTGACTGGTAAGGTACACCCCTTAGGGAGTAAAACCATTATTGATCATCGCTCTGACACCACAGTTCACTCGGCCCCACTACAATATTGTTACACTTGTAAGAAGGATACAGACATTGGTCAAGATTCTCCTTACATGGATGTGTTATCGGGTATGATGGAATCAGACAACGTAGACTGGGTACACCTAGCTGCAACCATAGATACCTGGGGAAATAGAGGAACCACTTGGGTCACACCAGAGGGGGAAGAGGTACCACAAATTGTACCTCTGAACATGATAAGTGCCATGCATGCATCTTCTAAGGGCAAGGCAATTCTGGACCAATCTGACAGTGACACCGATAGCTCAATAGAAGACTTTGACCAACACGACTTGGACACTGACTCCCAGAGTGAAACGGATTCTGAATCTCGTGAATTAGAGAGTGGAGCAAGTTCAGAGTCAAGACATTCGGAAGGACTGAGCACATCAACCGATGATAGCTCCCCCGAGAGTGAAGAGGACACCAACGAGGACTCCTTTAGTGAGCCAGATCTAAATGCAAATCAAAAGCAGGTCTCAAATAAGAAAAAGAAAAACCTTAAGAGGCGTCGATATCGAGCCAATGTACGTGCTAGGATAAAAAAGAAGAGATCCTCAGCAGAATGGCTCAGTTATATAGGGGCATGTGATGCTCATCGAAAATTGGTAGACAATTGGGGTGAATATCTCCAAAATGTTATGTGGTGTAGACCACGACCCCATGACATAGCCCAATTAGAGATCATAGACAAGCCAAAGTTGAGCCGCACTGCAAGGAGGCGTCAAAACCAAGAGTTAGCTCGACAACACAAGAAAGCAGAAATGGAAGCACAAACCAAAGCACAACCAGAATCCACAGACTTGCATCCTGCACCAGAACATTTCAAATCTTACACCACAGGGGAAGCAAAGGTTGTGTACACAAAAGCCCAAAGAATACCTATCGATGGGAATAATGGAATCTATGATGGTCCGGAAATAGTTAAAGAAATAGAATTAGCTGACCCCGGTGAAGAATCAAAACCTGTTTTTATTGCCCAAGACCTCACAGAAGTTGAAGAGGCGGTCCTCAAAGAGCTTCTCAAGGAATTCAAGGACGTATTCGCTTGGACATACCATGATATGAAAGGTGTTCCACCTTCTGTGGTCCAACATACAATCCCTATGATTAGCACTGCGAAGCCCGTACAACAAAGACCCTACCCGATGAATCCTAAGTACGCAAAGATCATTCAAGAAGAACTAGAAAAGCTTATCAAATGTGGGTTCATATATCCTATTGAACACTCTGAATGGGTGTCTCCAATAGTTATCGTGCCAAAAAAGAATGGGAAACTCAGGGTGTGCGTGGACCTCAAAAAAGTTAATGCAGCTACTAGAAGAGACCATTACCCCCTACCATATTCCGAACATGTACTCGAAAGAGTTGCAGGCAAGGAAGCTTATAGCTTTCTAGATGGGTACTCAGGCTACAACCAAATCACGATAGCGCTAGAGGACCAAGCTAAAACTTCCTTCATCACAGAATTTGGCGTGTTTGCATTTCGTGTGATGGCTTTTGGCTTAACAAATGCCCCTGCTACATTCCAACGATTAATAAACACTGCTTTTAAAGAATATTTGAGAGAGTTTTGTGAAGCTTTCTTAGACGACCTTTGTGTTTACTCTTCTTGGAAAGAACATCTATCATGTTTGCGGAAGGTGTTTGAAAAGTGTAGGTTATATCGTATCTCATTGAACCCGTTCAAATGCCAATTTTGGGTCAAGCATGGAGTTATTTTAGGGCATATAGTATCCAAGAATGGTATCTCAACCGATGAGAGCAAAATTAAAGTGATTCTAGAGTTACCACCACCAACCAATTACAAGGGAGTTCAAAGGTTCATGGGACATGTGGGTTATTATCGACGGTTTATTTTATTTTTCGCTGAGATAGCACGTCCTTTGTACAAGCTTCTCATTGAATTTAAATGGACTGAAGAGTGTGACCAGGCCTATGAACAATTGAAGAAAACACTAGCAAGTGCTCCGATTTTAAGGACACCTAACTGGGATGTCATTTTCCATGTGCATATTGATGCATCAAACTTTGCTATTGGGTGTGTTCTCACTCAACCAGGAGAACATAAATTGGACTATCCCATTAGCTTTGCAAGCCGTCAATTGAACGATGGTGAAAGGAACTACACCACTACAGTGCGAGAAGGTTTGGCAATGGTTTATGCAGTAAAGAAATTTCGCTACTACCTTCTGGCAAACAAGTTTGTATTTTATGTGGACCATCAAGCGTTGCTGTATCTGGTAAACAAGCCATGCTCCACAGGAAGAATCACACGATGGTTGTTAATTCTTCTGGAGTTTGATTTCACGATTGTAGTGAGACCCGGTAAAAGGCACGTCATGGCTGATCATTTGTCTCGCATACCCAATGGTGAAGCCCCTACAGGAGTTGATGATGAATTACCCGATACTTCCCTATTCATAGTTGAGACTATGCCTGAATGGAGTGAGAACATTGTTAACTTTTTAGTTAATGGTTTTCCACCCAAGGAACTTCGTAAGGATATCACTCGAAGGCTAGTAAAAGAATGTGAACCCTATTGTTTGATTGCCGGAACTCTGTATAGATTAGGCAAGGATGATATTCTTAGGCGTTGTGCCCGCGAGGATGAATATTTGTATATCTTGCAAGAAGCACATATGGGCATAGCAGGAGGACATTTTTCAGGAGACCTGACTGCTAGAAAGGTGCTGCAATCAGGCTATTGGTGGCCAAATTTATTTAAGGATGCATCACTTTTTGCAAAAGGGTGTGATGAGTGCCAACGTTACAAGACCACACAGCCCAAAGACAGAATGCCCTTACATCCTATTAAAGTAACCCAACCATTTGAAAAATGGGGCTTGGACTTTGTAGGTCCAATTAGTCCCGCAGCTCGCAACACTCAATCTCGATATATTCTAGTTGCTACGGACTATGTAGCAAAGTGGGCTGAAGCTAAGGCTTCACAAAAAGCTGACGCGAGGACAACAGCTAAGTTTCTTTTTGAGAACATTATCACAAGATTTGGTTGCCCTTTTGAGATTGTTAGTGATAATGGTACCCATTTTATAAATGAGGTAATAAGAGAGCTTACCACGACCTTTATGATATCCCACCATAAGTCTACACCTTATTACCCGCAAGCTAATGGACAAGCCGAGAGCACCAACAAGACTCTAATCTCTATTTTAACCAAGACGGTAGAAGCTCATCGCACTAATTGGGATTTGAAGTTGACATCTGCTCTATGGGCTTATCGTACTGCTTATAAAGTGGCTATTAATTGTACGCCATTCAAAATGTTATACGGACAAGAAGCAGTTATGCCTTGGGAGTTTGTCATTCCTAGTCTTAGGGTAGCTTCGCAAGAAGGATGGAATGGTAACCCCTTAACCGAGCGTTTGTATATCTTAGAAAAACTAGACGAAGAGAGACATTTGGCTGTGCAAAATGCTCTTGTGGAAAAGGATAGGAGAAAGAAGTGGTTTGATCGCCATGTGAAGGACAAGGACATCAAAGTTGGTGATAAATTCCTTATGTATGGAGTACGTAAAGAGAAGAAAAAGTTGAAATATGCTGGTAAAGGACCATATAGAGCATGTGAAATTACCCCACAAGGTACCCTTCGTGTGGAAACTCTTGATGGAGTTGAAACCATTGGATTCCTCAATGGGAGTAAATTCAAAAGATATTATGATCCTTTAAGCCAAGAAGAACTACGGGCCATTCATCAAAAAAAGGCCGCCAAAGCACAAACCGAGTTAAACAAGATACAAGCTCAAGCTAAGGCTAAGGAGCGACAACAACGTATAAGACAAAAACGAGAGGCTAACCTTGGAGTCACAAATGCATTCCACGTGGAAATCGAAGAGGATGGGTTGGACTCTGACACACCTCTACGATACCCTATTGAGTTAAATAGTGCCTATGGAAAAGTGCTATATAACGCTTTATTGGACACGGGTGCTAAATATAATCTGCTATCCTATGGGGTGTGGTGTCAGTTAGGGAAGCCACCTCTATCTGAGAGTATTATCCAAGTCAAGGGTGTCAACAAGAAAAAAACTACGGTTTTTGGAATCTGGCACACTTCTGTCAGTTATGACAATGGGATTGTAGCTCAAGACTTTTTGGTCATGCCTACTGGAACTATGGAGGGTAATATAAACCTAGGCCGCACGTGGATGATAGCCACCAAATGCACTATTGATTGGGGGACTGGGGGTGTTACAACGCAAAAAGCAACTCTTAGCCCTACCACTCAAGCCATAGTCCCTGAGATATTGCCTAAGGAAATAAAACCCAAGACATTGCATGTCCAGGAGGTTGAACCATACGTCCCCATAGCCCAACTCTCTAGAGCTTCAACTGATGTAGTTGAAAGAAAGCTTGAGACACACAAGAACCATCCTAATATAACAGACAAAACATACAAGTGGGTCCCTAAAGCCTCTGTAGTGAGCATGGTTGATGCAAAAAAACGGAAACCTAGTAAGAACCGTCCCACTCACTCCAAGAAATGTAAAGAAACGTTGCGATGGATTCCTAAACGACTATTGGAAGCCCAAGGATACTATGAAGGAAATGATCAAATCTGGGTGCCCAAACGTAAAGTGTACTCTTACCTGTCACCTGGCCCATGTAAACCCAATCCTGTGGCTCCAAAACAAATTGAAAATCGCGGAAAAGAAAAAATCATGGAATGTTACACACCCGATCTAGAGCTAGTTTGGGTACCAAAGAAAGAACTATTTGTTCCACCTAGCTCAGGAACAGGGAAATCAAATGAAGCTTCTTGCTCTTCATGTAGTTCCTATACGCAAATAGAAGCTTTGACACAACCTCCACCTACCACTGTACATATCCATACAAGCACGAAAGAGTTTGCACCTCCCGGGGTAAGTTCACCACCTACAACAACGTTGCCAATAAAATCATGGGAGAGTACCTTACCACCCTTGCAACTAGATGAAACGCATAGGGCGGTCGAAAACTATTGGTTAAAACCTTCACCCATAACAACTTGGAACAATTGGTTTCAAAAGGTGACGACCTCCTTCCAAAAGGTATGATCTACCCAAGGAAGGGGGGAGTGTTTGCTAACATCAATCATTCACTCGCTCCCCTCTCAACCTTCCTCCCTGACCTCTCAATTCCAATCTTAGGGAATGTATATATATAGCCTTATACTCACAAAAAACAAAAATAGTAAAGAGCAAGAGCGACTAGCAACGAGAGAGCATCCTATCAGATCTTACATATAAGTCCAAATTCACCGTGTCAATTCAAGCAACACACAAAAACAACTCTTATGTTTTAAAGGCCTAACCAAATCTATCTTTCTTGTCAGAAATGGCTACTTCACCAGAGGCATGCACTTCTATTTTTGATGAAAGGTACCCTTTGTCTTTTCCTCAAGTGTTCTATGTATGCTACCCTATACTTTCTTGCGAATGGGATTTGATAGAGAGCCTTGCATGTGAGAGAAATTTTGAGGAGTTAGAATGGCTGATACGTCTATGGCTAGCTAGTGATCCCTACCCAGTAGCGAATGTGTCTCCAATGGCACATGCTTATTCTTTTGCACAAGATGAGTATCCACGCATCGCGAGGTTCTTGATTAGCATGCTTGCACAAGAGGATGATGAAGAGGAACTAATAGAGACCGAGGAAGACTATGGCCTCACGGACAACGATTTTATTTATCTAGATGATGAGGATAGAGGCCTAGCCTTAGGGTGGCCACCCGGTTTATATAATATCCTCTTTCCTTGATTCTAAAAGGGGTGACAGATAGGTAGGTTAGGGGTTTAGATTGTGTTTTGAGTTTGTTTTTTAGGAGTTTTAATTTTTCACACTGACATGCCTCCTAGAGGTATAGTGCCTGTTTTTGGATGTGTTAGGTAGGACTTATATGGATCTCCATCCACATGGCTGAGTACATCTGCTTCAACGAAATGAGCCACTCCATACCTCCAGGTGTACTACTTTCCATGATTCATGTTGGTGGATATGTGTAATTGCTAATAATGATTTTTCATTCTTTGTTTGAGTGCAATAGTTATGATGTTATCTGCCATTATAGATGTATAAATTTGTCTTTGCTTAAGTTGATTGAACTCCAGTTTAATCTTATGGATGAGCCTGGAGATTAGGAGACCGTGACTTTAGGTTAACTCATTTACTTGACCACTAGGTCTAGCTAATAAAATTATCCGAGTATTTGAGACCTTAGGAATGTTTTAGGCAGAGAAAGGCTTGCTTACTCAAACAACAAAAAACACTAGTGCGAATACCAAGGAAATGGAAGAAAAAAAAAAAAAAAAAACATAAGTGCCACAAATGAAAAATCTTACGCTGGAAGAGAAATCCTGGCTTGAATTGGTACTTCACTCACATGTATTGTCTATGGTACTAGAGCCCTAGAGGTTCCCAGTGTGGGCGCTTTTCCTTGAGAAGCAAAAAACCCCGGACATACAAAATAAGCACACACGTCACATGATTGTGACCCAAAGAAAAAAAGTATTAAAAAAATAAATAAAAAAATTAAAAGACTTCCATTGAGCTTACAGTTAACATTTCAAGCTTTTGTTTGCAGTTGTGAGAGCGAGTTGGCTAATCAAAGCTGAAAAGCATAATTAGGGAATCTTGCATTTAGATAATCTTCTTAGCTTAGCTAGTACTAGAGTAGTTGTTTTAACCTTAGTCATAGCTAACTAATTGATAGACTCACCCATAAGCTCAAAACTCTTGATTAATTAATTTA
The DNA here is from genome assembly GCF_014529385.1 of Adiantum capillus-veneris. Taxonomy (NCBI): domain Eukaryota; kingdom Viridiplantae; phylum Streptophyta; class Polypodiopsida; order Polypodiales; family Pteridaceae; genus Adiantum; species Adiantum capillus-veneris. The sequence continues at coordinate 78,567,641 of NC_140951.1, forward strand.
CTCAAAGTGCAATTTATTTGTCCTTAATGGCAGTCTAACATTTCATAAATCTTGCATTAACTCATTTCCACATGTACTTTACATTCCCCTCATGATTTATGGCAATATAATTCCGCTTGCTAAAACAGTGACTTTGCCTTGCAGATTCAAATCTAGATGCTCTATAACATGGACATACCAAGCTTCAACTCAATAGCTTCCGAGGACGGAATCTACATCAGGAAGGGGGGCAATGTTAACCCTCGTGGCTCACGGACACCCTATCGCCTACGACGGACACTGTAACCGTATTATTTATTTAAGTAGAGTCAGACACCGGGCTTGTCGGTCCAATAGGGAAAGGTAGAGTGATCGCCGATGAGAGGCACACTCTAACACGAACATGCTAGGGTTAGTTGGCTAAGCATGGGCGCCCAAGTGTGAATGGGGTGAGCTCACATAAAAGCCAATTAAACCTAAAATTGAGTCATTCTCTCATTGTGCAATAGAAGCTGCTCTTGCTCCATCTCCACCTTCTCCTTCACCATCTCCTTGTGTGTGTGTGTGCGTGTGTGTGTGTGTGTGTGTGTGTGTGTGTGTGTGTGTGTGTGTGTGTGTGTGTGTGTGTGTGTGTGTGTGTGTGTGTGTGTGTGTGTGAGAGTGTGTGTGCGATCGAGCGTTGCGGCGGCACAACGGCGGCAAGGCGGTTGAGCGTGGCGTAGCGGCGTCTCCCTCTTCTTCGCGGCGAGGAATCCTCTACGGCAGGAGCATAAGGCGGTGAGTGACACACCATTGCCCTCTTTGAGCTTACTAGTTAAACTAGTTGTGTGCTTGGAGCAGTCTGCGGCTCTCACACGGTGTATCGGCAAGTCCCTTGCTTCGACAGTGCGGCAAGGAGCGCACACTTGTAGACAACTATAGATCTCCATTGACAGTCGACTCCGTATGTGTAGACATATAAGAGCTTGTAATCCGTTATCTCTTCTAGGTATGGATATGAGCACCTATAGAGATTGACCTCATTGTCGTCAATGTATCTATATAGTCCTTCACTCTCATGACCAATCATCCAAACTCTCTCAACAAGATGGGTCTTTATCAATTGCAAGTTTGAAAGATCCATTGTGGAAGGATATTCCTCTATCGTCGGGATCTCCAAGCATGTGTAAGCTGCGTTTGAATCTAGGGTAGACATGATTTTTGGGCTTAAGAGCTTTTTCTTGGTTCAAGTAGACTTAGTCCACTGTGTTCAAGTTCTTTGGTTAAGGAAAAGTCGAAACTATGTCCAGAACCGCAACCGTTTCGTCACAATTCTCGCAAATTGTCGCTTTCAGACACCCCTAACTTGCGGATGTATTTTGAGGCCTCAAACGACGTTTTTTTCAAAGTTGAACTAAATGGTTGCTGTAGGCATCATTTAGTTCATGTTTTGCTCTAAGATCTGTAGAGCCGCTCTCAGGCTACGTTTTGATATAAAAACTTTTTCGATCCGATACCGTTTGTGAAAGTTATGGCCAAAACAGTGAATTGCACTTTAGAATGGTCAAAATGAGTCCAAATTCAATTTTGAAAGAAGATTTGGGATCTCTGTGACACTGTGAACACTCCTGTATGGTCAAAAGTTCAGTTGGACCCTAAAATTGGCTTGGAGACATCCTACGCGTAGGATGTCTATATGCTCAGAATTTAACAAAATTTGGTCCAGATACTCCCCTTAAGTCCAGCAACACAATGGTATGCTCAGAATTTCATTTGGACCTAGAAATGGCCTTGAGACATCCTACGCGTAGGATGTCTTTTTGCTCAGAATGACTTGAAATTTTCACCCCAGGTTCTCCTTGATGTGCTGATCACAGTGGTGTGCTCATAAGTTGGTTTGGAGTCCTAAATCAAGCTGGAGACATCCTACGCGTAGGATGTCTTTTTGCTCTGTTTCAACTCAAACCTGCATCGTAGCTTCCCCTTGATGTGCTAAAATCACAGCTATTTTTACTTTTTGATTCTGACACCTATAGGTTGGTCAAATGATCAAGAATCTGTTTCAAAAGCCTGATGTCTTTTTTGATGAATTCCCAAGTCAAATCAACTCCAAATTGGACCAAATTTTCCTAGGAGGCTTGCCTAAGGCTATACAACAGCATGGTATGGTCACAGTAGGAGTTTGGTTTCAGAATTATGCCTTAGACATCCTACGCGTAGGATGTCTTTTTTATCAGAATGAACCCAAATTTTAACCACAGACTCTCCGTAAGGTGCTGATCACTGTGGTATGCTCAGAATTTTGTTTGGAGTCCAAAATCACACATAAGACATTCTACCCGTAGGATGTCTTTTTGGCCTATTTGACCCCATACTTGACCCAAAACTTCCCCTTGATGTCAGCAACCCAGTGGTATGCTCAGATTTTGGTTTGGATTTCAAAAGACCCCAATTTTAGCTGTTCTAGTCTTTTTCAGTCAAAAGTGCTAAAGTCTGCTTAAAACCCAATTTTCTCACCCAAATGAGCTGACAACTCTCACATGCACTCAAAACATCATGTATAACATGCACATGAAGTCACCCCATGGTTTGGTCTCAAAAATTATGCCTTGGGCACAATTTGGGTAGGATGTCTGGCAATTTTCGTCTTTTGGCTTTGATCTGTCAAAATTTGGTCAAATTTCCACTTTCCAGGTGAAAATAGGGTAAAACCTACCTTCTAAACACACTGGTAACCTCAAATTTTCAAAAAAAATGCCCAAATTACCTTGTAGACATCCTATGTGTAGGATGTCTACTGCTGATTATTGAGACTGAAGTGTCCCTGATGCTTCCTTATGCTCTTAGAAAGTGCAAGTATGCTTTACAATTGCAAAAATATAAAAAAATCACACAATTAAGCCTTTGCTGAAATTTTACGTTTTCTGACTCCGCCTTTTGGCTTTTGGTCAACAAAAATAGGGAAAAACACCCAAGTCAATATGTTACTAGGGTAAAACCTACCCTCTCAACCCACTGGTGCAGTCATAATTTTCAAATTTGGTCTCCAAAACCCCCTTTAGACATCCTACACGTAGGATGTCTATGTTTACAGAATTGCAGGTTTTCTTCACAGAACCCTTGCAAATGCTCTTTTATATGCACAGCATCAGTCAGTCATACAAAAATATCCACAAAAGCTTGTCTAATGCATTTTTACCCTCAAAAGCACACTTTTCCGTGATTTCAAATGCAATCAAGCACTTTAGCAAATAATTCACCTCTAGATCAGAATCAGATCACTTACCTAAAGCTACTCCTACAAATCATATGGGGTTTTGCATCTATGAGTAGAAAAACGCTTCACTGCCACACACAGACTAGCAAACGCTTTTATCACCTCACAAATCACTCAACCACCAACAACTACTCTAATCCACATATCCTAACTAAACCTATCTAGTCGCAGACCCTCGGCAAGACACACGTTTCCTGGCTATCCACTTGATCATGGAATATCCTCTTCCGGATCCACTTAAGAAAAGGCTTTCTTTAGCCGAAACTAAATCAAGCAACCATCACACGAGTGTTAGTAGGAAACCTACTTAGGTCCTTGTGTCCCCGACAACGGCGCCAATGTTGGATGGGGAGCGACTCACACACCCATGAAGTGCATGCAAACACTACCTAGATCAACATAATGTCAATCGAGGACACAGATGACACGATAGGCACACGGAGGAAATCTCTTTAGCTTGTCAGGCTGAGACCATCCTACACATACAGCACTCTGGAAGGCCAACTAAACGACAATCAAGAACCTCACTGCTCTCAACTACACCACCTAGCCACATACACACATACGGAAGGTAACTCACCTAATCATGCTAGAATCGTACGAAACTTAAGGAACGCCATCCCCTCACTAGGATACACCCGTCCCTAAGCTTCTACACTCAAAACCCTCACTCTAAACCCATCTGCGGAAAACGCGTAGGATGACAGAGCTGAATTTTGAAAGTGCCCGAAACTGAAATTTATGAGTACCTATGCGTAGCTTATGTTGCCACGATTCTATAGACTACTAGCACGCAAAAAATAGACATCGTTTGATACACTTACGACCACAAATAGCTCGTAGATGCCTCGGCGTGTGCGCTTCGTCTCATGTGGAATGCTTGGCATTGTCGCGTAGCTCTCCTCGAGCCTGCAGCAATGGTGCAGTCGGATCTCCAATGTGTTGAGCGAGCCGAGCGTAGCGAGAGGATGAAGCTCACGCTCACTCTCTTTCTCGCTCACACACAGTAGACGGCAGCGCTCAGTTTTTTATTATGATTAAAGTCTCTTTACAAAATGACCTAGGTACCTTATATACTAAGGCTACCTTAGGTTTAACCAAAAATGGGGTTGAAAGGGTCAAATGGCTTTGTATTTACAATCTGGAAGTGCCATTGCACCCCGGCTTCTGAAACTAGAATAACTACTCATTACAAATGACGTTTATAGCCATAATCCGCAGCATTTCATAACTCGCAAAAGATAAGACTTTGGTACGAAACTTGAGTTATGTTGTGTTGTTGACCCAGCGGTCAACAGAAGCTTCATTTCAGTCGAAGAGATTGAGTCAAATTCTTGTATGGGCGTTTTCATGACATCTCTATAAGTGTGATCTTTATTAACCCTTGTTATTGATCCCACCTGCTTCACGTACATGTAATTGTTTCCCCAATCCTAAATGAGTTGTACTTGTTGCATGAAAGATCTTCCCAAGATGATTTCATAATTGAGTTTCTTTCCAAAGTCCACTATTGCAAGAGTATGTTGATAATCAATTCAACAGAAACTAACTATCACTTTTTCAAGCATCCTAAGGGTCTTTCGATGTGTCCATCAGCCAATTGCAATTTCATTGAGTTTGTCTAATGGCTGGTTATCCCATGATTGCCATACTGCTTTTGTGGCTATGGCTATGGCTATGCATGCCCCACTATCCAGTATTTCCATAGTTTCTATATTATTATATCTCACTGGAAGGGTTGTGTTTCCTTCTTCCCCTTCGTAGTATTCTCCAACTTTGTCCATTGGGACAGATCTAATCTCTTTGTTATCCAATTTGTGTTTCAATTTTTCCGAACTTTTTGCGATTAGCCCTGTTGTCCCCACCTTTATAGAGTTTTTTGTAGATCATTCCATAAATATGGTCTAATTTTTAACAGTTCTGCTAAAGTAAGAGTGCATTGAATGGGTGTAGACATGATTGAATGGATGTTGTCTACCTCTAGGGTCTGTTTCGTTCTTTTTATCTGAGTGGTTTTACACACTATGGATTCGTATTTGTTATCTCCCAAGTAAGAGGGTAGTGTTTTCAGAGTCATTGGTTTAGATATTCTTGAAGCTTCAGAGCTACAATCCCCATACAAGGATTGTACATCCATGTCCATATCAAGAGGTAGATTTTCTAACCAAACTTCCTTTGTAGGAGGTAACTTCAAAGTTAGGTTCCCATCATTAATCTCTCTCACTTTTTTCCATAATGTATTGGCCAGTCTTCTTCTACGAACGGAATTCCATCTAAGGCCTCTTTACTGTCAGGCACTATGAGTTATAGCTCTTTAGTTTCAAGGTGGGGTTCTTCCACCACTTTGGATTTCTCTTTAGGGTTACTACCACAAGCTCCTAAGGTTTTGCTATACTCTAGAGCTTGGGTTTTTGTTTTTCCAGCATCTCTTGAGTAATTCTTACTAGATTTTGATAAGCTTCAAGCTTAGCTGCTTCCATATTTGGAGAAGGATAGTTTTTCCATTTCTTTTCCATGTTTTGTCCTGCTTTAAGTCCCGCTTCGTAGCTTCCAAGGCTGCATTGATTGGCTCAAAAAAATTGTCTACTACCAAAATTGATCTTCCAAATTTCACCGTGGTTTCCTTGATTTCACTTCCACTTTCTTTCACTTTTTCCTGGAATAGTTTCTTGGCTTTCTCCTCGATTTCAGCCCTTTGTTTTTGTTTTCTTATCTCATACCTCTGGCTTCTTCTTCTCTTGGTCTTTTGAGAGGAAATTTTAATATTCTCCGAGTTATGTTTCTTTTTCTTAGCCTGGACTCTAGTGATTACCTTGATTGGAACAATAGGTTCACTCTCCAATGAGCTACTAGGCATCACTAGAACTAAGTTCACTACTGCTTTACCCTTGTTTAAAGGAATTTTTGGATAGTCTTCAGGGAAGTGTCCTCCCTTTTTGCAACATTGCATACAAAAAGCTTAAACTGGCTTAATGTTCTTGTCTGGCTCTGGGAATTCATTTTTCCAGTGATCATCTGCCAAATGTGAGATGGGTTTTTTAACATTGCTCCTAGAAGATCTCTTGCGGAGTACCCCTCTTAGAATAGTTTTTTGTCCTTGGCCCAATATCTAATCTCTTATGGAGTACCCTTGGTATTTGGTTTGTTCCACCTCCTCAGGACTCATCATAACAAAGTTATTGTTATAACAATCCCTAAATAGGTAGGTTGGTAGATCTGTTGAACCCTTGTCTTTGATTTTGAAGATATAGATTATCTTCATGGGTATAAACTTTCCTGATTTGGCATGAGAAGTCCATAGAAGATCTTGACATTTCTATCCTCCCAACAATAGACTCCGATCCTAGGATTATCCGTGCTAAGACATTTCAAAGGCTTCAAATCAACTTGATCATATCCCTCGAATTCTAAAGTCGATAGACCTTCTTTTGATACCATATTTGGAATTATCTAACCCCCATTTGTCTATCATATCATGTTTTCAACTTTTAAATACTGAGCTCCGTTTTTATCCATATACATTTTCCTTGCTTGTTCCCTTATTCCTCTTCAAACTATATGTCATGGTCATCAATGCAAATGGCATACTCTTCATTAAAATCCAGGTAAACCTAAGCTCCATGGCCATTAGTCTGATAAAAGGTGAGTATGTGCTTGTATCGCAATGTCGTTCCGGTTCCTGAATTAGTTGAATAGGAAGACATTTCAAATGTTGAGTCTGAATAAGTGTCTGAGACTTCTTCAAAGATAGTGTTCGAGTGATTGCCTTGATTCACACTCTCTTCCGTGGATACTCTACTAGCGGTGATCGCCTTGATTCACACTCTCTTTGGTGGATACTCTACTAGCGATCTCTCCAAATATGCCTTGGTTTGCTAGTATACGATCAGATCTAAGATTCATATAGACTGGTCAAGCCCTGGATAGAGTACTTACCATCGGATTAACTTGTTATCAGTTTCTTCCACTTGACTTGAGTGCAACTCTTGTCAAGTTTTCAATTCCTTGTCTGCAACCTAATTCTTGTATCAGTTTTAATCAAGTTAGCTATTCTTTCACAAAGTCTTTACAATAGTTTTTGCTAACTATTGTGTCTGGTCTATGTATATCACTTCAATTTGAGCTAAGTGAGTCAGCAATTGAGACTTTCAGATTCTACTTTTGCAAAAACCCAAAGGACTAATCTGCAACCTGGAAAGTGAGTGAACATGTACTAATTTGGATCCGATCGAATCCAAAATTGACCGGTGGCCTTGTATTATGTTGTTCTAACACTATAAAAGCTCAAAAGTGCAAAATTCTTCTTTGTGTCTCAGAAGTAAATAATCACGATTATTTACTTTCCTCATTTTTTACACTTTTTAGGCTTTTGTTGCCAGGTATTCAACTTGTTATGATCTCTGGACAAGTTTCACTTAGTTTGAACAAAATTTGTCCCAGTTATCAATCGTTTCGTGTCCACAGACTCTGTATCTGGCTTAAGTTTCACTTTTGTGATCCAAATTTCACCAAATTTGATTTGTGGACTCTCCTTGATATGCTTGTCCTTGAGGTATGCTCAAAATCTGAAAAAATGTCCAATTTTGTAGCATATGTAAATAATCGCAATTATTTACTTCTGGTATTTTTGTGCAACTTTTTGCCACAATGTTGACACAGAATGGTTAAGCAGCTCAACTTAAGCCCCTAGCCAAGTTTCATCAAGTTTGGATAATCCCTGTTCAATTAGTCAACAGTTTTGTGTCTGCAGACTGACTTTACAAATTTGGCCACAATTTTCACTTCAATGATCCAAATCTTACCAAATTTGATTTGTGGGTTTAATATAACATGCTAAAACTAGTGGTATGTTGGGTTGGTCAAAAAAGTTGAGAAATGGGACAAAAGTAAATAATTGTGATTATTTACTTGTGGTAAAACTTTGCATCATTTTGGTCAACAGAGCATGTACACTTGTTTAACACTTCAATACAAGCCTCTGAGTCAAGTTCCATTAAGTTTGAACAAGATTTTCCCAAGTCACACTTAAGTTCTCGACAATCAGTACAGATTTCAGTTTTTATCAAGGTTTTGGTTAGTTTGGTGATCCAAATTCTATATGCCTTTCCAAAAGATGTTTGTACACATGCATAGAGTCTATGGTATCAACCTTGGTCATTTTTTAGCTAAAAGTACATAATAGAGATTATTTACTTTTGGCCTAAAATGAACACTTTTTTCAACTTTTTCAGTGGACGGTCTTTTTATGATCTATTTTAAACCTCTGAGTCAAGTCAAAACTTAATTTGGCCTAAAATTTCAAGAAAAAGTAAATAATTTGAGTTTTTGCAAACTCTTGAAAATTTACTTCAAATGCGTCCTTAAGCTTACCCACTGGTTGATACAGCTTTTAGAGTGTTATCTCCAACCGGATTCAGTGGTTGACAATCTTTTGGTGTTGTTCAAGCCATAGACCTGAATTTCTGCAACTTCACATAAACAACTCACAATTGATTCTTTTGGAGTGAGCAATGCTTTGAGATCCCACCTCGGATTCTGCTTACCCTACTCCTAGTTTCTACTGCAATGGGGTTGTGGAAAGTGTCCACAAACACTCGTTTTCTTGTTTTTATGGTTTTTTGAGCCTTGATCTTAAGACTTGTCTTGTCCATCAATCATTCTCAAAATCATAATCTAATCCTACAATCATACAATCCTAAAGATACTTAGCAAGTGCTACCTCTACACAACAGCAGAAGACGACAATCTTAAGCTATGCGGAGAAATTTTTGATAGTAGGTGATCCTAGAGGAATTTAAAGGACAACTACACAAGACGCTCGTGTTTTTCCTAGTTTAGGTCTCTTCGATCCCCGCAGCGGCTCCTATATTATTGCATACATAGCGAGAATCACGAACATATTATTGCAGACATAGCAAGAATCACGAACATAATTGTCAATCCATGGGATGAAGCTGACTCAACTAGTACATAGAGGCTACAAGAGGTTGTCAATCTCTTGAAAAACAACAGACAACTTGCATCTAACTCAAGCTACACTCAAATGACCGAAATCACCAAAAGCTAGTCGCTAATCGACAAACAAATCATAATCTTTACAGCGTCAAATGACATCCAAATGTTACAAAATTTATCGGACATGTTTATAAGACCTAAGCACACATGCTGATGATCTCAAATCTTGCTTTAGATCAAGTGTAAAAATCACGATTATTAACAGCAGACAGTGAGTTTTTGACCTAGTCGTTTTCGACCCAGAATGCATTTAAATGCTTAGCAATGATGCCCCAATACCCAGCCTATACCTATTTCATGATTTTCTAGCTTAAACTCCTACTTATGATAAAATTAAGCCGCGAGCCGTGGGTCGGCAACGTCAAAATCTACGGATTACCATGAATTGTTTATGTCAACGCGTAGAGCTCTTACCTGCGGTTGGAACGCAATAGATGGCACTGCAATGTGACAACCAGGGAGGGAGTAGGAAGCACGAGAAGGAGAGAAGTGAGTGCCGTTAGATCACTCTGTGTTCTATTATCCAAAAACTTACAAAATACTTTCAAAATTTGGATTTAATACCTTATCCAAGGTTTCTTTGGTCAAAACTAATAATCTGGGAGCTATAACTAAAGATAGGTTGATACAATCTGGAAGCTTGTATCCCCAGCTCATCAATTATACTGTTTATCTGGAAAGTAGGAGTTACAACATTCTCGATTTATCAAAATAATAAGTGTTTTTACAATAAAAACTCTGAAAAATGTTATCCGAGTTAGCTTGCTGCTAACAGCAAAGGATCATTAGGCTGCTGCTGTGCATTCTGGTCGGGAGAAATATCTTCCAAACCTGAAATGCAAAACAATAAACTTTAATGAGACAAGTCTTAGCACTTAGAAAAGAGAGATGGTTTAGAGGATTTCAGCAATCCAACTTGAAATACTTTAAAACCTTACCTTGAAGAAGTTTAAAGATGTAACTAAAAGTACAATTAAATATATAGTTTGAAATATTATGACACATTGCACACCATTAATGACACAAAATATTGTTACTAGTCTAATCATAAACAAGCCTCAAGCCAGATTCGGCTACAACGTGATAGCCAACATTATGGGATCCATTCAAACAAAGGCTTAAATCTCATATTTTAGGCCCATCTAAGGTTTGGAGAGTTTTCCATTGGCAAGATGTTTGTTTACATTTCTCAAAAATTCGGGCTTAAGAACCTCAGAGGGCTCTGGAATACACGCAACCAAGCATCTAAGAATATATGAGAGACTATATATATCAGATGCCTTGGTGAAAGGAGGAGGATTGGTGCTGATATTTTCAGGGGTAGTCCATGGATAATCTCCCTCGAATTGAGCTCTAGTTTGAGAGGTGAGATTTGGAAGATTGGGAAATGTTGCCAAAGTGCTTGATGATGTCCTTTGTTCCCAGTCCGCGATTTTAGCATACACTCCTCGCTCGCCAAAATGTAGCAGAATATTTCTAGTGTGTAGATCATTGTGAATGAAGTCATGACTATGCACGAATTTCATCATTTGTAGAAGAGCATTGCAGATTAGCAAAATGTTGTCTATGAACTATTGTACTGTTCCAAATGTGTGTTGAAACTCTCTGATTGCAGGCTTTCTTCCATCATGATGACATGCCTGAATCCAGTGCTCAAGGTGACCTCCATTCCAAATCCTGAAGATCAACATAGGCCTTTTGCTATAACGAACAAGAGCACGTGGCAATATCATGCCACAATGTTGAACAGTAGTAGGAGTTGCTTCCTCTAGTACAATTTGTAATGTCGGCTTGCTTCCTATTTGGTCCTTGTAGATCTTTGTCACATAGATAGGATCTTTGAAGAGAGGATGGGCCACTAAAACTTGTTTCATATTTGCAAAACGTCCTTCACCTAATTGGGGTGCTTGAAAGTGAAAGATAGAATGTTCCCCAAGTAAGTGTAGGACAAGAGTAAATGTAGTATCATCCAGGTGTACAGCTAAGGGCTCAACACCTGAAGGAGGAGGCACATCCTCTTCTATCCTAGGACGTTATGAAGAGCCTTTGACCTTATTCTTGCTCTTCAATTCTAAATGTAGTTGTGCCACAAGTTGCATTTGCTCTTTGATTCTAGGTTTGGCTTTGATTTTTGGATGAACCATACTCTCAAAGCTTCTAGTGACCTGGCCTAATAATTGCTTTACTATGTTATGCATTACTCCATCAGTGCGCAGAGCTGGGTCAAATGACACATGGAATGCACTGCATGGTTTAAGCCAACACTGTTCCACAAGTTCAATTATGAAATCATCAAACTTTTCTTGCAGTGGATCAAATGCCTGATGCAAATCATCGAGCTTTGCCTACAGTGGATCAAATGCCTGACGCAAATGATTGTCTGAAGCTCCATACAGAGACAAAACTAGAGCATCACAAATGATTTTGCGATGCTGACGTGTTAAGTTTGTCTCTACCATGACTGAAGCCTGAAAATACATGAAGCAAATATAAGTAAGGCAAATCTAGAACAAATATAAATAAAACATATATGATTGGAAATAGTTCTAAACAAAAACATTTCATGGAAAATAATAACAAGCAGTAACAAAAGACCTAAACATATATAGTTCCTCTCTGCAAGCAGTGCAACACAGTGGTCAGCAACAACAACCAGAGACGAAAAAAATTATAATACCAATCTCCATGCAGTGTGCGATGTGGAAGTCAGCAGCTGTCAAAGACAAAGGATTAATAATACCTAGCGCCCCTCTCTACAGTGCGACACGGTGGTCACCAACAGCTAGAGACAAGAAATTTATTAAGTCCAATCAACCTACAGTCTGACTGAAGGTGGCGCAGGAAGCGTGTGCGAGTGCGAGTGCAAGTGCAAGAGCAGAGAGAGAGAGACCTGCTTTTGGTGGAGCGCAAAACAACTTTATCCTATTGCAGCTCCTTATTCTATTGTATTAAAGAATAAGTGTATATGTAGTTAAGTTAGTAGATGGGCTAGTAGTAAGTGGGATGTCCGACCAGTTGGCTTGAATCCCAACAAACTCCCACTTGAAGGCCAACGCAGGCCAAGTGACCTGGTATGTACAACCATGAAGAAACCTAGTGGCTTCAACCTATACCCATCAACTCACTGCAATGTGTAAACCACTCCAAAGCTAATCCTTTTGTCAAATCATCTGCTGGGTTGTTGTCAGCAGTGTGTACTTGACCAAATCAATGAGCTTTTTGGCCAAGAAATCTCTCATGAGATGATACCTAACTCCAATGTGTTTTGATTTGGAGTGAAACATGGGATTCCTTGCCAATGCAAGAGCACTTTGACTATCACAATATATCACTGGAGTCTCATCAATGCCAAGATTTTTTACCAAGCAAGCTAACCATACAGCCTCTTTACTTGCATCTGACAATGCAACATACTCTGCTTCCGTAGTGGAAGATAACGTACAATCTTGAAGACATGACCTCCAAGATACTGCTGCTCCAGCAAATATGAAAACATAGCCAGATGTCAATCTCCTATTGTCGATACAACCCGCATAGTCTACATCCGCATAACCCACAACGGATGCATCATTGTTCTCGAATCGTAAACACCTATCGACCGTACCTTTGAGGTACCTAAGAATGTGCTTCATTGCTTCCCAATGCTTGCTACCAAGATTTACCATATATCAGCTCACCACTTCCACTGCAAAATCAATGTCTGGTCTTGTGGCCACCATAGCATACATGAGACTACCCACCACTGCCAAATAATATGGTTCCTTAGCCATTTCAGCTCGCTCAGTATCAGATTTGGGTGCATCTTCCTTGCTGAGTTTCAAGAATGCCTACATTGGGGTACTCAATGCTTTCCCCCCCTGCATATTGAAATGCTGCAAAAATTTCTCAATGTATGTTTCCTAAGATAACTCAAGAATACAACGTTTGCGATCTCTTTTGATTTGCATGCCAAGAAAGTGTGTAGCATCCCCCAAATATTTCATTGCAAAATTATTGCTAAGTGTTTTCTTCAAGTTGGCAATTTCCGCAATGGATTTCCCAACTATATGCATGCCATCAACATAAAAAACAAGAATGATCATCGAGCCATCATCTATCTTTCTTGTGTACAAGCAGTGATCCTCTTCGCTCCTTTTTTATCCTTGAGACCTCATACATGCATCAAATTTATGATACCACTACCCTGAACCCTGCTTTAAGCCATAAACTTCCTTTTTGAGCTTACATACTAGCTCCTCACGAGATGCGTTCTGCTGAACAAACCCTTCAGGCTGTTGCATGTAAACATCCTCATCGAGATCCCCGTGAAGAAATGTTGTCTTCACATCCATTTGGGAAAGTTTCATGTCCTCAATTGCTACAAGACCAAGTACGGTTTTAAGCGTTGTCATCTTGACCATAGGCAAGAAGTGAACCCTTTGGCTACAAGTCTAGCCTTGTACTTTGGATTTGGATCACCTGAGGTAAATTTATTCTTGTAAACCCATTTGCAAGGTAATTCTTTCACATCATTTGGCAATTCTACCAAGTCCCAAGTGTCATTAGCCAGAATCAAGTTATACTCAAATTTTGTAGCCTGCTCCCACTTCACCACATCATCCGTCATCCTGGCTTCTTTTTGGCTCACCGCAATTGGTCAACATGATGTAATCAAGACCTGGCCCAAAATGCGCAGGTGGACGAAAGATTCTAGTAGAGCATCTCACTCCTTGACCATTGCTATCCACTCCCTCTGGAGCATTGCTAATGGAAGGTACATCACTAGCCCGCTGAGTTGATTTCATTGTCTTTGAGGCAACATCCTCAAAAGTGACTCTCCGAATCTCTATCTCCTTGATAGGTTGTTTATGCATATTTGACTCATTGAAGATCACATCTGAAATACGGATGAATCGACGAGATTTTGAGTGCCAGAGACGATATCCCATCTCTCCATCTGCACCATATCCAATGAAAATACATTTATGTGACTTTGGCTCTAACTTCTGTTGAAGTTGTTTAGGCACGTGAGCATAAGCTTCACAACCAAAAACACATCGATGGTCATAGTGGGGCTTACGTTTAGACTATAACTCTTCTGGAATCTCATAATTCAATGGCATACTAGGAGAACGATTTATAATGTGCACTACAGCCAAGACGGCTTCTGCCCAAAAGCCTTGTGTGAGATTTGCTCTAGAAAGCATGGTTGTGACTCTTTCCTGAATCGTATGATTCATGCACTTAGCAACTCCATTTTGAGCTGGTGTGTATGGTGCAGTAAACTGCCTTTTAATCCCCCTTTTAGCACAAAATTTGTCAAACTCCTTGGAGACATACTCTCCACCATTGTCAGTCCGCAACCTCTTGAGTTTCTTGCTAGTCTGATTCTCAACGGGTGCTAAAATTTTTTGGAACACAGGAAGAACTTGATCCTTATTTTTCAAAGGATATGCTCACACCTATTGAGTAGAGTCATCTATGAATGTCACAAAATAGCTGCCCCCCCCTAGAGATTTGGTTGACATAGGACCACAAACATCACTATGTTTTAAATCTAGAGGTTCAGCTCGCTTTTGACCCGATGGTAAGTGCACGGACCTAGTCTATTTTCCATAGATACAATGCTCACAAATAGGAATAAGACAAGACAGGTAAGTAGCCAAAACGAGTCAAAGTTCTCATTCCTTTTTGGCTAATATGACATAGCCGGAAATGCCACAACTCAGTAGATGGCAACTCGGCTATAGATATGTAATCATGACCAACATCTGACACATGCATGGAATACAAGGTACCATTCTTCTTAACTCTGAGTACAACAAGATTACCTTTGCATACTATCCATGAACCATTGCCAAATGTGGTATTGTAGCCCAAATCATCAAGCTGACAACAAAAATCAAGCTTTTAGTCAACTTGGGCATGTACATGTCTGACATTACATAAAGTAAAGTGCGTGCCATTCCTTAGATGCAATTTGATGTTTCCAACACCCCCATTGTGTAGTTCATAAGCATCACCAAGTCTCACTTTGTCACAAGAGTGAGAATAAGTAGAGAACCAATCTCTATGTGGTGTCACATGGAAACTCGCACCAGAATCTACTATCCAATTTTGTTCATACTACGCATCTTCTGTAACAAGAGCCTCAACAGGTAGATCTGCTATGAAGACCAATATGTCAGAGGTAAGTGGCATAACAACCGTTGGAAGAGTCTCTACAATAGGAGAATTTGAAGACTCTAGCACATTGATCTCCTCTAACTTTGCTTTGCCCTTGTTTGAATCATCAGACTTAGAAGTGTCACCGGATTGTTTATCCTTCTTGCTTTGTTGCCAATTCCTACAATCCTTCTTCACATGCCCTTTTTTATGGTAGTGATAGAACTCGACGTTACTCATAGAACCCTGAGACTTACTGCGTGAGCCCCCACGTTCCTTGCTTTTGGCATGACTTTGAGTGCAACCCCTTTGTCTATCACTAGCAACATACGCATCACCATCCTTCTTGCCTTTGAGAGATTTCCTGTGAATCTCCTTGGTAAACAGACTCTCGAGGACATCATTGTACACTAGGCCGGTACCAGGTGTTGAGTTGCTAATCGTAGTATAGAACGTATCCCAAGACGAGGGTAAACTGCATAGCAAGAAGATACATTTGATTTCCTCATCGAAGACCAAAAACCCTGAGTGGTCAACTGAGTGAAAATGATATTGAACTCATTATGTGAGTAGAAATAGTGCCCTCTTCCTTCATATGAAGGTCAAACAGCTTCTTCATCAAGAAAACCTTATTAGTGGCACTTTTGTTCTCATAACTGGAACACAACTTATCCCATACATCTCTAGCAATCCTTTCTCCAACTATAGTAAAGTACACAGATTCGGCCAAATGCAAACGAAGGGTAGATTTGGCCTTAGCATCAAGTTTTTCCCACTCAACATTTGTATACTCACCCTCTGGGTGCTCCATGATAGGATCGAGCTAGCCTTTTTGTATAAGAACATCTTGAATCTTCTCTTTCCAGATAGCAAAATTTGTCCTGTCGAATTTCCGGATATTGTAAATATCATTTTCACCACTAGATGACATGGCTACAAACTAAAGATAATATGGCGATAAACATTGGTAATTCTGGGAAAAATTTGGTAGAGTTTCTCCAGAAAAACTGACAGAATCTCAATCCAAAATTGTCACAAGAGATCAGTAACGCATCAAAAGTAATGCTCTCAAAGCATAAGACAGGTGCATCAACCACTAACTATGCATAAAAAGTCAAAAGCTGACCCAAGACGGCCAACATGGCGTCAAATGCACCTAGCCCTCTCTATACATGTCTTATGGCGAGGCCACAAAAAAGGGGTACTCCAGCAACCTGTATCACTGAAAGGATCTCAACATTCAAGAATTCCCCAGCTCAAGAAAACCTCACTCTATCGACCCTCACAAAAGGTTATGCAGACAAGAAACCAGCCCAGTCGTAGAAAGGACCTCTGAACCGAGTCTCAAAAACGGTTGGGACTGCCAGAAAAAAACCAAACTGGCTCCACAAAAGGTACATATTGTAGTTTCCGCAGCTCAACGTACATTACTGTCAACAATACTGCAAGGTGCAGTGTACGTGCTCAAACAGGTGCCAAACAAAATGTGCAAGCAGTAAACAAATCTCTGCGGCGAGTAAAACCGCTCTCAAAAGAGCTTAAGCACTATCAAAAGTGCCAAAACAATGCATATCCGCATCAAGTACTCCCGCCAAAATTTGTGTTGATGCTAAACACTGCAATCTGTAAGAAACCTGGATATCCTGTATGTATGCAAGAACCTGTGAGGAGATGGATGCCTGAAAAACCCGAGACAATATTGATGCCAAAAAGTGCTCCTAATCAGCTCATAAAAACCATCTCAATAACACATAATAGCCATATGGCTATATACCATCCCAAAATAGTCTCTGAACAACCTGCACCTGTGTCCTGTACCTGTACCTGTAGCTGTAGCATAAGTGGAGTTGAAAAATACAACTCCTGAAGCGTAGATCGGATGAAGCTTTTGACTGCACGAAGAGCTTTGAAAGGGGGGTAAAACCGGAGGACACCTGATAGAAATGCTTTCGGAACGCTGAATTTTCCGATGCCAAAATCGGAAACCTGTTTGCACTTTTGAAAGTGTGCGCGCATGCGACGCACAAACGGCAAGCACAAACCTCGCTCTGATACCAGTTGAAGGTTCCACGAGAAGCGTGTGCAACTGCAAGTGTGAGAGCAGAGAGAGAGAGAGAGAGAGAGAGAGAGAGAGAGAGAGAGAGAGAGAGAGAGAGAGAGAGAGAGAGAGAGAGAGAGAGAGAGAGAGAGAGAGAGAGAGAGAGAGAGAGAGAGAGAGAGAGAGAGAGAGAGACCTGCTTTGGGGAGCAACGTTATCCTATTGCATCTTCTTATTCTATTGTATTAAAGAATAAGTGTATATGTAGTTAAGTTAGTAGATGGGTTAGTAGTAAGTGGGATGTCAAGCCAATTGGCCTGAATCCCAACAGTGACGTGATGGTCAGTAGCACTCACGATTGAAGGATGAAAATATATATCCCCTCTCTATAGTGCGACACAATGGTCAGCAACAACCAGAGATGAAGAATCTATTAAATCCAATCTTCCTGCAATGCGATGTGATGGTCAGCATCAACCAAGCACGATGGATTAAAAAACCCTAAACCCCTCCTTGAAGTGTGACACGGTGGTCAATAACAAACAGAGACGAGGAATCTATTAAATCCAATCTTCTTGCGGTACGATGTGATGGTCAGCAACAGTCTCAAGAATGAAGGATTTGACAACCCTAAACCTCTCCCTAAAGTGCAACATGATGGTCGACAACAGACAGAGACGAGGAATTTATTAAATCCAATCTTCTTGCGATGCAGCGATGGTCAGCAGCAGTCAAGAATGAAGGATTTGAAAATCCTAAACTCCTCCTTGTAGTGCGACACGGTGGCAAGCGACAGACAGAGACAAAGAATCTATTTTATTAAATTTGATCTTCTAGTAATGAGATGCAATGGTTAGCAACTAGGAAGAAAATATGTAAGATAGCTAATCCCTCCCTGTAGTGCGATTCGGTGGTCAGCAACAACCAGAGACGAAAAATCTAGTTGTACAACCTAAGCTACTCCCTGTTGTGCGACACTGAGATCAACATGAGTCAAGGAGGAAGCATCTAAAGTCTAACCCTCCTTGTAGTGTGTCACGAGGATCAAGACAGCTAAGAACGGGTATCTAAACTTGCAAACTAACACTAAGGTGTGAGAAAAGCTCCACAACAACAGTGCTAGCAAAAACAACCTGCAAACTAACATTGAGGTGCGAGCAAAGCTCCACAACAACACCGCTAGCAAATAAATTTCACAAAAAAAGCATAAAAATAGAAGAAGAAATTACTTGACTCTCAAGGGCTCTGTCGCGCTATCGAAGGAAGCTCTCTCTCTCTTTCACTGCTCTCTCTCTCTATCACTATCAAAAAATCGATATCGCGACAGTTCGTTCAAACTATCAGGCGCCTTTTTTATAAAGCAAAAAATATTCTGATCGAAATATATTTCGATCGAAATATTGTTTATTTGGAGATACGCATATAATATGGGTATACAGCGTATAAGTATAATACCAAAATATACGTACAATTTTTGTTATACGGACGTATAAATACAACATAGCTCTTCACCTTTAAAGGTGTTTGAGGTCTTGGGATTGAGGCCAGGGACAAGTTTAGCTATTGCAAGTAAGATTAATTTTTTATTTGGGCATAATATTGGTGCATGAAGCTTCCCATCTTCATGGCATCAACAAGGTCTCAAGGAACACAAAGAATGTATTGTACCAAGTCTCTCTTTATGGGAGAACATATAATACAAAATCCTTTTGGAGGGGAAAAAATCCAAGTGGGAAAATGTGTACTTCTCCCATATGCAAAAGTACTTTTGTTGATTTCTTGTATTTTGATATATACTTGTCGGTCGGCTACCATATTGATGCTAGCAAAGGGAGAACCATATACACAAAAATTGTCAATCCGTGGGACGTAGCTGACCCGACTAGTGCATGGAGACACAAGACATAGCTAATCTCTCAAAAAACCTAAGTCTAAGCCGCTCCTACGTAACTCGGTCTAAAATCTGTGTGAGACATCAAAAGCTACTTTCATTACTGCAAGCTTGATCCAATGATTTAACGAGCTACGAATCTTCGAATGGAACGAAACTTAATAGCATGGCTAGAGTATTCTTAACGCTCTCATGTACTCAAATGTCATTTTTGACACTCAGACAACATCGCACATAAGATAAACAGTCAATTTTAGGTCAGTCAATTTTGGCCCTCGAAGCACTCTATGGATTCCTCCAGACGTGGTGCTCTACCTATTCCTAAGGTCAAAAACTAGTTTTGGTGCGTGTATTGTGCATAGGAAGCAAAAATAGCTTGTAGGCAGCATGACTAAAAGCACACTTTCCTCGTAAGAAACTTACATTAAATGGAAGATCTTTCACCTGCAAACACGTTTGTATGCTCGAAATAGCAATGCAACATCATATGAGAGAGACACGAGGAATTGAAGAAATAGTAGAGTCGCGTTGAGCTTATGCAGCAGATGCATTCTTTCATTTCCAAAACTTAGGTTTTTAATTACAAAAGTTGGCTGGTATACCTTAGCCAAGGTTCAAAGAGATCGTGCTCAATACAAAGCTTAAAAACTACATAGAATTACAAACATGGAGGCCCTCAACCCCTTTAGACCCATTGGCAATCAACAATATTACAACGGCTTTGGACTTTGCGGGATTTCTCGGTAATACAAAGGGGTTTAAGATAATCAACTAGCTTTAATAGTTGAGTGGCATCCCTTTTGATGCTCTTTCTCTAGATCTTGTTAGCTGAGCAGCTAACATTCCCCCCCTCCTTGCCTGTGTCGTTTGCAACACGGCTACTTAGGGTGCTCAGTAGTGGTCGGGCTTCCCTGCTGTTGTCCTTTGTGTATGCTGATCAAGACCTTGTTGGTATCTAAGGTGGAGTTCTTTATCTTTAGTGGACATAAACTGCATGGTTATTTTGGTTCTTTGCTCAACTATGGAGTAATTGACAAATTGTGCTCGCAGGTTGGTGATGATGGGACCAAAGATCTTGGATCAATAAATGAAGAAGCCCGTCTAGAATGCTTCTTTGTCTTCATATATTAGTATGGTAGAAAACTCACCCTAGCATAGAATCCATGGAGCACTTCTTCCAAAGGCTGGCTCGATAAATCATAGCATAAGCTAGTGGCGCCATCAAGGAATGACATCCATGCTACATCCGTTTTCTCTACACGATGAAAAGTTTGCAAGAAGGTGAGGAGCATTTTAGCAATCTTTACCAGCATGATGCACGCTAAATTTGGAATTCATCAAAATAGTTAAATGGTTGAGGATAATTTTTCCACCATGTATGTTTCTGTGGATTGGTTATTCGGGGGTGGTGGAAACCTGGGGTAGTTGAGCCAAGTAGGACTATTTTGCTAGAGGATAGAATGTTGCTGCCAGCTTCTCACTCTTAGTATTGGACACTCCACAAGATCTTGTTTGATATTTAATGGCACATTTGTATACAAAATAAGATACATGGGGTGCCGGTGTGAGCGGGATGGAAACACACACAACGCCTCTATAATGACCCGACACACACTCTTGGGATGATACACACACACATTATGGGGCACCACTCGTCTTACACAACCAGCCTGGCCGAGACAGGAAACACACAGACGGAGTGAGAAGAGAGAGATTTCCCACTTGCCCACTCAACACTCACACATACACACTTACACACACACTCTCATTTCAGCTCAAAAGAGGCAAATTGCTATTGTTTAGACTCAATGAATCTCAGCCCAACACCAATGGGGCAAATAGGTTATACAGTATTGAGGAAATACACCAGATACAACCACAAAGTTAAGCAGAGGCTTCACTCACCGGAGAAGATTACACAGAAAAACAACAGAAAATATTTGAGGAATTTGGCAAAATGGACAGCGCCATTGCGTCCGGAACGCCCAAAAACCCCACCCTACAATGTCACAATGCTCAAATCCGACCTCGGATGAGCAGTTTAGGGCCAAAAAATGCTCCAAAAACAGTAAAAAAACACTTGCGGCTGTTCCTCCTCTCTTCTCCACGTTTTTTTCTGGTCTTCTCTCTGTTTTTTCAGTTCCCACACTTAGCTTTATTAGTTGGGCACCCGTGGCCTTTTAGATGACCTCAAACGGACCCCAAACAGGCCAAAAACTCACCTCGCAGTGCATAGTTGTCACCTTTTTGCATCATCCGCACACCTGACACTCAGTTTTTCCCAATAATGCATCCCGCAACCGCATGAAGTGGCCCCAAAAAGTGGTCCTCATGATGACCTTTCTGCATAAGTATCACAAGAAAACACCCACGTCATGTCCATACTTCTCCGCGTGCAAGTATTGACCCCGTTCGACCTCCTGACGCCACTCGATGCCATCTGACGCACCTGCTAACCTCATGTCGTCGGCCCGCGGATAGATTTCTCGAGAAGTTTTACGTGCTACCAACTCCTTCTTATTGTAGAAAAAACACACTGGTACTGATAATAGTGAAAATTGTTGCACTATGTACACCCTGTCCTACCTGTACACACGTGGGCCCCACGTAACCACCTGGCTATGGAAATTGGGTAATCCTTTATTCGATGCACCATGCATGTGTATGTACATATGCGCAATCCCTTGCTCAGAAAAACTCCTGACATAATTTGCCCATCCCATAGCCTACTAGATCATTCATGATCAGCAGCAGCTCATCTTGCTCCACCATCATTAACCTGGCATGATATAATTTAAGACGCAATCCATTTACCCTTGACTTATGTAGAATCCCATCCAGGTTAGCCAACTGATATGTACCATTTGGAAAACACTCCACTACCTTGAAAGGGCCTTCCCACTTAATCTGAAACTTCTTTTGGAAGGTGTTGTCCAGCTTACTGTTGTAACGCAAAACTAAGTCATGTTTCTTGATACCCTTACTTTTGACCTTTTCATTTATCTTTGCCAAAGCCTTATCCTGCATCTGCCCATAATGCTCCAATGCGCTCATCCTATCCAATTGAACCTCTTGTAACTGCAAGAGCCTCTCTTTGAATGCATCACTAGGCGGCCCAAGCAACTTCTCTAACATCTTGACCGCAGGAAACTCTACCTCCACAGGCAATAGTGCTTCCTTTCCATACACCAAATGAAATGGAGTAAATCCTGTACCTGTCTTCACCGAAGTACGGTAAGCCCATAATGCACTAGGCAATTCCAAATCCCAATTCTTTCCTTGGTGCTCTGTCACTTTAGAAAGAATTTGTACCAACTCACCATTGAATCTTTCATTTAAGCCATTACATTGTGGGTAATAAGGAGTGGTATGCTGGTGTCTAATCTTCATCTTTGTGCATAAAAGTCTAGCAGTTTAGCTCTAAATCCTGGCCCCTTATCTGAAAGTAGCTCTAATGGCACCCCAAACTTGCAACATATTTCATCATACACAAATTTTTCCACATCCTTTGCAGTGATCTGTTTTACTGCTATAGCCTCTGCCCATCTAGAGAGATAGTCAATTGCCGTCAAAATATAGCTTTTGCCCCTGCTTGTGATAGGTAACGGGCCTATTGCATCAATCCCCCACTTTTCAAACACATCAAACGCCATAATGGTTTTTCGTAGCTCTGGCTTCAACACTCTCTTCCCAAATGCTTGACACCTATTGCAAGACCTACACGAATGGTGAACATCCTTGTGAAAACTAGGCCATACATACCCCTCTTGCAAAATCTTATGCAAGGTGATCTTTAGAGAAAAATGGCCACCACATGCGCCTTCATGATTCTCTTCCAACACTCTATAAAGCTCCTCTCGCCAAGGTACACGTCTCAACACGAGATCAGCCCCTTTCATGTATAAGACATCACCAATCAATTTATACCTGTATGCTCTACGCACAAAACCATACTTCTTAGACTTATGAATCTCCTTTGGAATAATTCCTGTTAGCAAAAACTCCTCTTCTTGAGCCAAAATTTCCCGGCCATGATAAAGAGGTAAAGTGGTCCTCAACACAAATAGCTCCCCAATCATGCCTTGAGCTGCTCATGTGCCTCTCCATTTAGAGCACGTTCAATGTGTCTGATGCTCCATGTTTCGAACTTTTTTAAGTGCTCGCTTACCTTTAGGCATTTGTTTGGAAGTGCTCGCTTACCTTTAGGCAACTCAACCAGCTCCCATGTTTGGTTGCGATGTAGTGAGTCCATCTCCACTTGCATGCTCTTCGTCCATTCTTCTTTGGATTCATGTTGCATAGCTTCTTCGTATGATTCCGACTCTCCAGAATCTGAGATCAAGAGATGGTTGAAGAAAGGAACAAACCTTTTTGGAGGTCTACTTTCTCTTGTAGATCTTCGGGGAATAGGTTGAGGCTCCTCATTTGGTTGACGTTGTTGCACATTGTCACCGTTTGCAGTCCTTGAGTCTTCACCGTCCTCAAGCTCCATGTACTCATCACCTGTTTCTTTTGTTTGTTTTCTTTCCAAGTAATCTTTGTACATATTTTGTTCGTTACAAATTACATCCCTACTCCTTAAGATTTTACCATCTTCAGGATTCCATAGGCGATACCCAAAGTCTCCTTCTCCATAGCCAATGAAGAAACAATTTTTGGACTTTGCATCTAGCTTTGATCTAAGGCTTCTATCTATGTGCATGAAAGCCTCACACCCAAACACTTTGAGAAATGCATAATTCACCAGTTTACCTGTCCATGCCTCTTTTGGAACTCCCCCATCCAATGCCGTTGAGGGTGACCGATTGATTAAGTACACAGACGTACTTACACCTTCCGCCCAAAGCTCAAGCGGTAGGCCTGCATGTAGCTGCATGCTTCGTGCTCGTTCCATGATTGTCCTTGTGTTCATCCTTTTCGAAATCCTATTTTGTTGAGGTGTCCTTGGGGTTGTCCTTTGCCTCCGAATGCCATTGCTAGCACAAAAGCTTTCAAAAGCTTGGTTGCAATATTCGCCTCCATTGTCGGATCTCAGGCATTTAACCTTGGTACCTGTTTCATTCTCCACAAAGGATTTCCACCTTTGAAATATGGAAAATACATCAGATTTATTCTTCATGACATAAACCCATGTTTTTCTAGTCGCATCGTCTATGAATGTTACATAGTACAATGAGCCACCAAGTGATGGTGTACTTGCAGGACCCCAAACATCAGAATGAACCAACTCAAGTTTTTTATTTTTTCTTTCATTTCCTAATTTTTGAAATTTTACCCTCTTTTGTTTACCATAAACACAATCTTCACAGAACTCTAAGTCCACTTCTTTCAAACCTGGTAGAACCTTCTTTGTTTGAAGGATTTGCATTCCTTTGGCACTCATATGCCCAAGTCGGTAGTGCCACACCGCACTGTCAACTTCTGTAGTTGCTGCACAAGTTGAAGGTTGCGTGCTAACAGTACACAAGTAAAGTGTACTGACTTTTTCTCCCTTGGCAACCACCAAAGATCCCTTTGAGATCTTCCACCGTTTGTTTCCGAATGCAATGTTGTGACGTTCATCGTCCAATTGTCCTGCAGAGATTAAATTTTTGCGAAGAGAAGGAACATGCCTAACATCTTTAAGCTTCCATTCATTTCCGTTAGCAGTTTTGACAGAAACTGTACCTTTGCCGACAATCTCACAAGCTTCATCATCTCCCAAGTATACATACCCAAAATTACCTTTGGTGTAGTCTTGGAAATGTTGCTTGTGTGGTGTCGCATGGAATGAAGCCCCGGAATCTACTATCCAGGAATTAGACACATTGTCTAATGAGAGAATTAGAGCATCTTGCTCTACTTTACCTGCCACATTGGCCTCCGATGTTGGCTTGTTGTCTTGAGACTCTGTCTCCTTCTTCTTCTTGGACCAGCAATCCTTCTTGACGTGGCCCTTCTTGCCGCAGTGCTTGTTTCTACTGACAATGCAGCACTTGATGATTCTCCTGTGCTTCTCCTTTGCATTTCCTCGCTTAGGAGAACACCCACAACATCATCAAACTTAAGAGTATTTGTACCAGAAATAGAATTACTTACAGCCATCACAAGGCTGTCCCAACTATCCGGTAGAGATGATAGTATAAGGAGAGCTCGCACTTTGTCATCGAAATTGATTTTCACTGATCGAAGTTGACTTATGTTTGTGTTAAAGTCATTTAGGTGTTTTGCAACTGAACCATTCTCTGCCATCTTTAGATTGAACAAGCGCTTCATAAGAAATACCTTATTGGATGCTGATGGTTTCTCGTAGAAGTCGTCAAGTGACTTCATCAAGTCCTCCGTGGTCTTCATTTCCAAAACATTGAAGACCACCGTTGACGCCAAGCTTAACCGGATTGTTCCCAGTGCCTTTCGATCAAGGACAATCCATGCTTCATCTGCCATTGTTGCGGGCTTCTTCGCAAGACCGCCTAGTGGCAAATAGAGGTCCTTCTGGTAGAGATAGTCTTCAATCTGCATCTTCCAATGTTGGTAGTTTTTGCCGTTGAACTTCTCAATCTTGAGCTTCCCTTCCTCCGCCATAACTCCCACTCAATTCAAGGAATCCTTTCCTTGAGATAATTTAGCTACAAGTAAACCTTGCTCTGATACCAGCTGTTAGAAAATAAGACATAGCTAAATAGATATTTGAGTAGATTACTTAATGGAGAGAGATAGATTTCACACACAAGAGATTATAGAGTAGAGAGAGAGAGAAAGTACACACGATATACGTGGTTCACCCAATGTGGGCTACGTCCACGGGAAAGCAGCCACTCAATGGCTTTAGCACTTCAAAAGAAGAAGTAGTTTACAAAAGGATTAAACCCCTTATAGAGCTCCCGCCTTGCTTCACTCTCACCACCTCACACTCACCTTGTTGCATCAACTTCACACACTATGAAATGTGTGTAGAAATGGCCTCCTTTTATAGGCCAAAAGGGCTGCCCTCTCTTATGAGAGACAGCCATGTGTAGCTGCCCTTGTGCGAATAAGTCCAAATCGGACCCTCCAATCCGCCCATGTGTGGCCGCCCTTGAGAAGACAAGTCCGCT
Organism: Adiantum capillus-veneris; assembly: GCF_014529385.1. Taxonomy (NCBI): domain Eukaryota; kingdom Viridiplantae; phylum Streptophyta; class Polypodiopsida; order Polypodiales; family Pteridaceae; genus Adiantum; species Adiantum capillus-veneris. Next base: position 78,594,040 of record NC_140951.1, read on the forward strand.
TTTGAATTCGGCCACCGGCCACCGGCCATTGACTTCCGGCCACTGACCACCGGCCATTGACTTCCGACCACCGGCCATCGGCCATTGACTACCGGCCACCGACCAACCGACCGGTTGTTTTCCGACCACTCCGGCCGCCGTCCGGCCATAATATTCCGGCCCCTGATTCTTGTCCGTGAAAATTTTGGTTTCCGGTGAGTGATTTTCCTTTATGCACGATGGCTTCTCCTCATAATGGGGGCCTTACAAATGTGCGCTTTTACCACAGAAAATTACAAGGGTAAATCAGGCTCCATTCTTAACACTTCTGCTACTTCGAGGTTGAGAGAGTTTTGAATTTCTTCCCGTTATGGCTATGGGAACTTCAACTTCTGATGGCCTTAGGAGGTCCGATTTGGCTTAAGGTTATCGGCTTACGTTTTTCGGCTTAGGACTTATGGCTTAATTCCAAATTTGATTGGGCTTAGGCGGCTTAGATTAGGATTAGATATGATTGAAACCAACTATGGAAGCTTGGGTTTAAGTTGGCTTGCTTTAGAGAGCTTATGATAATAATCAAGGCTAATGAGATTCGAGATTAGGATTATGATGGCTTGAGATTCAAGGTTAGGATTCTGATGGCTAATGAGATCCAAGATCCCCTTTAGCTTAGAGTGTTTAGGCTTAAGATTATCAAGGCTAATGATATTCGAGAAGGTTTGGCTTAAGGTGCTTATGATTCTCAAGGCTAAAGAGTGTCCAGTAGAGCATAAGCGGCGATGGCTTAGAGAGCTTATGCCTAAGATGGCTTAGAGTTTAGGATTGATTACTCAGGATAGCGTCGCCTCCCTTTTTTTATAGTGAGGCAGTCCGGGGCGAGCAACAATAAGAGTGGCCTCTAAGCACCCTTCTAGGCTCCCGTGCTGCTCAATTGGGTTGGGGTTGGAAAAAACAACAAACACACACACAAACCCACAACCTAACCCTACACAAATTTGGGGCACCACCTAGTTTTGGATGTGAACTAGGACGCATAGAAAAGAGAGAGAGAGAGAGAGAGAGAGAGAGAGAGAGAGAGAGATAGAGAGAGATAGTGCTCGGGCTGCTTTGAAATGTTCAACAGTGATCAAGCAAACACAATTATATATGTAAGAAAAAGAGGGAAGGGGGAGGGGGTGATTGTTGCACTAATACCTTCTTACAAATCTGTCATGACCAATGAAAGTGAGATTAGTATTTGTTCAACATAGCTTGAGTAAATTACACCACCACACATCACAAGAAAAGCCACCCTAATCATTGTCTTAAGGCCAGGGGAGTCCTCTCCACCCTGTCGCCCTCTTACAGTATGTAGGATTTATGGCTAAATTAATGACAACACCCAGAGACAAGCTATCTAGAACTTAAAAAAAATAGCCAAGACACTTACACATCATTGATCATTGTTGTCCGTTACTTTACGTTGGAAGAGAGACAAAGTATCCAAGCTTACTCCAAATCCACTCTCCTTGATTCAGAAAATATTGGGCTTACACTAGTAGGAGAAATGATAGATTTCCTACTCTCAATTGAATGATCACTCTCTCTTACAATGGCATAGAGTTCCCTTGCTAATCACCCCTAATACAACACATTCATATGCATAAGACAATGAGCTTTCACTCAAGAGCTCCTTCTAGAGAGGTTGAGCTTGGATTCTCAAGCTATAGCATAGTTCTCTTGCTTATGGCTCCCCCCTTTGGTGCTAGCTACACCCTCCTTTTATAGCAATTTTGAAGGCTAGGGTTACTCCTCTAACCATGGTTGGGTTAGATTTTCAGCACTTATCTAATTTCTTTTGCTTGGAATTATCAAGAAGTTGGTGTGGATAGATGAAGAAGAGAGAGAGGAGAGAAGTGGAGGTGATAGGACTTTTCATAGTAGGTTAGTGTTAGTAAATTAGTAGAGTTAGTATTTTTATTGATTTACAAATGGAATTGGATATTTACAATGGGAGTATCCATGTAGGATACAAATAAGGAAGAAAAAACTCTTAATAGGTAAGAAAACATGGATTTCTTACAATGTTGATGCTCCAAGTGTCTTGAGTAGAGTCAATTTTGACGCTTGTTGACGGTCCACTAGCTTTGACGGTACGTTTTTTTCTCCACTCTTGACCTTCCTTGAGAGCCAAGGTAAGTGAACATGAGTAATCAATCACCATGATGCTGTCTTTCAAGAGAAGAGGCTGAATTTTGTGGTTTTTTTGATAGATATGGGTAATATGGATGAGGAAAAATAAGACTAGGTGGTCAATTTTGGAATGGAAGTGTGTGTAGGAGACATGAGTTCACCATGGTTTCTCTTATTCTTCAAGGTTGAGAAGCAGGTGAGTAGGGTGCAGAGAGGAGTGCTGAGAGAGGTAGGGATGATGAGTGGAGAAGTGTGTGTGAAAGAGGAAAATGATAAAGTGGAAGAGGGAGTGTGGCTGCATAGCATGGGCAAACTGGGGTCCACCAATAAAATCATAACTCACAGCTCGTAGCTCAAAAAAAATTGAAAAAAGTTGAGGTTAAATTTCAGCCCACGAGCTACAACTTTTGTTTGTATCACCTTTTCAAATTCGAGGATCATGTGATCTTTCAAAATTCAGCAAAACTAACTATGTTTTCCACTTCACAAAGTCCTTGTGAGGTCCTTCTTTGGATGATTCTTTTGAATACCTCCAAGAGTGAGCTCCCCATGGTGCATGCATGCATGCCACATACCCTTGACCTTATTTGGTAGGTCTATCATTGAAGATATTGTTGAGATCATGATATAAGTGAATAGTACAACTAAGAAAATCAAATATTGAGGGGTCTAAAAAATAGTATATGTCAAATATAAATAATATAGGTGGAAAAAATATAAAGGGGTCAAAATAAATCTCTCTCATTATAAGTCTACCATAAAAAGATGAATGTTTTTGGTGGTCTAATTTATGAGAGTAATAGAGAATAGATGTAGGAAGGAAAAAATTACAATAGTGAAAAAATATACACATAAATAGAACTAGTTTTTTTGGATTTTTGTTGGGATGGAGTTACACCAAAAATAAGAGAAGCTTGCATGAAATTATATTTATATGGAATAAAGAGTATGCAAAATGGTAAGAAAAAATGTGATAATGGTGAGTCAATGTACATAGCATAAATAACGCACACCTAAGTATAAATATTTAAATAAATACCAAAATAATTATGAAAAATCCTTTTATTTAGGCCCTATATACAATGAAATATTTACACACAAATGGGCCATAATATACTTTTATTTTTTTATTTTTTTTACTTTTTTTGGCTCAACTAGCCCAATGACTAGCTAATTGAGGGTTTTAAGAAAATATGGAGAAAGTCCCTAACTCACACACACCTATATACAGTGAAATGGTTGGGATAACCAAAATGTTTGAGTGATTTGATAGGGTGAGGTAGCTTACTATGGCAATTATGGAAAGCCGAAAAACGGCTATCAATAGGTTGCATGCACTTGCTTTCTAAAATTGGCCAACCCATTAGCGATGTTGCTAATGGGTAGCACCCCTATGACGCGGCAATCGGCCTTCACAAAAACTCGCGCGGGTGGTGCCTTCACCATGGGTTTCTGAGAAACTTCCGTCACATGGCTGCGTTCACCTGAGGCTCGTTGAGCTCGCTGCAAGCTCTTTCTCTCTCATGCGCAATCTCTGCATGCTGCAACGCCATGCTTGCTTTCTTTTTCTCCCTGGTTCACACCCTTTCTAAAGTTTAGGGTGCCCATTGGCCATATTATGGGCGGCCATAGTTTAAGTGGGCGGCCTTAGCTTTTTTAAGGGCACCACATTTGGCATACATATTGAACAAATCTTGCCAAGCTTCTCCATTGGACAGCCATAATCACTATAAGGGCATAACATTTGGCATAAATGCCGATCAATGCAACGCCAAGCAGTATATCCATTGGGCGGCCATAGTCCCCCTTGGCTTCTTTTTGGCTCTTAAAGCGAACCCCGTTTGGCATACATATCGGTTAAGGCATTTCCAAACACAGCAACTCCACTCTTCCATCATCTCTTGACTAATAATATCATCATGAATTCCAATGCTCATATCAACTTCTTAGTGCCATAGGCTTTCAAGATGCAAGTATAAGTGGATGCATTCGGAGAGTTTTCCTCTCTTTGCATCTGCTCCAAATAGCCAGCTTCCTGGTCCTCTTGTTGGGTATATCCCGTGATCATTGCATTCCAAGATCCGATCAAGAGCCAAAAACGCTGAGATGGCATTTCTTTGCTCATTTTCTTGTCATGGAAGCGAAGCAGCATGACATCCACCCCCTCTGAACCTGCACAGCCTCCGGTCTGTGCCAATCGGTCTTCAAGCTGCATCCGCTATAAACACCTTAAGCTACTTGTCATCAAGCTCACATAATTGGTAAGGACATGTAAAAAAAAATAAGGCTTAAATCATATCATCAATAGTCTAGTTCAATTATCTGGTAGCTGTCCCATCACAAATCTTTGAACCGTAGTGGTCATATCTCCAAAGCATTCAATTATGAAAAATCTATTTAGTGAACCCCGCCAGACTCAAGTGCTCCAGTTAATTGTGCACACGGCTTGACCATTAGCTCGCTTTAGGGAACCCTGTCAAGCTCAAGTATGCCTTACTCTGTCTGCACACGGAATGGTCGTCAATTCCTTTACTTCAAGTTCTCATAGCAGAACCATCTCAAAAGATGTAAAGATACTATAACAATTGTCTAAAGATGTCAACTGGAAGCTAGCCATGTAAGCTTATTGATCATATAACCAAAAACAGTTATGTCTTAGCATACATCCAAAAACAAATCTACTGCCAAGTAACCTACTACCACAGGAAAATAAATGATATCCTTGAATCTACAAGTTGCTCTTCAATAGCTCACGGGATCAAATGGGATAATAATAAATTGCCCCAATAGTGGCGCAGCATAATATCCATATGAGCATACATTTCCTGTATCGATCAACTTCAAACAATTTTGCTCCAAATATGCTATTCTTGGATCTAGCAAAAAGAAACCACAATGTAGACCCAAAAATACCCATCCATAATGAACCTGCTTTTGAAGATCTTTCGAATCTCCTGGATCAAATACCATTAATATCACATAGCATTGATGCGCTCTGCAATCTACTAGAGCTTCACTTGAAGCATAGTGCAGCACCCACATCTCATGAACTTTTGGTAACTTAAGGTCATTACCAACAAAAATTAAAGAATTCTGACTCCCTTTTACTGGTATCCAGGACATCACTGACATAAGAATTACTAGGAATAGTATCCAAGTCCAGCCACATTTGGCACATTGTCCAAAGAAATGAAAAACCTTGTGCACTTTATGCAGTATCAAGGATGATTTAGCATCATCACCCCCTCTAGCTTCATAGCCATTATAAAAAACCTTAGGACTTTCTGGACCTGTATCATCAGAGAGATTTTTACCTCGGTTTTGAGTTTGATAATGGAAAATAGCTCTATCTTGAAGATCTTCATCCATAGTATCCTTGGGAAAATCACCCTTGGAAGTCTCAACATTCTTCAAAACTATAGGAGTTGGCTCCTCTTGCAGCCCGTATATAAGCATAGATGTAAAATCCATGTCAATATCTTGTTCACAATCAACATGATCTAGGCAATCTTCAAACTCATCAATATCGTCCTCTGCTTCCTCATTTGCATCCATGCTACTTAGCAAGCCATTATAACTTTGAAAAGGTTCATCAGGCACCCCCTCTGAAGGGGTACATGCATCACAAAGCTCTCCTATACTACTATAACCTTCTCCTTCAGATTGGGCCAAAAAACCATCAATTATGGAATCTTCTTTTGTGATAATAGAATCAGCAAGCATATTGCTAGGAGAAACCATAGGTTCTTTGGCATCTTCAGGCTCATCCTTTGTTAGATCCACAATCTCAGCCACTTCATCAGCTATTGTGTATATAATAGCTTTACTTATGCAATCATCTGTAGTAAACTTGTTGTCCTGCTCAACTATAGTGCCGATAAATCCATTAGAAACCTGTAATGGCTCATCTTCTTGATAGAATTTTTGAGAGCATCCCATGCCAAGGTCAGTAGCTTGTAAAATTTTTGTTGTACAGTCTAGGTCTTCACTAGAACCATTATTTGAGGTAACTTCCATACAAGCAATCTTTGAAAAAAATTCATATATGTTAACCCTCACGCACATTCCTATCACCTACGACGGACGCTGTATTATTTATTTAGTAGAATCACGTACCGGGCTTGTCGGTCCAATAGGAAAAGGGTAAGAGTGATCGCCGATGAGAGGTGCACTCTAACTGGAACATTCAAGGGTTTAGTTGGCTAAGCATGGGCGCCCAAGTGTGAATGGGGCGAGCTCATACAAAATTCAACTAAACCTAAAATTCACTCATTCTCTCATTTGTGCAATTGAAGAGTGCTCTTGCTCCATCTCCGTCTTCTTATTCTTCATCTCCTTGTGTGTGTGTGTGCGTGAGAGAGAGAGAGAGAGAGAGTGTGTGCGATCGAGCATTGTGGCGGCACAGTGGCGGTGAGGCGGTTGAGCACGGCGTAGCGGCGTCTCCCTCTTCTTCACGACGAGGAATCCTCCACGATAGCAAGCGTAGAGCAGTGAGTGACACACCATTGCCATCCTTGAGCTTACTAGTACTGGCTTGTTGTGTGCTTGGAGCCATTTGTGGCTCGCACACAGTGTATTGGCAAGTTCCTTGCATTGACACGTGCGACATACGCGCACATTTTTGGCACCGCTGCCAGGGAATTCCATACACTAAGCTTGAATGGCACTCTTTGCTTCTTTTGTGGTGAAATTTCAATTGTAGGAAAGGTAGGGAAGGAAGGTGTATGTGTTAAGAACAAGGATTTTGTGTTGCTACTGTGTATTTCTTTGTTAATGAAGTTTTGAAAGGTTACTGTGTTTTCTCTCTGATAAGGTCTTAGTATTAAGGTTGTTAGTTCTGTGTAATGCAAAGTACAGTAAGTAGGAAGTAGATCTGTGAGAGCTAATGAAGTGTGTTAGTGTGTAACAGTAGGTAGGTAGAGTGTGTGTGTGTGTGTGCTCGCGAGCAGGCCACGGCAATTTATCCCAAAAAAAAATTAAACTTAAATTTTTTATAAAAAAACAATAAAAATTAAAACTTTTAAAGGTAGGATTGGGATCGAGAATATCTCCCAAACCCAAGCCCAAGCTCACGCTCAGCCTCAGGCCTCAGTCGCTCTTTAAAATTACGTATTTTAGCTTCACACGTAGCTAAAAAATGACTGTTTTGAGGACCAACGGAGTTTTAGGCACACCGCAACCCCCTGAGTGATACGCCCATTTTGAGCTATCACACTTTTTAATCAAAAAATCGATCATTAACAAACATAAAAAAACGAGTGAAAACGGACGGCTAAAAAAGTAAGCGGTTAACCTTCGAGGTTATTCGCCAACGCTTGTAGGGTGCCAAAGGCACATGCATCTGTGCTCTGGTTGTGTGCTCGAGATGGAGCAACTAGAGAGAATTTCCACTTATGCGAGTTCTCAATATCCACCTACCTTAGGTTCCGGGCCCTCGGCGGGGACCAAAGGTAGGACAAACCAAGACCCGAACATAGTGGCTAACCTTCGAGGTTATTCGTCGACGCTTGTAGCGTGCCAAAGGCACATGCATCTGCGCTCTGGTTGTGTGCTAGAGACGAAACAACTAGAGAGAATTTCGACTTACACGAGTTGGCACATGCATCTGCGCTCTAGTTGTGTGCTAGAGACGGAGCAACTAGAGAGAATTTCGATTTACAAAAGTTCTCAATATCCACCTACCTTAGGTTCCGAGCCCTCGGCGAGGACCCAAGGTAGTACAAACCAAGACCCAAACATAGTGGCTAGTGACTCTTCCTCTGACTACGACGTCATGGAGGGTTTCCCAATGCCTAATCTCGATAGCTTAAGCCAAGACATGCATGCCATGGGCCCGCTGTCCGGGGCGAGCATGCTTAGCGGCTTGAAGGAAACCTTTAGTAGAGCCACTCGCTCTGAACATGGAGCTAATGATGTAAATGAGGGGGGTGGAGAAATAAATTCTCATTCATGACCAACGTAGACCCTATGCCCTTAGAGAATGTGAACGTGAATACTTCATTCACTGCACCCCCTGACTCTTCAGATCTATTCCGCTTCGAGGTTATATTACATGATCCTAGAAGCCTTGCCGAGTGAAAGAGGTTGAGCGATATATCATTGCGGCTAGGGAAAAGGAAATCGAGAGCTTACGCAAGGCGGAGCAGTGAAGAGAGTTAAAAGCAAAAGCTCCTATGTCAATATCTTTTCTAGGAGAGAAATCAAGCGCACCTGACTAAGCAACCGCCAAGGGCCAACCCCTAGAAAGAAACATTGCATCTAGCTCAAAGGACACTGCCTAGCACCTCAATCCTAGATGGAGCATTCTTAAATGAGAACTGGGAGTACGAACTACAAACGAAAACTCTTACCGACCTATACACAGGTCACACCTATCACGTGGGTTGGTTACATGTCCTACAATCCACAATGGGTGCTACTAGTGTGGAGGTTCAACAACAAAGAGTTAGTGAGGTCATCCATAGAGTCATTGAGTTATAGAGACAGAACAAGGGGTTCAACATGCCTTCAACGAGTCTCATGAGATCCTTGGATACAGGAAAGTCTAAACAACTGATCTTATCGCAAATGGAGACTCCCTCAGTAAGTCCGATGGATCCCCCATACGTTGTTTCTCCAGGGGTCTCGGTGCAATCTGAGCCCACAAGTGATAGCTTTACCTTTCCAAGCCTAGTTCATCTTTCCCTTGATGACACCACGGCTACCATGCCTACCCCAATGAAGGGCATGTCGAGAAACACGCCATGGACCTCATTTTTTAGTAAAGCACCACTACATGGTATCTCAATGCCTGCAACAGTACCTACAAGTGTGTACCAATTGTATGCACCTATGGGTCATCGCACTCATGTAGTCCCTACCCCTCCCATTATTTCAACAATCTATACTCCCCAAACACAACACCCAAGTTTTTATTTCCATGGGACTATACCGGCTAGCATTAGCATGTCACATCCGACGTTTGCTATGCCTAGGGCCACACATAAAAACTTTGGGCCGCCACATGGCACAACATCATACCCAACGTGGAACCCAAGGGCTTCCTATGCACCAAGCCCAATGCCATTACCTACTCCACATGTAGTCTCTGGAGTGCCTTCATCCACGGTGCCTGCTCACTTAGGTGACTTGGCAACATTTGCTCAAGCTATTGCTTGATCTATTGCTGAGAATATGCGTAACATGCTTGATAGAGAGCCTAGAAGTAAGGCAGTACAAATAGCCAAGCTCACACAAAAATTTAGTGGAAAGCATATTGAAGTGTTTGAACAAATATGCGATTCTCTAGGAGAACACAATGACCTGCATAAGAGTAATGCTTTAAGCCTAACCTTAAATGGGAAGGTAGGGGATTGGTATAGAACCCTAAGGGTGGAAGAAAAAACGATTTACCCTACTCTTAGGAGACCGTTCTTGAAAGAATACATACGAGAGGGAGTACTTTGGGGTGTAGCCTCTCAGCCTAGAAAGCCCAACGAGAGGAAGGAGATTCGGTGAGAGACTTTATTAGCCGCTTGAAGCATTTGAATTCTCGTTGTAATCCAAATGAACACTTCAATAATAATCAATGGCTTGATAGATTCATTAGGGGATTACGACCTGAGGATATCTACAATGGCCTAGTCATTAGAGGTATCACCACTTGGGACGCAGTCACCACCAATGCGATCCAATTGGAGGATAATTTAATGATTCAAGGAGAGCGAGTGTCTATTGAGCCTAAATCTATTAGCTCGCAAGCATTAGGGCATCAGCCAATGACCCTAAAGCCTATTGCTAAGGAGCCAAAGATATCTGAGATGACTTTAACAGATCTCACCAAGGCTATTCAAGAGAGTCTTAGAGACAATCGTGCTCCGCAAAACAATCGTATGTATCCAAGAAGGGAGCAACAATGGTGCTCAGTATGCTATGAACTGCATAGTACCAGTGAATGCCCTACTTTTAGAGTAAATTTCAATGGGAATTGCAATGCCTGTAAGATATGGTCATCAAGCTAAGTATTGCATAGTATTTAAGCGCGCAATGGCCAATAGACCAACCCTAGCATGGACAGACACACCTCAAGTACCTGTATTGATTCCGGCCCCACCTCTTGAACAAACATCACAACACATGGTCCCTAGGGCCCAAAATGTTGTTCAAACAACACCTTTACCACCTCCACTGCTAGGACTGCAACCACCACATTCGAAAATCATTTCTGTGAATCAAGTGGGTTGTGAGTCATCTATCGCTTGTTTGGAAGGCTGTGAGGAAGATATGGACCCTAATATTGCCTATGGGATGGATGTGCTTGAAGAAAGTCCACAATACTACATGGAGGACTATTGGGGACAAGTCAAACCTGTATATCAAGTAGTTGCTCTTGCGGTAAGAGGCCAAAATATCAATTACACTGCTAAGAGACCACCTCTTCAATGCTATGAGTGTGGAGGTTCACATCGTGTAACCGAGTGTCCTATTATGCTACAAAAGAACGCCACACTAATGCAAACCAATGAAGCGAGCATGTCTACAATGCCGATACTCATGTGTAATCGATGTGTCATAGATCATTTGATTGCCCAATGTCCAAATAATCCAAATGCACCAAAGATCACGCCATTAAACTTGATTGATGTTACCGAGGATCCATCACAAAGTACACCTATGGTACCAGTAAACGTACTCACATGATCGATGCTCCAAAAACAAAATTATATTCTTGAGGGAAGAGACACAGCATCAATTGCCCAATCTGAGAAGAAAAAGAAAACTCGAAGGAAGAGATCGCAAAAGGCAACGAATTCAGACACCAGTTCAAAGACCAACATAGGGACTAGTGACAACCTCGTATATATGAACGACGCTGAAGAGGATTCCAATTCAGGAGAAACCATGGAGACCAAAACGACCACTAAGATAGAAACCAACAAGGAAGATCTTCATGAGCCACAATGGTCAGGATCCAAGAAAAAGATAGGAACTTATCCAAACCCTACAGAGGAGATCGAACGAGTCAAGCAATTAAGGATTTTGGTAGAAGATACCCAAATGGATCAAGAATCAGCACCTAGGCAGATCCAGATTACAGACACCGTGTTCCCTACGCAAAAACAACCTCACCAAGTCCATAGACCCTTAGCCATACCTACTGTCATCCAAGAAGAAAGTGACTTAAAGTCATGGGAACGTGGGCATACTCACTTCTTTATGGAAAGAATGTTTACAGAGGGACTACTTGATCCTATCGAAGGAATGGAGATCCCATCTTCCCCACGTCAAGTGACTGAAGTCCAAAAGGTGCCGTCAAACATTGCCAGATTGATGGATTTCATGTCTTCAGAAGTTAGAACCACCATCATGTCCAAACTATATAAAGACTCTGAGCTAGTATCAGCTCTTTGAGCCTTCCTCAATGGAGAACTAAAGTTTGGGCTCCCACAATTTGCACAGATGGATGGAGCTGGGGAGACGACAATAGAGGAGGAACATTTAGATCCACAACCCAACCTAGATGAGAACCTTGTTATAGAAATACCTCTTAACAAGTTGGGACAATACTTTGTGGGTGATGAATCCAAATGCGACCATACCAATCACTACTAAGGGATTAACTGTGAAGGGAATCCTTGATGGTGGCGCTGGGGATAGCATTGTGACTAAAAATTTCTGGGAAACTATGGGAAGACCTCACCTTGCGACCACAACCATAGTAGTGAAGATGGCCAATGGGTCTATTGTTAAACCTATTGGGATGCTAGAAGATCTCAAGATCAAGGTCTTTGGACATAAAATAAGGATTACCTTATTGTTATGGATTTCTCCAAACACACTATGGCATTGGAGATGATCTTAGAACGTCTTTTCATGAGGGAAGCAAAAATGGTGCATGACTGGTCTAAAAACCATTAAAATAAGGATTACCTTCATTGTTATGGATTTCTCCAAACACACTATGGCATCGAAGATGATCTTAGGACATCCTTTTATGAGGGAAGCAAAAATAATGCATGACTGGTCTAAAAACCATGTCTACTTGCAGTTCCAAGATTCTCTCATTCGAGCACATCATGTAACTGGTCGAGCACATCCTCTAGGAAACAGGTTTATAATTGGTCATAGATTTGACACCACAGTTCACTCGGCCCCATTGCAGTATTGTTACAAGTGTAAAGCGGACACTGATGTTGGGGAAGATTCTCCTTATATGGATGTTCTACCTGGGATGACTGAGTCGCACAATGTGGATTGGGTCCACCTAGCAGCAACCATAGACACTTGGGGAAACAGGGGGACGACCTGGGTTACACCTGAGGAGGATGAAATGCCCATACCCTTAAATATGCTACAAGCAATGCATATAGCTTCTGGCAAGACTCATCCTCATATAAGAAAGAAAACATACAAGTGGATCTCTAAATCTTCTTTAGCAACCATAGATAGTGCTAAAAAACAAAAGCCTTGTAAGAAACGTCCCACTTGCACCAATAAATGTAAGGAAATGTCGCGCTAGATTCCTAAATGACTATTCGAAGCCCAAGGCTACTATCAAGTAAATGATCAAATCTGGGAGCCAAAACATAAATTGTGTTCTTACTTGTTACCTGACCCATGTGAGCCCAATCCTATAGCTCCAAAACGAATTGACGATTGTGGAAAGAAAAAAAATCATAGAATGCTACACACCCGCTCCAACACTAGTTTGGGTACCGAAGAAAGAACAATTTGTTCCACCTAGCTCAAGAAGGGGGGAGTCCCATGAAGCTTCTAGTTCCTCATGTAATGTATCCATAGATGTAAAAGCTTCTCCACAGCCTCCACCTACAATAGTGGACCTCCATAAATCTACAAAGGAATCCACACCTCCTAGTGTTCAAGAATCACTTGATGAACCACTTCAAGTTCGATCCTAGGAGAGTAACTTACCACCCTTGCAACTCGATAAGCCACCTAAGGTAATAAAAAACTACTGGCAAAAATCCTCACCTATTACTAACTGGAACAATTGATTTCAAAGGGTGACGAGCACATTTCAAACGGTATGATCTACCCAAGGAAGGGGGGAGTGTTTGCTGACAGTCATCATTCACTCACTCTCCTCTGAACCTTCCTCGCTAACCTCTCAATCTCTCAATCTTAGGGAATGTATATATAAAGCCTTATACTCACAAAAAACAAAAATAATAAAGAGCAAGAGCAATTAGCAAACGAGTATGCACAATAAAAGTCAAAATATTGACTCAGAAGTACACATTCGCATTTGGTATACTGAAACAGAAACCTATGTCATAAAACACCTTCGATCCTCATCACTCATGTGATGGAGGGTAGGTAGGATTACTACAATAGGAGTGTTTCTGTTTTAGAGTTTAGTGATCATTAAAGTTCTTTTTTTCCACTGATGTGCCTCCTAGAGGTATTCTTTGTGTTTTCTTGTGTGTACAGGAACGTGTTTCTGTGGTTAGGATTTGGACTTTCATGAAATCTTTCTCTCATCCATTTTCAAATCAAGCGCGATCATCAACACAAACAGATGTTTCTTGTCCATTAGCATGGCCCTTATCTTTTTTGCATCTATGTTTGTCTGCTTTAATTGTGATTGGTAGCATAATATCGAGTGCATTTGCTTAGTATCAAACATTAAATTCAATGTAATTTTTTGTCATAATCACTTGTCTAGGGTTAAAAATCAAGCAGTGCGACTAAGCTAGTTTGACCAAGCTAGTTGTTAGAGATCTTCTCTTAATACCATGGGGAATGCCTTCCTAATTATCAATGGTTACTTGTGTTCTTAATCCGATTTAGGCAACATTCTGTGAAATGTACTAGGGCTTTCTAGTGGGCTTAGTCCCTATTGACCTTTAGGTTAAGTATTATAAAGGGAGTTTACTAGTGTGATGAGCCTGGGAGGGTAACAGTGTTATATGACCCCCCAAAGTTACAAAATTAAAATGCTGAAAATGAACAAACAAAAAATCAAAGTGCCACAATGTAAAATCTTAAACTGGAAGAGAAACCTCAACTTAATTTGGTACTCCACTCACATGTATCACTTATGGTACTAGAGCCCTAGAGATTCCCAATGTGGGCGCTTTTCCTTGAAAAGCAAAAAACCCAAGGCATACAAAATAAGCACATACATCAAAATTGAATCACTTTGAAAAGACTTTGGGGGGTCAAAGAAAAGGTAATCAGTCAGGCGATGATTTTATGAGAAATTCCTTTTATCATAGCTTAACTACAAGGCCTTCCAGGTATAACCTCTAGTCAGCCCTCGGACATGAAATACTTGGCTCTCGCGATTAAACAACTTAATTGACCAAAGAAAATTGAGAAGCTTGCCCATGGTATTAATAGTCGATCTTTAGTGCCTTTCGATCGTTGAATTAGCAACCCCGAACTTGTTTAGTTTTTTACCTTCCCAATTGTTTATGCATTTGATTATATTGCAATTTAATGTTTATTGTTGAAAAATGGTTTGGAATTATGCTACCAATCAATTTGTCTACCTAAAACTGCATATGATTTTTAATTGTATATGAGAATGCAATTACTGTGACAATGTTGTTTGATTTTGCAGTGACTGAAGAAGGCTAAGAAGATTCATCTCAAATGCTCTTCCACCTCAACGAACGAGCTTCAACTCAATAGCTTCTGAGGATGGAATCTACATCAGGAAGGGGGGCATGTTAGCCCTCATGCACATTCCTATCACCTACGATGGACGTTGTATTATTTATTTGGTAGAGTCAGGTACCGGGCTTGTCGGTCCAATAGGAAAAAGGTAAGAGTGATCGCCGATGAGAGGCGCACTCTAACTGGAACATTCAAGGGACTAGTTGGCTAAGCATGGGCGCCCAAGTGTGAATGGGGCGAGCTCATATAAAAGTCAACTAAACCTAAAATTCACTCATTCTCTCATTTGTGCAAGTGAAGAGTGCTCTTGCTCCATCTCCATGTTCTTCTTCTTCTTCATCTCCTTGTGTGTGTGTATGCGTGACAGAGAGAGAGAGAGTGTGTGATCAAGCATTGCGGCGGCACGACGGCGGCGAGGCGGTTGAGCGCGGCGTAGCAGCGTCTCCCTCTTCTTCGCGGCGAGGAATCCTCCACGACAGCAAGCGTAGAGGATTGATCATAACTAAGGAACTGCATCTGATCCCCTTCTTCTTTATAGAAAACAATCTGGCTTTGTTCGTTAATCTCTTTCATTTCCAACTCGATAATCTTTGAGCTTTCATGAGCAAACCCATCTGCAAAATAGTCCCACTTTGTGGGATATGTTTCTGCCAGTTCTCGAACCTTATTTTTAAACTCGGAGGTTACCACTTCTTCAAAGGTTGAAATCATCCGATCTTCTGGAATTCCTCGGCTCTTTATCTCCACTTTATAACATGCAAGGAGTCCATCTGGATCATGTCCTTGAAAATTTCCATATTGTTCATGTACGGCATCAAGTGCCATCTCCATTGCATCATCAATATGCTTTTTTGTCTTCATAGCTTTTACTTCTTGCAAACATCCCTGAACTAAGCCCAACATTTTTGGCAGATCTACAGTCGCTAGATTTTTATCAAATCTATTGAAATTGTAATCTTCAATAAACTCCATCAACTCTGCTGGAATCTCCATCTTTACCTCCCACCCCGGCTCGTTTTGCGTCGGTTTCACCAAGAATGTCGAGGGATTTGTATTCGAAAGGTGAGCGGGGAAGGCACGGGGCCCCTGTCTATGAGAGGTGCTAGAAAAAGAGTTGCAGCATACACAATCAATGGGGACAGAGATTTAAACAGACAGTTTGATTCACATTCTGAAGCCTGAGAACTCAAATCAAATACTTAACAATATCTTTCTTTAATCAAGTGTTAATGGAGGAGTTTATGCTCCTTACAAGGTTTAACCTACCTTAATCCAAGTGCTAATTAAGAAAATCAAGCTTCATTAATGATGATAATGACTGGTCCCATGAAACAATTCCAAACAAGCTCTTTTGCCTTAATTGACCTGCTGAAAACTTCCTTGATCTGCTTTGTTTTCCTTCTACTGCTTCGAGGTTGAGAGAGAGTTGAATTTCTTCCCGCTATGGCTATGGGAGCTTCGACTTCCAATGGCCTAAGGAGGTCCGATTTTGCTTAAGGTTATCGGCTTAGGATTTATGGCCTAATTTCGGATTTGATTGGGCTTAGGCGGCTTAGATTAGGATTAGATATGATTGGAACCCAACTATGGAAGCTTGGGTTTAAGCTCGCTTGCTTTAGAGAGCTTATGATAATAATCAAGGCTAACGAGATTCGAGATTAGGATTATGATGGCTTGAGATTCAAGGTTAGGATTCTGATGGCTAATGAGATTCGAGACCCCCTTTAGCTTAGAGTGTTTAGGCTTAAGATTATCAAGGCTAATGATATTCAAGAAGGTTTGGCTTAAGGTGCTTATGATTCTCATGGCTAAAGAGTGTCCAGGAGAGCATAAGCGGTGATGGCTTAGAGAGCTTATGCCTAAGATGGCTTAGAGTTTAGAATTGATTACTCAAGAGAGTTCCAAAAGCGTCGCCTCCATTTTTTTGTATAGGTTGCATGCACTTGCTTTCTAAAATTGGCCAACCCATTAGCAATGTTGCTAATGTGTAGCACCCCTATGATGTGGCAGTAGAATCCCAGCCTTCACGAAAACTCGCGCGGTAGTGCCCCAATTGTTCGCCATGGGTTGTTGAGCAACTTCCGTCACGTGTCCGCGTTCACCAGAGGCTCGCTGAGCTCGCTGCGCGCTCTTTCTCTCTCATGCGCAATCTCTACGCGCTGCAACACCATGCCCGCTTTGTTTTCCTCCTTGGTTCACACCCTTTTTAAAGTTTAGGGTGGCCATTGGCCATATTATGGGCGGCCATAGTTTAAGTGGGCGGCCTTAGCTTTTTTAAGGGCATACATATCTAACAAAGCTTGCCAACCTTCTCCATTGGGTAGCCATAATCACTATAAGGGCATAACATTTGGCATAAATTCCGATCAATGCAATGCCAAGCAGTATATCCATTGGGCGGCCATAGCCCCCTTGGCTTCTTTTTTGCACTTAAAGGGAACCCCGTTTGGCATACATATCATTTCCCTTACCTCTTCCAGATTCATATGTTTCTGTCCATTTTCAAATTGTCCCCCCCCTCCTTACGTTGATCCCCGAGACGACAAAGTACCCTGGTTGTGCAGTGCTTAGTTTATAAAGTTGTGTCTATGCATGGACCTGATTGGTCCTATAATGCTATTGATGTCAATGCAATTAAATACACTACGTTGTGCAAGAGGTGGGTCTTGAGTATTTCACCCAAGGGTGTCTGATGGTGAGGTATGTTTTGATTGAACTCTCTTGAAGAGTAAGCCCTATAGCAATTGAGCTCGTTCTTTTATGGTGCGATATGCACCGTCTGTTGTGTGATGACTGGAAACGGTGGTTTCAATCACGGTGGGTGGTTTGACTTTAGGTATCCACTTGTACCTGATGGAGGTTGACTTGAGCTGTGGTGGGGTCTTTGGTACCCATAGTTTGACTTGTATGCTATGGGCACTTTGTCTTCTTCTCTTAGCATTACATTTCTTCTTTGGTTGCCATATCCATTTCATCTTTAGTAGCGATGGTTTCTGTTGAGAAGGTGGATACGATTGCTTTTCCTTAGGGTTGTTGGAGGTGTATAATAGCAATCTTTTGGGCACCCAGATTTGTTGAGGTCGGTTGACAAGTTGACTTTTGGGTATCCAAACTTGCCTAGTTCCCTGCATGATTTAAGTAGAAGAGTTTTTATGGAGCAACTCGGATCACTGCGTCTACACGAAGAATTTGGGAGATGGGAAGTTCATCATCCTAATGTTGTATGTTGATGACATGCTGATTGCAAGTGCTAACATGCAGGACATCAAAGACCTAAAAGAGGAGCTGTCTAAATCTTTTTCAATGAAAGATTTAGGTGCTGCAAAGAGGATACTTAGTATGAAAATATCAAGGGACAGGACGAAGAAGACAATAAAGCTATCTCAAGAAGATTACATCAAGAAGGTACTAGAAAGGTTTGCAATGCAAAATGCAAAACCAGTTTCTACACCTTTAGCTGGTCATTTTAAACTAACAAAGGATATGTGTCCAAAGACACAAGAGGAGCTAGCCTATATGTCTAAAGTTCCATATGCTGCAACGATACGTTCTCTAATGTATGCTATGGTCTGGACAAGGCCAGACATTGCACATGCAGTGGGAGTTGTGAGTAGATTCATGGACAACCCACGTAAAGAGCATTGGCAAGCTGTGAAGTGGATACTTAGGTATCTAAAAGGGACAACAACAAATGCTTTGCTTTTTGGAGGAACTCATATTTTTCTAGAAGGGTATGCTGATGCAGATATGGAAGGTGACAAAGATACTCGAAGGAGCACTACTGGCTATGTGTTCATGGTTGGAGGCACAACAGTAAGCTGGTCTTCAAAGCTGCAGAAAGTGGTTTCACTTTCTACCACGGAAGCAGAGTATGTAGCAATGACGGAGGCAAGCAAAGAAATTATGTGGCTTCACAGATTCTTAGAAGAGCTTGGATTCAAACAAGACAATTGTGTCTTGTACAGTGATAGCCAAAGCGCTATCCATCTTGCGAAAAGTGGTCGGAATATTATGGCCGGACGGCAGCCGAAAAGTGGTCGGAAAACAACCGGTCAGTTGGCCGGTGGCCGGTAGTCAATGGACGATGGACGGTGGTCGGAAGTCAATGGCCGGTGGCCGGTGGCCGAATTCAAAAGCGGACTTGTCTTCTCAAGGGCGGCCACACATGGGCGGATTGGAGGGTCCGATTTGGACTTATTCGCACAAGGGCGGCTACACATGGCTGTCTCTCATAAGAGAGGGCAGCCCTTTTGGCATATAAAAGGAGGCCATTTCTACACACATTTCATAGTGTGAAGTTGATGCAACAAGGTGAGTGTGAGGTGGTGAGAGTGAAGCAAGGCGGGAGCTCTATCAAGGGTTTAATCCCTTTGTAAACTACTTCTTCTTTTGAAGTGCTAAAGCCATTGAGTGGCTGCTTTTCCGTGGACGTAGCCCACATTGGGTGAACCACGTATATCGTGTGTACTCTCTCTCTCTCTCTACTCTATAATCTCTTGTGTGTGAAATCTATCTCTCTCCATTAAGTAATCTACTCAAAAATCTATTTAGCTACGCCTTATTTCCTAACACATCCTAGGCATTCCATCTGCTGACAACAAGGCACAAGTAGTCCTAGACCAATCCTCAGAGTGTTGCTTGCGCCCAAGTGCCCATATTAGCACTTCGCTTTCTTTTATAATTTCCGTGAAGCTTGCCACCTCAAATCCTCCTTCAAAAACACGGCGGTTCCTTGTCTTCCATACATTATGAAAGAAAAAATATCTGACAATCTGAGTGCTGACGAGGAGTGTAGGACTACCTGAATTTTTCCCTCCAAGGCATAGGTCAGTCTTGAAAAAACTAATTTTCCATGTTCTTTGGACCCACTTGCATACTTTCCCTGCGAGGCCTTTTATAGCTGGGCAGTCCATGAATAGGTGGGCCAGACCTTCACTAGCTAGCTGCACCCCAAGCATCGATCTTACCCAATCCCTCTCTCCTGAATCTTCACCCCCGTCGATAAAGCACCCCAAACAACCTTCCATAAGAAAACCTTCATGTACTGTGGAACCTTTGGCTTCCAAATGTTCTCCATTACATACTCCCACCTTTCCTCCGGCCATTGCTTATTCCATAGCTTGTTAAGGGGGCTAGACCAATTCTTCTTTTGCATCATTGTCTGATAAATGCTTTTCGTATGGGGTTTCCACAATAGACTGCTTTCGGGCCAATTCCAGGCATTCCAATCCAACTCCGAATCACAGATTGGCATCACTAGATTGTCAAGCTCTTTCATCACTTTGTGGACAAGCAAGACCTCCAAGCTATTAAGTTGGTATGGGGCAACCATAAGGTCAATGGTTTTCCAACTCTTGTTGCCACTGTCCCAGAAGTGCTCAAGCCGGTTCAGACCCTTATTATTCAGCTTCCTGGCACCTTAATACGCTTGAGCACTTTAATATGCCCTTGAAACATTGATGGCTTATCTCAAAAGACAAATGAGCTAGCATGCCCTTTGTATGGAGTGATCCACAATCAATGCGTTTACATGCACAACCTTGCCAATTAAATTGATTTGTGTGTGTATGGCCTTGCCAACTTGGAACTTATATGTCCCAATTTGGTTAAGGTAGGAAAAATTCAAAGAAATTTAACTATGTGCCACAAATCGAGAAATCTCATAGGAAATATTAGCACAAAGCCACGAATGCATGCTTCTCAAAAGAAGTGTTTACATGTAATAATAGAGGTAAAGAAAAACACACCTTGTGAGTTTGAAAGTCTCTTTAGATTACTCTAGGTGACTCAGATTAAGATATTGAAGAAACTTTGAGAGGGGGATAAAATTCCAACTTTAAAGGTTCTCAAAATTCCAATAATGGTTTGACAACCCCATGTGAATGTGGACACAAAGAAATATCAACCTACTATGATACCACTAAGAAATGTTCACCTATCGGGGGGGGGGGGGGGGGGGGGGGTTTTATAATTATGTGACTATCAAGTGAGTGCAACAAAAGAGATTATTAAATTTGAAAAAAAATTTCACATTTTCACATACAAAAGGGTGCCATAAAATGGAATTTGGAAAAAAAAAGTAAATTTATTAAAAAAAGGTGTATTTTATTTGTTAAAAATTCAAAGATAAGGAGTTTTATAAATAGTGTTTGAATACACGCGATATACATAATTTATACATAATGACCCCCTCGAGCCCTATAAATAAGACCCCTTGCCAATAGGTATGCCTATAGATCCCTGATCCCATAGGTTCTTGGCTATAGTTTCCTGACAAGGCCAAAAATTGGTCACTAAGGGTAGGTTTAAATGAGGCCGACACAAGCCCATGAAACTTTTAGTGTTTGATAACATATCCACAACTAAAACAAAGAAAACATGTTGGAGGCTCTAGGCTATTATTCAATGCTCTCTCTCTCTCTCTCTCTCTCTCTCTCTCTCTCTCTCTGTGTGTGTGCGCGCGCGCGCGCAGTGTCCACCAACTCACACACAATTCTAAAAGTTGTATGATATTCTTTCAAGGAACCCATGCTTGATGCTTTTCAAAAAACACAACGGCATAAGTTAAACTATCCACTTATCTAATTTATTCCCCTTGTTGGGAATAACCCTCCAGCTTGGCCTCGGAAACTTACCCATGCATGAGCATGGACCTACTCGACCAACTTGGTCGGTCCTCATAGTAATATCTAAGTTTTCCATCTTTTAGCATTATTTTTAAATCCTCCATCTTCCAACATTCTCTCCCACTTTAAAAGGAACGTTGTCCTTATTAATGATCAAAGTAAGAAAATATTTATGCCGAGAATATTCCGGCTCTTATGACGCATCTATAAGTGGAAGATCTTTCTAGGGAATTAGAAATTTTTGGATAACGTGGTTCCTCAACCATTTCTGTCTCTGATCTAGTATCTCGTCTAGATATGATGAGAATCTTCTGTCTCCTGTAAGGTAACGATACCATCAATCAATTATTCTCTCAAGGAGCATAAGCAACATCTGCGGGTAATCTTTCAAGTTCTAAGAGAGAATAAACTTTTCATTAATCAAAAGAAAAGTAGATTTTTCCAACAAGAGATTCAATATTTAGGTCACATTATCTCTCAAGATGGCATTGGATTGGATCCATCAAAGCTAGACTCATAGAGAAATTCTTGCTAATAGCAGGACCATTACATGACTTAACAAAAAAGAATTATTATTTTTTTTAGCCGGTGCATTTGGTTAACAAAAAGGAACATTAAGTATACATGGACTGCAAAAGAGAAAAATTATTTTCACAAGCTCAAAGAGAATCTTATCTCTCAACCTGTGCTTACAATGCCAAATCCCTCAAAGCCATTTGAGGTCCAATGTGATGCTTGTGGTGATTTTCTTGGAGCAATTTTGCTTCAAGAAGGGCATGCCATAGCATACGAGAGTCAAAGACTTAACTCTGATGAGCGAGTATTGGGCATATATGAAAAGGAGTTACTAGTTGTTCTACATGCCCTAGACTCATGGAAGCACTATCTTTTGGGGACATCCTACCCATAGATCACCAAAGCCTCAAGTACTTTATGATGCAAACCAAGCTCTCTGACAAACAAATGAGGTGGGAAATTTTTCTTTTGCAATTTAATTTTCATATTGCTCACATTGCTGGCAAACACAATCAAGTGGCCGATGCACTATCATGACAACCAAAAGCAAATGTGGTATCTATAGCAACTCACAATGATCTATCTTTTATGATATATGAGTATGCTACTGAACCCGATTTCAAGGATTTGATTTCAGCCTTGCATTACGAGAAACCATTCACCTTCTTGCAAGATAGTTATCTTCTCTATGGCAATAGGCTATGTGTTACTAACTCACTTTGTGAGAAAGTAATGTATGAATCCCATGCTCCTCCTTATGCAGGGCATAGAGGGATTCAACCTACTGAGGAGGAGAGACCTACTTCTATTGGCCCACTATGAAAGTAGACATACAAGAGTATGTTTCAAAATGCGTGGTATGCCAAAAGACGAAGTATGATAGAGGGAAGCAACTCAGATTACTCTAGTCATTGACAATTCCTAATTTACCATGGGAGAGTATATCCATGGATTTTATATTTGGATTGCCCAAGTCTATCCATGTGAATACAGGAATATGGACAATAGTTGACAGGTTTAGCAAACAAGCACATTGTATACCTGTCAAAAATACTATTAAGGCACACCAAATGGCAACCCTCTTCATATCTCATATTTCCAAATACCATGGTTTGCCAACATCCATAGTGTTGGATAGAGATCCTAGAATGACCATTAATTTTGGAAGGGTCTCTTTGAGAACCTAGGCACAAGGTTAAATTTCTCTTCGGTCTATCACCCACAAACGGATGGAAAGTGAGATAGCTAACCTAAGATTCTAGATCTACTAAAAACCTATATCATGAAAGTAGATCAACGTTCACAATGGGAAAAGTAATTACCTCTTGTAGAGTATGCGTACAATAACACCCTACACACTTCTACAAGGAAGGTACTTTCGAGATCATAGAGGAGAGATCTAAAAGTACCTTGCTACTAAAGGTACATGGGAAGATCTTCGATGCTGATGAGTATAGCCTAGATATACAAGAATGTTTTTGAAAGATTAAAGAGGCTATCCATCTCACAACAAAGGCAAAAGACTGCTGCTAATAAGCACAAAAGAGCCTTAGCCTTTAAGAAAAATGATTGGATCTTGCTAAAATTCCGCTTGTTTAAGGCATACTTTGGGCAAGAATCCCTCGGGGGGTTCACTATGTGTAAAACTACCATATCACGTGCGTTCAAGACATGTTTGTAAAACCCCTTATCTGTGAATTTAGTTAAGAATATAATATACCCTTTTCTTTTAAAATCTCTAAGTTTTTTTCAAATTTGAAAAAATAATGCCCTTATGTATATATATTTCTGTAAGTTTCAAGAACTTTAAATACCCTTCTATTGAACTCACGTGATAGGTTACATTTTTATTAGGTGACCTCCCCAGGAAGAATCCTATGGGCCACTAGAAGTATTATGCTAAATTAGCAAAAAGATATTACGGTCCTTTTCATATTCTTAATCCAATCAACGAGATGGCTTATCAATTAAAGTTTCTCAATCATTGGCTCATACACAATGCTTTTCATGTGAGCCTACTCAAGCCTTACAAAGGAGAGCCACCAACAGAATCAATAAATGGAGACCCTCCATAGATCAAGGATCAAGAAGAGGTGCTACAACCCGAATCCATCCTTCAACATGAAGACAAGGTGCCAAGACATGGTAAGATTATCCGACGGTACCTTGTTACACTCAAGAATTATCCTTTTGATTAAGATGCTAGATGGATGCAAGGAACACAGCTTAAGGATAATATGAACCTTGTCAATGCTTACAATGTTACACTAGAGTAAGAAAATATAAATGCATTTTAAATGAACAATGCTTTTGTTTTATAAAAATCTCTCTTTTCCTTTTATTGTGCACAAATTTAACAAGTATGCATACTTAGGATCATGTTTATGTAGACGACTTCTCCCAAACACCAAGTAGAATTTATCACTCTACTTTGGTATGGACTAAAGAGGAGACATGCTTGCGACAACTGAGTCTTTCAAGCACCAAATGGATTAGTCGTCCATTTTGGAGTGATGTCGTAGGGTAGAAGGGATCCTTTACCTATTAGAAAACCATGGACTAATGACTAGGCTCTACCTTCTCTACCTCATGATTTCAAGAGAGAGGTAATGTCATAAATCTAACATATAACTATCTCAAATGATTTTTTCATACTAAACTGATCATTTAATATGGGAATGTAAAAGGAAGCAAGAGTTAGAATATTAATATGTGCTGTTAGATTTATTCTCAACAAGAAATCAAGAGTAGAGATAAATCTTATCTCAAAAAGGGTCCAAATGGGGAGAGGTCTACCAAAGCCCAATGTGATCTTAATGGAGCTTTAAAATACCTTGTTTTAAGATTCATTAAAGCCTCCAAAGGTTAGCGTTAAAATCCCTTAGGAACAAAGGGGTAACTATTGACTATGGTAGGTATTTTAAACCTTTGTAAATTTGGACTATGGTCACCAAGTGGATGCAAGTGTCTAAGTGGACACTTCCACTTGCATGGGGCGAGCCCTCATTATAGGGGATGAGAGAAAACACACACACACACACACACACACATTACAAGAGCTCCCCTTTTTCACATAAGGCATATACGACACATGTCAAGCTCCTAGACAGGTTGCCCCCACCAATGAAGCATAAATCCGATTGGATAGCCTATGGCAAGGACCAATGAGAATTGAGCTTGATTAAATTGAACTTTAACATTTTAGAAAAGCTTATTTAAAGAACCAATAAGGAATGAGACCCCCTAATTCCTATTGGACAATCTACCAAGGGGTCCAATGAGAATTAAGCAACCCATAAGCTAGCTTAATTTCTATTGGCCAATTGATTTAGAGGGCCAATAATAATGTAGCTTCACTCTCTAAAGAGGAAAGAAGGAAACTTGTCACAAGGATACACACCTTGCTTGTTATCTCTCATTGACTAAGCCTTGGCATGGACCAATGGGATGCAAGCATGAGTATTTTCAAGAGGGGGGGTGGACCAAGTCTAAGAGGAGGCTCTCATTTTTTGCATACTCAACCACACACATTCACAAAACTCATGTGTTGAGAAAGAAATTCATCTCCTTCTCCAAGCCTTATAAGTAGAGAGCCTACAGCAACACCTCTCGGTTATGGAATGCAAATCCAAGCAAGAGTCATTTCTATGCTAAGCTAAGCTCTAAAAGTAATCTATGGTAAGGAGGATACTTCTTTCTCGTATGTTACATCTTCTTCCTTTTCACTTCCCCTCACTTCTTGCCAGCTCCCTTCACCTTTGAAGGTGTTTGAGGTCTTGGGATTGAGCCTGAGGACAAGTTCATGTTATTGTAAGTAAGATTAATTTTTGTTTTGGGCATAATCATGGTGCATGAAGCTTTCCATCTTCACGAAATCAACAAGGTCTCAAGGAACACAAAGAATGTATTTTACCAAGTCTCTCTTTATGGGAGAACATATAATACAAAAGCCTTTTGGAGGGGACCGTCTCCAAGTAAATCCGGTCCTCAACTATTGTCAATTTCTCTAATTCTCTCTCTTTTACAAGTATTGTCTATGCCAAGCTTACTATGTATAATGTTTATATTGCTATCTTTAATCAAGCACTTTCTCTCTACCTTCATTAGGAACTCTCTTAGTGAAATGCTCACTATTGTCATTTTAATTCCGCTACAATCAATGTTATTAGCCAAATTCTATTACACTGTGTGTGTGTGTGTGTGTGTGGGGGGGGGGGGGGGGGGGGGGTGTTGTTGAAGCACCCTCCAACAGACAGTAGATATTTACTCCACTATTGACACAAAATGCTATTTGTAAATGTTAATAAATTAAGGGAGGCATCCTATAGGCTACTGCACTTTGAATGGCTCTCCAAAATGACAAGGAATCGCACATATTTTCACGATATTGGGGGCACGTATTTTCACAATATTGGGGGCCTTAAATGTTGGTAGATTTCTTGTTTTTGGAGAAACATGCTAGGCAGAGTGGGATTTGGGTGTTATATGACATAGCCCTCTTGGCTAAATCTTCTGCAAGCTGAAACTTAACCATCGAACTTTTGACTCCACCAATGTAGTAACTCTTCGTACTCTCTAAGGCTTGAATTTTTTATTATTTTTTGGAAAGAGCATTGAATTAAAGAAAAAGTTATAAATATACAAGTACCCCTAATGGAGGATAGGGGTCATCCTGAACAAGAAAAAAAGGAGGCTAAAGATAGTGCCTATGCAGGTAGACATAAATCAATGAGAGTCTACCAGGCTCATACAAAGATAGAATAATGCTTCTCCATTATTTCCACCTAGAAGATTTTTGAATAAGCTTGACATAAAACAAAGTAGCATCTCTCATGTGAGATTCGAGTTCTTTCATGACATTTACAAATATGAGCTTGAGTTGGGTGGCATTTGCAGTGAAGGTCCTACCAAAGCAGGCCTTGCTCCTCTCCAGCCATACATTCCATAAGTAAGCACTCTTGAGACAAGTCCAAAGAGGAATATCCATGTGTTAACTTTCACCTAGCAAGAGAAACCTTTATGAAATTTGAGAATGATCAGCACCATAGGCCATTTGAAGTTCCATTTAAAGTGTTGGAGGGCAATAAACAAATAAATGTTGAAGAGATTCCTCTTGCTCTTAAGATTTTCCACAAGTGACATCAATTATTACTGGGAACACTAATAGTTGTAGGTCAAAAAAACTAGGGGTGGAAGAGCCCAAATACCAAAAGATCTGGCTTTTTTCGTGTCCATATGACCTATTGAAGCATTAACCATAGAAGACATCTTTGTTTGATAGAAAGGGGGTAGGCCCAAAGACATTTGAATATATAGGCCCATTGGTGAGAATTACAGGAGATCCCCCATTTGGAGTTAATCTTAGCCACTAAGACCGGGTCACATCTAGATTTATTTTCCTTGAAGTTAAAGATGTCTTTGCATATTTTATGGAGGGAAAGAACAGATCCGTTGAAGATTCTCTAGAGGGTTGATTGCATGGCCTCAGTTTGATAGAAGAAAATTAGCACACCCTTCAGAGGTGTTAAATTGATACCTTAGCTTAGGTTTGGTGAGACCTTTGTTATCTTTGAAAATATCCTTCCAACTTCCAATGCTATCTTTAAAGCAGATATGAGCCCCTCTTGAAAAAGATATTTGATTGGCCTTAGTGTGGAGCCAATAGAATCCTAGGGACAAAAGTTCTTGGAGAAAAGTAATTTTCAGGGTGGAAACCATTTGCTTTTTGCATTAAATCAGGATTTCTAGAACCTACAAACAAGATCACAACCTTTTGGGACTTTATATGCATCACAAATAAAGATATCAATTACTGTTAGTCCCTTCTAGGCTTTGTAATCCTTGAGATGGAGCAAATGCATAGTTCTCTTGATAAGAAGATCCTAGTAGTCATCAGATGTAACAGATCTCATGATCCACTTGGAGGAGAGTTTAGTGGCCAACATTTGAATCTTCAATAAGCCCAACCATCCCTCTTCTTTTTCCATGCAGTAGGTCCTCTAGGCTACTTTAGGAAATATATTGATGTCCTCGTAACCTCCCCATAAAAACATTCTAGCCAATCTAAATGCCTTCCTAGCTAGGAATCCAACAACACAAAAAATATATGAGGGAATACAAGAGAGAATGGTTAAGCACAAAGACTCTAGACGATAAATAAGGTTGAAATTTTTCCATGAGTAAAGCTTTTTCTTGCACTTTTCCAAAACCTAGTTCCACCTTTAATTAAAAGTGATGTGGAACCCCACAGGTATTCCTAGCAATCTGAAGATATGTCCATCAATAATAGGTTGACAACTATATTGAGTGATAACTACTGGACAATCATTTTTGAGACTCTGTAACTAGTTTTGGTGTGGTTAATAACATACCCATTGGCCAAACAAAAGACATTCAAGCATTCCCAAAAAAATCCACAGACTGAGCATCATTTTTTACTAGTGAATTAGTATCAATGCAGACTATTGTAAGCACAATTGTTTAATAAAACCAAAAATATTGATAGATCTGTGCTTTTTCAATTGCATAGAGCTCTTAACCAGCCACCCCAAAGCATTAGAATAAATAGCATAAAGTAAAGCTGATAGACGGAAACATTGTCTGATGGATTTGTGCAAGGCAATGGCTTCAGTCTATTCATATTGGTAGCTATTCTAGTTAAAGCATTTCCAAATAGAATGTGTACAAATTTGATAAAGTTTCTACCTATTCCCATGTCGTGCACATTACAAAATGAATTTCCATTCAATCCTATCATAGGCTTTGTCAAAATCAATCTTTAAAAGAATGTAATCTTGATCAATTTCAGTAGCACGTTCCATTCCTTCCCAGAGAGCTATTATGGCATCTAGAATATATCTTCCTTTGACAAAACCCTTTTGCTCTTTGAGGATGAATTGATCCATTATAGGACTAAGACTCCAAACCAAGGAGAGGGAGAGAATTTTGTAACTAGAAGTCAGACAAGTTATGGGTCTCCATTTCTCTAAGTCCTCCCTTGAGTCTCTCTTATGTGTATCAATTTGAATGCACCAGCATTAATTGTTAAGAGACTGGGCACCCTCCTGTTGCATTTGGTTAACAAAAATTGGGATTGCTAGATTAATGTTTAATTATGTGTTGTCTATTTATTTTACTAACAGTGAGTGCATGATGATTTGTAGATTGAAATTCTGGGAGTTGACGAGAAGGCGCCAGAAAATAATAATCTTATCGGTCATTTTATTCTTGCATAGTATTTTAGATATTTTATCAATAAGCCACTATGGATGCTTTGTAAATAGGACAGTGAGAAATCATCCTAAGAGGGTCATCCAATACGTAATGTGCTTCACTCATAACTAAAGTGGGACTAAAGTGTAAAAGAGGGGCCTCCAATTTTTGGCACAAACAAATAATATCAAATACAAAACTCCACAAGAGGTGCCGTGGAGTTTAGAGCTCAATCTTTAGGCCTTTCTTGTGTAGATGCCCTAAATTTTCCCTTCCCTCTCTCTTATGCTATGATGTGTTATTCTGTGTATTCCATGATTATGTCTACATCTCTTACAATCCCTCTTACACTCTCTTACATTATTTCCTTGTCAATTTATTATCTTGTGCATGTGTGTGTGTGTGTGTGTGTGTGTGTGTGTGTGTGTGTGTGTGTGTGTGTGTGTGATGTCATAGTCTAGGTGTGTGTGTATACTTGGCAAACTGGAAGAGATGGTGAAAGGATGACAAGCAGGTGTACAAGCAAGATTGGGAATTGGAAGCAACCGTTCTCCCCATCTCCCTTCCAATAATGGTATAAGAGCAACAGGTTCAAGGAAATTGGCAACCGAATTAAAATTTTAAGGAGAAAATTGCAAATTTTGTTTCCTCAAGTCTCACAAATTGAAGCTAATCGGCGCTTATCAACCAACTATTTCTGCTTGTTGAGGATTGAGAGCCGGTATGACAATGTTTAGAATTTAATTGGATGGCTAACCTTAGAGAATTGTGAAGATGGGATTGATTGAGGAAGTAGAAGGACTTGAAGGACTTTGAAGGAAGGCTATTACAAGTGCTTACATAAATTGGAAAGGGTTGAATTTGGCTTAATTAAAGGAGTTAAGAATATAGGCTCAACTTGATTAAAGCTTTGAAGAAGGGATGGGTTAAAAACACAGCATTCAAGAGCATTCAAGGCTATTTTTAAGCAGAAATTGAGATTCGAAGCAAAGTCGGAAAAAAATTTGTGTAGTCCTAATCTCCAATCTCAAGAATCAAGCTTGACTACATGACCATGAAAATTTTGAAGCTTTTGTGGCGGTAACCATCATTGCATGTTAGTTATGGCGACCACATTGCATTTGACACCAAATGGCCATGGGAATCGGGCCTTGTATGTGGAGAAGCGCTTATGTCGACCATCACCAAACTGAGTAGAAACGATACCAGAGGGGTTTCCTCAACCTCGACAACATCTCCCTCTTCTTGCTCGCGGCCCGAAACTACTTGTAGTAGTCACCATCATTAGCTTTCCCTCTCACACAATCGCGCTACTATAGCTCACTACCGGTGAAGTCTAAGGCCTTTTCAAACCCAATATTATCACACAAAAAAAGGTTGGCCATCATTTAACCATTTTAGCCGACTGCCCAAGGACCTTTGGTCCTTAAAAGGGTAGTTCCACCTCCCAAATCCTTGCTTCCATATATTGTTTTAGTTGGACACCAAGCACAATCACGATAGGAAATTTAAAAAAAACGATGAATTTTAGTCAATACTATTGGCTGCCTAATCTCCCTAACACTAATCACTCCACCATAAACTTATTTTGGCCACCTTCAATTTTGAATGTCTTGACAACCCAATAGCTACAATCCTCACAAGCTATTGTTGAAAACCCTCGACTACCCATTATAAGCCTTGTCTCCAACCGCCACTACAGTTTCAAGGGGAATGCATTAACCAAAGATAAGGCAACCCTACAAATCAAATTTTACGTGAAGAGTAAATTATTTTTCCAATTGTATTGTCATTGTTGTGGGACACGGGAGATCGGACGCTGAAAAATCCAATCAACTTGCATCTCAATTATCAACCAATCACAGCTTTTGATCTTGCCATCGTATATCACAATTGGATTGGACGGCATCATCAATCTATGAGATAAGTACCCATTTATTTCTATTTATTCCTTTATTTTTAATTTTGAAGCGTTACTCTACATATCATCATATACATATACACTCACGGCCTTTATATATACATATATACATGTATACATATATGTATATATGTATATATACATATACATATATATCATCATATACACTCACGGCCTTTATTAAAAAAAACAAAAAATTTATTTAAAAAAAGAAAGAAAAAAAACCATGCAATCATGGCACACCTTCCACCACAAGCACCCACAGTTGCTGTGAGCAGCTTGCCAATCTGCAACAATCTCTCACGTAACGCATGTGAAGGCAAGATCTTGAAGATAAATTATTGCATTTTGCACGCATAGAATCTGCATCGGCACCCAAGAAAAACAAAATTAGCAGAAAAGCATTCACTTTCAAGGATTTTGATGGCACTAAAGACGCTAGCACGGTTCTAGCATGGGTTACTCAATTAGATGGATATTGTCATGATGAAGACTTTCTCAAACGTGAAATGGTAAAGTGTGCATGAAATCATCTTACCAGTAACGCTGCATTGTGATGGAATGCCACCAAACAACATGGTAAAATACCAAGTACCTTGCATGCATTCAAAAAATTATTTTTACCTCAATTTTTGCACACAAAGTATAAAGCTAAATCACGACACCAGTGAAATTTAATTCGATGGGGTCGAAATGAAGATGTACAGGGCTACACTGATTGTTTTTGGAACTATTTAATTCAATTGCGAGCTATTGAACATGTCAGTCGTAGGAAATTAAAGCGTAAGTATATATTTGTCTTAGCACTACAAATTGGTGCTGCAGTAGATATGTTTGAACCGGATTCACTGTCAAAGGCTATTAATTTGGCCCTTAATGCAGAGAAGAAGAAAGGCAGACAACCCTCTCACACTGAACAAACTGTTACCACTAACCATAACAAGAGATATTCTGCTAACTTTGACAGGAAAAAACACCAAAGCCATACCTTTTTCAAGATATGCAAATTTGACAATTCTGCTACAACTTCTCAACCTTATGGCAACAACAACAACAACAACAACACACAGCAGTGAGGCACCCAAAATTCTTCCAACCAACATCCTGCTCAAAACTCTAATGGTAATAAAAAGGTAAAGTGTTTCAAATGTTTCCAATATGGTCACTATGCAAAGAAGTGCCCAAAAAAATCCTGCTAAGAGCAATGGCCAATCCAATGGAGTCACCCAAAATCCAAACCAAAGAACCTTCAATAACAATCACCCTAACGATGCTAATGCTAACCTCATCGAAGATGCTAATCCCAACGACAATGAAGTGGAAGCTAATTACAATGAGGGATATCATCCTGAGTATGATCATGATGACAACCCATTGTCAAGTACTCCTATATCTCTTGACACTTTGTTTAAAGTGCAAGTCACATTCAAGGGTGAAAGTGTAACCATTCTTTTAGATGATGGCAGTAGCCATGATTTTATTTATGCACGGTTGGCACAACAACTGTCATAAAATCTAATATCTAACTATACCCAAATGATTCTCTCATAATCAAACTAATCACTTAATATGAGCGAATAAACAGGAATAATAGTTAGAATATGGATATTTGCTTTAGATGCATCTCAGCACGGGACCAAAGGTAATGGGTCCAATGGGAGATGGTCTATCAAAGAGCAATGCTAATGGAGCTTTAAAATACCTTACGGTTAGTTTCATTAAAGAACTTCAATAGTTAGTGTGAAAAGCCTTGGACCTTAGGTAAGCTAGGGTTGTGCTGGAGGTCGGAACCCAGCCCAAGCTTGAGGTGCTTTATGATTGAGTTGCTTGATGATTGAGCTGCTTGAGGTGCTTGACGATTGAGATGCTTGAGGTGCTTGTCGTGCTTGAGATGCTAGGATTGTACTTGAGGTGGGATCCCGGCCCAAGCTTGAGAGGCATAAGGGCCAAGCTTGTGGTGGGAACCGGGCCCAAGGTTAAGGGGCTTGAGGTGTCAAAAAGTCAACAAATATCCCTACAAGGAGGGGGCAAGCCCTACAAGTAGGGGACATGAGAGAGAACACACACACCCTCACACAAGGCAAGCCTAGACCAAGGAGTCAACAAGGACACATCTCAATCTCCTCTCCATGTTGCCCTCATAAGGTGCCTAGAGCCTATTGGTTGGCCTCTCAAGGGGTCCAATAAGAAATTAGTTTATTTAATTAATTTTCAAACCATTATTCAAGCCCTCTCTCTCAAAGGGGTAAGACGGACACTTGTCCTAAGGCTACCCTTGTTGCTTGATATGCACTAAGCATGTGTTTGGCCAGCAGGCTTGAGGAGGTCCAATCTAGTGAAAGCTAGTGCTAGAAGAGGGGGTCAACCAAATCAAGGAGGGGGCTATCTTGGGGGGTTATACTCTCTCTCTCTCTCTCTATCTCTCTCTCATTGTGTGAGGTGCAAAGTGCAAGAGATCCATCTCCTTTTGCTCCAATTCTTAAGCTTGCCATCTTCTCCATCTTCATTACTATGCTATTATGTATGCTAAGCAAGAAGAGTGATGATAAGTGAGGAACTACTGAGGAACTACTCCTTTCTCATATGAATGTTTCTTCTTCCTCTTTCCTATCCTCATTCCCCGCTAGCTCTCTCCAGCTTTAAAGGTGTTTGAGGCCTTGGGACTGAGGTTGGGGATGGTTAATGCTTTTTACAAAGTATATGCTGTTATAATCATGATGCATGAAGCTTTCCATCTTCATTGCATCACCTAGGTCATAAGGAACACAAAGATTGTATTGTACCAAGTCTCTCTTGATGGAGAATCTATAATACAAAAGCCTATTGGAGGGGGGACCGGCTCCACATAAATTTGGTCCTCAACTGTTGTCAAGTTCTCTAAACTCTCTCTCTTGCAAAATAATTGTTCATGCCAAGTTAATTAAGTACTACGGTTATGTTCTCAAAGTAGTCTCACAAAAATGCTCACTCTAATTCTCTTAATTCCGCTATTCTCAAAATTCATAGGCCATTTCCATTACATTGGTATCAGAGCTATTGGTTTCTCATTTCTTGCTTAAGAAGAGAGGTCCTTAAGTTGTCCATCAAAGGTTGGGCATGTTTATTACTATAGGTTAAGTGGGACACGAAGCTATTATCTTGGTTGAGAAGTACTTAGTTTGAGGTACAACATTGGGAACTATAGTCTTAATAGTGGAGCCTCTCGAGGCTTGCCTTTGGCTTAACCATTATTGAGCTACGAGCAAGCTCAATAGGAACCATAATCAACCAAGCAATGTTAAACCCTCTCCACTAGTCTTTGCAATCAACAGTGTCTAAACCACATGTGTCGCTACTTGAGGACTGATTTTCAAAGGTAAAGAAGAGTAGCAATTAAGGTTTTTGAGGGTACCAAAGCACAAAGTAATTCTATACATAAGTACAATTAGCATGGATTACAATAATCAAGAGAGTAGAATGAACATTGATAACTTTGATTTTGCACATGAAGGTGCTAATGATGATGCCCCCATGTTTGTCAATTACCTTGTTACTAGGTTGCAGCAAGCTATGGGCAACCCTGCTTTGCAAGCCGAAGTTACTCAACAACTTCGTGCTTATGGGATTTCCCTTCCTCTCCAAGAGGAGAGAGAGCTTAGGAGGCCTCTTGATGAGACCCCCAAAAGAAGACTCTCCCCCATAAGATAAGAGGAATCCAAATAACAAGAAAGTAATGAATCTTTAAGCTCCTCTGAAGATATGGCTTCACGAAGAAGGTGGTCTACACGATCGCCAACTCCTTCCAAGAGGAAAGATCAACCCACAATCCTTCTCCTCGTCACTACAAAATGGAAGAGAGGAAACAAAGGAAGAAAAGGGCAAGAAAGAGGTCACTCTCTTCTCATTCTTCTAAATCTTCCTCCTCTTCCGACGAAAGCTATGGCTATTCTCCGAGAGAATACAAGAGGGGAGGACATCGCAAATCTTGCCCTGCATGGTGAAGGTCCCAAAATCTCAAGAAGTTCAAAGAGGGAGGAAAGAGTATCTCTGTTCTTTTGGTGGTACCGACAAAGTATTGGCCTTCATCCAACAATTTGATGCGGCCTTTGGAGATGAGGGCTTCAGAGAGTCCTCCAAGCTATGTCATGTAGCTATGCACTTCCAAAAATCTGCTTGTCAATGGTGAACTAGCCTTCGTGGCAATGGTGAAACCCCAAACACATGGAAAACTCTATGAGTTTCTATCATGAAGCAATTCCTTGCAAGCGATGCAAAGGACAAATTGCTTAGCGAATGGTAGAGCTTGAAGCTTCTCTCCCATGAGTCTATCCACAAATACGTGAAAAAGTTTTGGGATTTACATCTCAAGGCTAATGTCTTTCAAAAGATAGATTGTGCCGAGCAAAAGCAACAATTCTATGCGGGATTACATGAAGAGATGACCGAGTACATCAACTCCCAATGTCTTGGTTCTATCAACCGAAGTAATCCACCACAACATGGTTGCTTTGCACATCAATTTCCAACAAGGGGCTAGAAGGAATGCCAAGCCCATGGAAAGAAAAGACAAAAGTGATGCAAAGGGAAAAACCAATGCCCAGCATTCTTCCCAAGGCAATTCCAACAACAACAAGAACAATCGGTCCAAGGAGAAGGGAGTTTACAAAGGTAAAAATAAACTCTCTCTTGAAGAGCTTGAAGCTTTCTTTAAGGACCACAAATGTTTTAAGTGTGGGGAGCAAGGACATGGCTATCATTCTTGCCCCAAGAGAAATGCCCACAATGAGACTCCTAGAGCGTCCACTATCGAAGGTCCAAAAGAGGATGCTCATTGCAAAGGATCACCTCTCTTCTATGCTAGAGGAAAGGTAAGGGAGAATAATGCCTTCATTCTATTTGACCTTGGCTCTACTCACAACTTCACATCAAAAAGTTGGCCACCAAGTTGGGCATTCAAGCTTTCGAGATGGGAGATACTGTAACTCTCAATATAGCTGTTGGAATTAGGGTTGCAGAGAACACACGCAGCTTGGAGAAGACGAAGGAAGCTCAAGGAACACAATAGAGAGAGTTTTACTTAGTGTGCGGTGTAAACGATAGATAGCCCTAGAGTGATGGGGATATATACAATGCTCGGGGGAAAAAACCACCTAAAGAGGGAAAAAATGCCCCGGCGGTCCTAGTGTGTTCACACAAATCACTACGACATGCATATGGTAACAAATCCCCCCTGGAGTGATGCGGTGAACGAGATCTAGCACATGAGTAAAGGGAAGTGCCATGCCCTGAGGACATGATCAGTCCACAAAGGGGAGTAAGCCCAAAGCTTTGCGGAAAGCTTCAAGATTCTCATAAGATAATGCCTTTGTGAAAAGATCTGCAAGGTTGTCCTATGTTGGCACATAAGCCAAGCTGATCTCTCCTGCTAAGAGCCTCTCCCTGACATAGTGGTAATGCATCTCAATGTGCTTTGTGCGAGCATGAAAACTGGGTTCCTCGCAACTGCCAATGCGCTCTGACTGTAAGTGTATATAGTGTTGGTAGTGTCCTGTCCAACACCCAAATCAGCCATAAGGAGTCTGAGCCATACACACTCAACCGTAGCTATGAAGACTGCCCTGTACTCAGCCTCAGAACTCAAAGTGGAGACAGTAGGTTGCTTCTTTATCAACCATGATATACATGAACTGCCAAGCATGAAACAAAAACCACTTGTGGACACTCACGTGTCAAAACAACCAGCCCAATCTAAGTCCGAAAAAGCATGTAAGTCTGGCAGCAATGATTCCCCCTTGGGATAAAACAAGCCAAGATGTAAAGTGCCACTAAGGTAGCGGAAAATCCTCTTGACAGCTTGCCAATGCTTAGACCCTGGGCTATGCATAAATCTGATGACCTGTGAGACTGCAAACTGAATATCCGGCCTCGTGTTGCATACATAAATGAGGCAGCCAACAGCAGTTTGGTAAAGAGTGACATCAGTAGAATCGCCAGCATCATGTAGACTCAACTTTAAACCTGTTTCCATGGGAGTGGCAATAGGTTTGCAATCCTCAAGTCCAAATTTACATAGCAATGTCTCTACGTAACTTTTCTAGACACAAGGCAATACCACCATCACACTGCTTAAACTGTATACCCAAATAATGATGCAACAACCCCAAATCTTTCATCTTGAAAGTAGCATTCAAATCAGCCTTAAATTCAAAAATATGTCTCTCATTTGGTCCAGTGATCAGCAAATCATTGACATAAAGAACCACAATGAGAAGTACATCACCCTCACGCTTTACATACAATGTGCTTTCTGTTGGACTGTTACGAAAGCCTCATTTAACCAAATGAGTGTTAGCTTTCTCATACCAAGCACGAGGAGATTGCTTCAACCCATACAAAAGCCTTCTTACATCTGCACACTTTGTCCTCTTGTCCTTTTATGACAAAACCGCGAGGCTGCGTTACATAAACTTCCTCAAAAATGTCACCATTCAAGAAAGCAGTAACAATGTCTGATTGATGTACATCCCAACCAAAATGAGCTGCCAATGCACATAGAAAACGCTCAGTAGTCATACAGCAAGTGGGAGCAAAAGTCTCTTCATAATCTATGCATTTTTGTTGTGCATAACCCTTTGCAACAAGTCGATCCTTATGGCGATCGATCTCACCATCCGGCTTGCGTTTCAACTTGTAAACCCACTTCGTACCAATGGCCTTTTTTCCAAGAGGCAAATCACATAAAGTCAATGTGTCATTTCTATAAATGCATCATATTTTGATTGCATGGCAGCCATCCAATTTTTTGAATTTTGTGCTTCATCAAAAGACAGAGGCTCCTCAACATCATGTAAGCTAGACACAGCCAAATCATAACAATCTGATGCATAAAATGCATGGCGAGAGCCTAAACGAGTATGACTAGACAGAGGTGCATCCAATTTACTGTCACGCAAAGTGCGCACCAGCCATTTTGGCATACCTCTAGCTTGCTCATTTTCAGCCATTTCCTCATCAAGTACATCATGTACATCTGCATCAGTAATAGGCTGCTCTGTAACATTTTCAAAAACCTCCATAGGTTGTACATTTGCCTCATTGGAACTTACATTTGTATTTCCACCACTGAAAAGAGGCAACAAAGTTTCATAAACATCCTGTGAGCTTACATTACTATCTCTAGTACATGAAGCAAGGGCTAAACAGAATCTTCCCCAAACACTACATCTCGTGAAACCAAAATACGCTTTGTTTGTGGATGATACAACTTGTAACCTTTGCTTTCAGCACTATAACCAACAAAAATACATTTGACAGCCTTATCATCCAATTTTCTACGTTGTGTTTGTGGCAAAGCATATGCCAAACAGTCAAAAACACTCATGTGCTCAATAGAAGGCTTTCTATCATGCCATGCTTCTATGGAGTAATAGACTACATAGCTTTCGTAGGACACCTGTTAAGTACATAAGTGGCACACATGATGGCCCCAAGCCAAAAAGAATGCGGCAAAGCTTGACTTTTGACAATACATCGTGCCATTTCCGTCAATGACCTGTTTTTTCCTCTTAGCACCATTTTGTTGAGGTGTATAAGGCACTGTACATTGGTGTTTTATCCCACGACTAGCCAGAAATGCATTAAATTCATGAGACATATACTCCCCCCCTCGATCGGAACGGAGGGTGCCCATAGTACATGTCAAGACATTTTCATCCATAGCCAGAAATTGTTTGAAGCACATAAAAACTTCGGACTTTGCTTTAAGCGGAAATACCCATGCATGCCTAGAGTAATCATCAATGAAAGTCACGAAGTAAAGGTAATTGCCCAAGGACGGAGTTTGCATGGGCCCACAAACATCACTATGCACAAGTTGCAACCTACATGTGGCCTGAACTGAACCATCCTTTGGAAACTTAGAACGCTGCAGCTTACCCAAAATATAGCCTTCACAAACATGTTTGACAGGTGCTTCAAGAGGCGGCAAAGGAGCAACCATATCAGATTTCTGCAAACACAACAAACTGGCAAAATTCAGATGACCAAAACGTGCATGCCAAAGTTTTGCATCTGAAATAGCCCTTGAATCTGCAACAACATTTGCAAAATTTTGTCCACATTTGTCATACAAAGTGAGCTTATACAGCCTACGGCACAAAAGGCCAGATGCAACAATTTCATCACCAAAATTGAGATTATGAACTGTACATTTGTCATCCACAAATTTGACTACAAGTCCAAGTCTAGCAAGTGCGGATACAGACAAGAGATTCTTCTTGATCCCAGGTAAATAAAGTGCATCAACAAGTGTGAAGGAACTGCCATTTACAGCAGTAAGCACAAACTTTCCAACTCCCTAAACCGGATAAGAGGCATTGTTGGCACAAGTGACTGAATTCCCATGAGGGATAGACTCGAGAGAGGTAAACAATTCACGATGTGAGGTAATGTGCTATGTAGCACCACTGTCGAAATACCACACATGTGAATCTGCAACAACTGACAAGCATGCATCATGTAGGCAGGATTATAAGTGCACTTTGCACTAAAAGCCCATTCTGCATCAACATCAACAACACAGTCTCTTTTCACAGAAGACTCAACAATGGCTGCATTTGTAGTGGAACCAGCATTTGCAGTGGAACCACCCTCTTTCTTCTTAGCCTCTTTGGCCTTCAACTTAGGACACGACTTGATCAAGTGATAATTAGCTTTACAATAATGGCAGCGCATTTTCTTTTTGCCCTTATCACCAAAGTTTCCATACGAATTGCTGCCAGTAGAAGCATTAGGAACAGAATTTTTGCCACTCGCAGCAGAACCATAAGAAGTGGTTGCATTGTTGTTACCACCTTTCTTTGAGAAGCAATAAAAGCCTGTTCAACTGCACACTGCCTAGTCCTGTTTTTTTTGGAAAGTGACTCTTGCAACAGCAATTTGCATAATGCATCAAACTTGACAACTTCAGGATTTCCTTGGGTCATCAGTCTCCAAGTACTAGCAAAAGTATGGTAGGAATTTGGTAAGGCATCAAGAGCAGTCTGCACAAGGGAACTGTCTAAAATGACTTCACCTGTAGAAATAAGTTGCTCATTGATATCCTTGACACCAGTAAGGAATGTGTCCATATCATCTTCCTCATGCATAATCTTCAACTCCAGCTCTTTACGCAGCAAAGCAATTTTAGCCTCATTGCGACTTGCATAAAGACCATCCAATATATCCCAAGCCTGTTTTGCAGATTTTGTTGAACGGATGTGAGGAAAAATGGTGTGCTTCACAGACAACACAATCAATGCATGAGCCTACACATCCTTTACATCCCAACGAGCTTGTTCTACCATAGGCAAAACAACTCTAATAGCAGCAATCCTTGCAGCAAGACCTGCAACATCCTCAACATCGCCTACATCCTCAGAACTAGGACGTACTTCAATGCCCTGCACAATATTCCAGACGCCCTTTGACACAAGAACGTGTTGCATCATATAAGCCCACAAATCCAACCTGTCCTCAGCAGCATCTTGAACACATATGTGTTGTTGTCAGCCATGGTAAATGTTGCACCTGATGTGAAAACTACCCGAAAATAGGAGAAATGGAGCGGGAACAACATTTGTGCTATATAGCACAAACCATAGAAGACTGTAAGACACCTGTTATGCAGAAATCGGAACTGACAAAAATTCTACACAAAATGACAAAATAGCATGTGCAGTACTGCCTGTAGTGGAAACGGAGACCAAAATGAGCCCGAATAAAAAATCTGAGCAGATTAAGCTCTATGAACTTTCCCAAAATATTTGTCGACCTGCGAACGCTCGCCAAACCTTACTGTAATCGAAGAAAGTGAGCAAGCGTGTGCTGGAGCAGCTGGCGATTAAGCTTGGGAGGACGCAACCTACTCTGATACCAATTGTTGGAATTAGGGTTGCAGAGAAACGCACACAGCTTGGAGAAGACGAAGGAAGCTCAAGGCACACAATAGAGAGAGTGTTACTTAGTGTGCAATGGAAAAGATAGATAGCCCTAGAGTGATGGGCGTATATACAATGCTAGGGGGAAAAACCCTCCTAAAGAGGGAAAAAATGCCTCAATGATCCTACTGTGTTCACACACATCACTACCACATGTATATGGTAACAATAGCTTTCAAGGAACAACAAGCCTCCGTTATTCCGTTGATTGAGAAGTTGAGACTTCATGTCCAAAGCTACGTCAACAAAGAAGACTTTTTCATCCCTCCTCTCCAACATGAGGATGTTATCCTAGGGGCACCATGGTTCAAACATATGGCTGCCAACATGAAGTTCCCTGAAAGGAGACTCTACTTCACCTATTCAGAGAAAAGAGCAAGTATCTAGATGCTAGTGAGTCTGGTTGTACTAAACCACTTGTAAATCCTCCCTCTTTTGATAAATCAATGAAAAGCTCAATTTTTGCATACATGATTTTTGTCAAAGAGTCCCTAAAAGGCCCTAATGTTTTATCAAATGTAAATGGTAGGAATCAAGAAGAGTTAGACTTGTCTAATTTTCTAAATGGATTCCAAGATCTATTCATCGATGATATCCCTATGGATTTACCTCCAAAATGATGGGATGATGACCATCAAATTGAGCTCCTACCAGGAAGGTCACCACCTAACAAGCCTCCTAATCAAGCTTCCCAAGCTCAACAAGAGGAGATCATGAGGCAAGTACAAGAAATGGTAGAGAAAGTGATGGTGAGGCCTAGCTCCTCTCCCTTTTGTTCTCCAGTACGTTTAGTGCAAAAGAAAGATGGTACATACCACATGTGTGTGGACTATTGAGCACTAAACCATATTACTATCAAAAATAGATTTCCTGTAATGGAAATGGCCTATGAACTTTGAGAGTAGCAGAATTAGGAAAATTAGAGAAAGTACTTTTGTGAGACTACTTTGAGAGCATAGAGGGTGAACTTAAACTCACCATGGGAGAGACCGGCTCCACAT
This sequence comes from Adiantum capillus-veneris, assembly GCF_014529385.1. Taxonomy (NCBI): domain Eukaryota; kingdom Viridiplantae; phylum Streptophyta; class Polypodiopsida; order Polypodiales; family Pteridaceae; genus Adiantum; species Adiantum capillus-veneris. The sequence goes on from NC_140951.1 coordinate 78,636,044, forward strand.
AAATCTAGTCCTCAATTGTTGTCATGTTCTCTAAACTCTCTCTCTTGTAAAAGTGTTGTTCATGCCAAGATAATCAAGTACTATGTTTATGTTGCTACTATCAATTAAGTTCACCTTCTATGCTCTCAAAGTAATCTCACGAAAGTGCTTTCTCCAATTTTCCTAATTTTGCTACTCTCAAAGTTTATAGGCCATTTACATTGCTATTAGAGCATTTGGTTTCTCTTTTCTTGCGTAACAAGAGAGGTCCTTAAGTAGCCTATTAATGGTTAATTTTGTTAATTCTATTAGGGTAAGTGGAACTGGGATCTATTATCGATTTTGTTGAGCCCACTATGTGAGATATGGTGGACACCTCGGGAGATTTGTTCTTAATAATAGAGTCTTTTTAGACTTTCCTATGGCTTTACCATTATTGAGCCATAAGAAGTCTGAAAGGAGCTATCCCTCGGCAACTCTGCAATATTAGACCCACTCCATTACTCTCTATAATTAACCAATTCCAGTCATGGGTGTAGCTACTTAAGTGCTAATTTTCAAAGGCTAAGAAGAGTAGCAACTAAGGTTTTGAATTGCTAAAGAGTACACTACATAAACACATAAGTTTAATTAAAATGGTTGACAATAACCAATAGAGTAGAATGAACATTGATTACTTTGATTTTGCACATGAAGGTGCTAATGATGATTCCCCCATGTTTGTCAATTATCTTGTTACTAGGTTGCAGCAAGCTATGGGCAACCCTGCTTTGCAAGCCAAAGTTACTCAACAACTTCGCGCTTATGGGATTTCCCTTCCTCTCCAAGAGGAGAGAGAGCTTAGGAGGCCTCTTGAAGAGACCCCCAAAAGAAGACTCTCTCCCACAAGATAAGAGGAATCCAAATAACAAGAAATTAATGAATCTTTAAGCGCCTCTGAAGATATGGCTCCACGAAGAAGGTGGTCTACACGATCGCCAACTCCTCCCAAGAGGAAAGATCAACCCATAGTCCTTCTCCTCGTCACTCCAAATGGGAAGAGAGGAAACAAAGGAAGAAAAAGGAAATAAAGAGGTCACTCCCTTCTCCTTCTTCTTCACCTTCCTCCTCTTCTGATGAAAGATATGGCTATTCTCCTAGAGAATACAAGAGGGGAGGACATCGCAAATCTTACCCTGCATGGCGAAGGTCACAAAATCTCAAGAAGTTCAAAGAGGGAGGAAAGAGCATCTCTTTCCTCACCTATGATGGCACCTTTGGTGCCACCGACAAAGTATTGGCCGTCATCCAATAATTTGATGTGGCCTTTGGAGATGAGGGCTTTACGGATTTCTCCAAGCTATGCCATGTAGCTATGCACTTCCAAAATATGCTCGTCAATGGTGGACTAGCCTTCGTGGCAATGGTGAAGCCCCAAACACATGGAAAATTCTATGAGTTTCTAACATGAAGCAATTCCTTGCAAGCGATGAAAAGGACAAAGTGCTTACCAAATGGAGGAGTTTGAAGCTTCTCTCCCATGAGTCTATCCACAAATACATGGACAAGTTTTGGGATTTATATCTCAAGGCTCATGTCTTTCAAAAGATAGACTTTACCAAGGAAGAGCAACAATTATGTGTGGGATTACCTGAAGAGATGGCCGAGTACATGAACTCCCAATGTCCTGGTTCTATCACCAAAGTAATCCACCACAACATGGTTGCTTTGCACATAAATTTCCAACAAGGGGCTAGAAGGAATGCCAAGCCCATGGAAAGAAAAGACAAAAGTGATGCAAAGGGAAAAACCAATGCCCAGAATTCTTCCCAAGGCAATTCCAACAACAACAAGAACAATCGGTCCAAGGAGAAAGGAGTTTACAAAGGTAAAAAGAAACTCTCTCTTGAAGAGCTTTAAGATTTTTACAAGGACCATAAATGTTTTAAGTGTGGGGAGCAAGGACATGGCTATCATTCTTGCCCCAAGAGAAATGCCCGCAATGAGACTGCTAGAGCTTCCACCATCAAAGCTCCAAAAGAGGATGCTCATTGCAAAGGATCACCTCTCTCCGACGCTTGGGGAAAGGTAAGGTAGCATGATACCTTCATCTTGTTTGACCCTATCTCTACTCACAACTTCATATCAACTAAGTTGGCCACCAAGTTGGGCATTCAAGCTTTCAAGATGGGAGATATTGTAACGACCAACACGGCTTTCAAGGGAGAGCAAGCCTCCATTACTCCCTTAATTGGGAAGTTGACGCTTCATGTCAAAAGCTATGTCGACAAAGAAGACTTTTTCATCTCTCCTCTCCAACATGAGGATGCTATCCTAGGGGCACCATGGTTCAACTGCATGGCTGCCAACATGAAGTTCCTTGAAAGGAGAATCTACTTCACCTACAAGGAAAAGAACATGTATATAGATGCTAGTGAGTCTGGTAGTACTATACCACTTGTAAATCCTCCTGCTTTTGATAAATCAATGAAGAGCTCAGTTTTTGCGTACATGATTTTTGTCAAAGAGTCCCCAAAAATTTCTAATGTTTTATCAAATGTAAATGGTAGGAATCAAGAAGAGTTAGACTTGTCTATTTTTCTATAAGGATTCAAAGATGTGTTCATCGATGATATCCCTATGTACTTACCTCAAAAACGAGGGGATGATGACCATCAAATTGAGCTCCTACAAGAAAGCTCACCGCCTAATAAGCCTGCTTATTCAGTTTCTCAAGCTCATCAAGAGGAGATCATGAGGCAAGTATAAGAATTGGTAGACAAAGGGATGGTGAGGCCTAGCTCCTCTCCCTTTTTTTCTCGTGCAAAGAAAGATGGTGCATAATGTATGTGTGTGCACTATCGAGCACTAAACCATATCACTATCAAAAATAGATTTCCCTTGCCTCCAGTAGAAGATCTGTTTGATAAGCTACAAGGCTCTACCTACTTCAGGAGGATTGACCTCAAAAGTGGCTATCATTAAAAAAGGATAGTGGATGAAGATATCCTAAAGACCGCGTTTTGTACAACGTTTCGTCTTTATGAATATCTAGTCATGACTTTTGGCTTGACCAATGCGCCAGCCACGTTCAATTGTCTAATGGAGAAAATATTTAGACCCAGTCGCAAATTCACTGAAGTGTTTTTTGATGATATCATCATCTACTCCAAGTCCTTAGAGGAACACGAACAACATCTCCAAGTGATTTTTCAAGCATTGAGGGAGAACAATCTTTTTGTCAACCAAAAGAAAAGCAAATTTTTCATTCAAGAGATTCAATACTTAGCTCATATTATCTCTCAAGATGGTATCTATATGGATCCATCAAAGTTAAAGGTAAGAAAAGCATGGCCTAATCCAAGGAATCTACATGAGCTAAGAAGATTTATTAGTATGTGTGCATACTATAGACGCTTCATAGCAAAAAAAAATCAAATAGCAAGACCATTACATGACTTAACAAAGAAGAACACTTAGTATTCATGCACTGCTCAGGAGAAAAATTCTTTTGACAAGCTCAAAGAGAAGCTTATCTCCCAACAAGTCCTCATGCTTCCGGATCTCTCAAAGCCATTTGAGGTCCAATGTGATGCTTGTGGTGGCGATTGCCTTGGAGCAGTTTTGCTTCAAGAAGGGCATGCCATAGCATATGACAGTCAAAGGCTCAATACGGATGAATGGGTCTTAGGCATTTATGAGAAAGAGCTTTAATCTATTTTACATGCCCTAGACACATGGAAGCACTATCTACTGGGGACTCCATTCATTTTACAAACAGACCATAAAAGTCTCAAGTACTTCATGACGCAAACAAAGCTTTCTGACAAACAAATGAGGTGGGAAAATTTTCTTTTCAATTTAACTTTCATATTGCTTACATTGTTGGTAAGTACAATCATGTGGCCAATGCACTTTCACGATGACCAAAAGTTAATGTGGTGTCTATAGCCACTCACAATGATCTATCTTCTATGATAGATGAGTATTCTATTGACCCTGACTTTAAAGACATAATGTCAGTCCTTGCTTTGGGAAAGAAAGAGGAACCATTTACCTTGCAGGATGGTTATTTTCTCCATAGCAATTGGATATGTGCTACCCACTCCCTTCATGAGAAAGTTATGTATGAATCTCATGCTCCTCCCTATGCGGGGCATAGAGGCATTCAACCTACTCTCCGAGGAGTAGAGACATATTTCTATTAGCCTACCATGAAAGTGGACATACAAGAGTATGTTTCCAAATGTGTGGTATTCCAAAAGACCAAGTATAATAGAGAGAAGCAACCTGGATTACTCCAGTTATTGCCTATTCCAAGTTCACCATGGGAGAGTATATCGATGGATTTTATCTTTGGATTACTCAAGTCTATCCATGGGAATACGAGAATATGGACAATAGTCGACAGATTTAGCAAGCAAGCACACTTTATTTCTGTCAAAAATAAGGCACACCAAATGGTAACTCTCTTCATATCACAGATTTTCAAACACCGTGGATTACCAACATCTATGGTGTCAGATAGAGATCCTAGAATGACCAGTAATTTCTAGAAAGGTCTCTTTGAAAATCTAGGTACAAGATTGAATTTCTCTTCCAAAAAATTAAAGAGGCTATATCCATCTCTCAACAAAGGCAAAAAGCTGTTGCTGACAAGCACAAAAGGGCCTTAGCATTCAAACAAAATTATTGGGTCTTACTTAAGTTTCCCAAGGCTCGATTGAGGCAAGCAACGGCAAAAATCCTACGGGCCATCAAAAGTATTATGCTAAACTAGCAAAAAAAAACTATGATCCTTTCCAAATCTTGAAGTCAATCAATGAAATGGATTATCAACTTAAGTTTCCCTACCATTGGCTCATACACAATGCTTTTGGTGTGAGCCTACTTAAGCCCTACAAAGGAGAGCCACCAAGTGAACCAATTATTGAAGACCCTTCTGAAATTGAAGACCAAGAAGAGGTGCTATAACCCAAAGCTATCCTACTTAAGACCTACAAACTAGATCCACCAAGTGAACCAATTATTGAAGACCCTTCTGAAATCAAACACCAAGAAGAGGTGCTACAACCCAAAGCTATCCTGCGGCATGAAGATAAGGTACTAAGACCGGGACTAAGACATGGTAAGTTTATCCGATGGTATCGTATTAAGTTCAAAAATTATCCTTTTGAAGATGCTAAATGGATGCAATGAATACAACTTAAGGATAGTATGAACCTTGTCAATGTTTACAATGCTACATTAGAGTAAGAAAATGAACAAATTTCTTATAAATAACCAATGTTTTTGTCTTATAAGACTAGTAATTTTTTTATTGTGCACAAATTTTAATAGTATGCATGCTTAGAATCATGTTTGTGATGAGAACAACGTCTCTCAAACACCAAGTAGGCTTTGTCACTCTAGTCTGGGAGAATGAAATGGACTAAAGCACAGACATGCTTTCGGCAGCTATGTCTCCCAAGCACCAAATGAACTAGTCATCCATCTTGGAAATGTAGAGTGCGCAGGTGATGGAGAAGGTAGGAAAGAAGACTATGCACACACACTAACACGCATCGAGACACACACACACACACACACACACACACAATCGTTACCCAGCAGCCATTCAACGTGCTGCTCTCACTCTTCTTCTTCTTGAACTATTATCCAAAGTATATTTACAACATAGTATAGTCAGTGTCCAGCCGCCCATAGCACAATGGCCATATTCTTTAACACTCCCCCTCAAGCTCAGAATGAGCTTGCATATGATGGATTCCCAATGTTTCATGAAAGTAGCAAAACTTCTCCTTTCCAAGAGCTTTTGTAAATATATCCGAAACTTGATTATTTGTCTTCACATACACCAAATCAATCTCACCTGCCAAAACTTTTTCTCTAATGAAGTGATAATGTACTTCAATGTGTTTGGTGCGAGCATGGTAAACTGGATTCTTTGCCAACATGATGCTGCTAATATTGTCACAATATATAATGATACTATCAAGATTTTCAAAACCAAAGTCTACCACAAGTACTCTCAACCATGACTCTTCACATGCTACCAAAGCTGCTCCACCATATTCAGCTTCTATACTTGATAATGCTATAGTTAATTGCTTCTTCCTACTCCAACTTATCATAACATTGCCAATGAAAAATGCATAACCACTTGTAGATCTTCTATCCATAAAATCTCTTGCCCAATCTGCATATGTGTAACCATAAAGACAAAGCTTCCCATTCTTTTCATAAAACATTCCATAACTGACATTGGCTTTCACATATCTCATAATCCGTCTCACTACATCAAGATGACTTTTACATGGATTTTGCATGAATTGACTCACAACACCCACTGCATAACTCAAATCTGGCCTTGTTATTGTCAAGTAAATAAGACTTCCAACCATCTTGTGATACATAGCGACATCCTCAATGTAATGTCCATCATCAATCAACTTCACATTTTAATCAAGAGGTGTATCAACCGGTTTGCATGCTATCATTCCATACTTCTCAAGCATATCCAATGCGTATTGTCTTTGTATCCAAATTTCTAATAAAGTGTCAACAATTTCAATTCCCAAAAAAAATTCTAAACTCACCAAGGTCCTTCATGTTGAATTCTCTCAACAAACTCTTCTTGGCATGCAAAATTTGCTCATCATGACTTCCAGTGAGAATCAAGTCATCAAGATAGATAACAATAACGAGACGATCTCTCCATCAACATGCTTCAAAAACAATGAGTGATCAGCAGTAGATTGTTTAAATCCAATCTTTTTCAAGAATCTGGTTATCTTTTCACACCAAGCTCTAGATGCTTGCTTCAAACCATACAATGCTTTCTTCAACTTACACACATAATATGGAAACTCTGGATGTTGATAACCCTCTTACTGTATCATATAAACTTCTTCTTCCAAGTCACCATTCAAGAATGCATTATTGATATCCATTTGCCGTAACTTCCAACCGAACATACTTGCCATTGCTATCACCAATCTGACTGTTGTTATCTTTGCAACTGGACTAAATGTCTCATCATAATCAAGACCTTTTGTTTGTGCATAACCTTTAGCAACAAGCCTTGCTTTGTATCTTTCCACACTACCATCTGACTTGCACTTGACTTTGTATACCCATTTTTGTAAGGTCTCTACTTTCAAATTTCACACAAGTTCTATTACGCAGTTGAATTTTCTTTAACCATCACTCATTATTTAAGATATTCAAGTTCAAATTATGAATCGTAGGTTGAGAAAACCTAGAATTTAAAATTTACGCTACAAAATTCTGACATGATTAGTTATATGAATCACTAATTAACTTATTGCAAGACTTATTTACTGATTGTAGAATTTTTTTTTACTACTGTAAAGTTAATATAAGACTGTAAAGTTTAACTTAAAAATGTAAAGTAAATTATCATTAAGGAAATAAGTAAAATAATTATAAAGACAAAAGAATACACAGGGATGACAAATGAATGCACATGGACTCACATAGGAGGGGACAAAGTGGGACACACTATCACACGAAAAGGAGAGGCTAGTCTTGACCAATCTTAATGAGGGGGACCTGTGTGGCCTTATCTTTTGATGATAATGACAAAGTGGTCAAGCTGATGGGTACCACAAGGGTACCAAAAACGCGGGTATGATTTTTGGGGGAAAAAAAAATATTTTTTATTTTTTGGGAAAAAAAAAGTTGGACGTTTTCTTTATGGTATAAATAGAGCATCCATGCTCACACTTTAGACATAGAGATTGCCTCTATAGTGCTCACGAAGTGCTGCCACTTCTCTTAGAGAGAAGGCATCCACAAACCACTAAGAGAGTAAAAACTCTAGTGGACTAATAAGGTGCGTATTAATCAAGGATTCAATTAACTTTAGGAATGATGTATGTGTGCTATCTCTTACTCTAATCTCTCTAATAGATTAGTAAGATTCAATTAGCTATGTGTGTGTGTGTGTGCTATCTATTACTCTAATCTCTAATGGATTAGTAAGATTCAATTAGCTTTAAGAAGGATATGTATGTGTGTGTGTGCTATCTCTTACTCTAATCTCTCTAATAGATTAGTAAGATTCAATTAGCTATGTGTGTGTGTGTGCTATCTCTTACTCTAATCTCTCTAATAGATTAGTAAGAATCAATTAGCTATGTGTGTGTGTGTTTATCTCTTACTCTAATCTCTCTAATAGATTAGTAAGAATCAATTAGCTATGTGTGTGTGTGCTATCTCTTACTCTAATTTCTCTAATAGATTAGTAAGATTCAATTAGCTATGTGTGTGTGTGTTTATCTCTTACTCTAATCTCTCTACTAGATTAGTAAGATTCAATTAGTTTTAAGAAGGACATGTGTGTATGTGTGCTATCTCTTACTCTCATCTCTCTAATAGATTGGTGAGATTCAATTAGCTTTAGAAAAGGATGTGTGTGTGTTCTCTTTTACTCTAATTTTTTAATGGATTAGTAAGATTCAAATAACTTTAGAAAAGATGTGTGTATATGTTTTCTCTTACTTTAATCTCTCTAAGAATACCTACTGATCTCTCTAGTTAAGTTGCCTCCATGTCTGCCATAACTTCGGCCTCTTCCACCACGATCACGATTTTGATTTAGCATTATGTAACATTCTCTTTCAAAGTGACCATAAATGCCACATCTGTTACAGTATCCATCTCTTTGAGGATGTACAAATCGTCCATCTCCACGTCCACGAGGTTGGGCTCTCCCCCTGCCTCTATGGTTGTAATCATTGTAACTTTGACTTTGTTGGTTTTTCCATTGACCTCTTCCAGCATTGTTTCCACGACCATAGTTTCCTCTTCCACCTCTATTGTTTCCATGACCTCTAGAGTAAAAAACCTGATCTCTGGAATTTTTTTTTGATGTAGAAGGAACTGACTTGCCTAACTTGACCTCTTCTTGCAAACAAAGGTTTACTAACTCTTCAAAATCAAGCATGTGTATTCCGATCGCAAACCATTCAATGTCACTGAAACTAAGTCATCATCTAGAACTTCAACATTAATGCTCGCAAGATCTTTCTGTATTTGCTTTATCTCTATCACATAATCTGATATGGATCTAGTTCCTCGCCATACACAATGTAAACTTTTGCTTCAAGAGAACTTTTCATGGTTATGTATTGGAGTTGTTTATCCTTGCTAGTATCTCCCATGCTTCCTTTGTAGATTGAGCCTTCTTCACATGTGGTATAAAGAAGTCACTAATGCATAGTGAAATCCAATGCATCACTTTCCTTGAATTCTCGATCTCCAACCAAGAGCCATGCTTCAATGCTTAATCTTGCCATCTTCTCCATCTTCATTACTATGGTATTATGTATGCTAGCAAGAAGAATGATGATAAGTGAGGAACTACTTCTTTCTCCTATGGAATGTTTCTTCTTCCTCTTCCATACCCTCAGTCCCCCTAGCTCTCTCCACCTTCAAAGAAGTTTGAGACCTTGGAATTGAGGCTTGGAATGGTTAATGCTTTTTGCAAAGTTTATGTTATGCTCGTGATGCATGAAGTTTTCCATATTCATTGCATCACCTAGGTCATAAGAAACACAAAGATTGTATTGTACCAAGTCTCTCTTGATGGGAGAATCTATAATACAAATGCCTATTGGAGGGGGGAACGGCTCCACATAAATCCAGTCCTCAATTGTTGTCATGTTCTCTAAACTCCTTCTCTTGCAAAAGTATTGTTCATGCCAAGTTAACTAAGTACTATGTTTATGTTGCTACCATCAATTAAGTTTGCCCTCTATGCTCTCAAAGTAATCTCACAAAAGTGCTTTCTCTAATTTTCCTAATTTCGCTACTCTCAAAGTTCATAGTCTATTTCCATTAAATTTCCCGTACCTCGGGTAGAAGATTTGTTTAATAAACTACAAGTCTCTACGTACTTCAAATGGATTGACCTTAAAAGTGGCTATCTTCAAATAAGGATGGTGAATGAAGATATCCTAAAGACCGGGTTTCATACAACGTTTGGTCTTTATGAATATCTAGTCATGCTTGACTAATGCACTAGCCGCGTTCAATTGTTTAATGGAGGAAATCTTTAGACCCTATTGCAAATTCACTAGAATGTTCTTTGATGATATCATTATCTACTCCTCTTTGGAGGATCACAAGAAACATCTCCAAGTGATTTTTCAAGCTTTGAGGGAGAACAAGCTTTTTATCCAATCAAAAGAAAAGCGAATTCTTCCTTCAAGAGATCAATACTTAGGTCATATTATCTCTCAACATGGTATCCATATGGAGGTAATAAAATCATGGCCTAACCCAAGGAATCTACATGAGCTAAGAAGCTTTATTGGTATGTGTGTATACTATAGACGCTTCACTCGTAGTCGACGACGACTATGATTTCAAGGGAGAGGTAATGTCATAAAATCTAATATCTAACTATACGCAAATGACTTTATCATATTAAACTGGTCATTAATGTGAGAGAATAAATGGAAACAAGAGTTAGAATATGGATATGCACTTTAGATGCATCTCAGCACGGGACCAAAGGTAATGGGTCCAAATGAGAGATCGTTTATCAAAGATCAATACTAATGGAGCTTAAAAAGACCTTAGGGTTAGTTTCATTAAAGACCTCCAATAGTTAGTGTGAAAATCCTTGGACCTTAGGTAAGCTAGGGATGTGCTTGAGATGGAACACGGCCCAAGCTTGAGGTGCTTGATGACTGAGATGCTTGACGTGCTTGAGGTGCTTGATGACTGAGATGCTTGAGATGCTTGAGGTACTTGTCGCGCTTAAGATGCTAGGATTTTACTTGATGTGGGTTCCCGGCCCAAGCTTGAGGACCGGGCCCAAGGTTGAGGGGCTTGAGGTGTCAAAAATTCAACAAGTATCCCTACACAGAGAGGGTCGAGCCCTACAAGTAGGGGGCATGAGAGATAACACACACACACACCCTCACACGGCAAGCCTAGACCAAGGAGGAAACAAGAGGACATGTCAAGCTCCTCTCCATGTTGCCCTCATAAGGTGCCTAGATTCTATTGGTTGGCCTCTCAAGGGGTCCAATGAGAAATTAGTTTATTTAATTAATTTTTCAAGCATGTTTCAAGCCCTCTCTCTCAAAAGGGTAAGAAGGAAACTTGTCCTAATGCTACCCTTGTTGCTTGGTGATATTCACTAAGCATGTGTTTGGCCAGGCTTGAGGAGGTCCAATCAAGTACAAGCTAGTGCTAGAAGAGGGGGTCGACCAAAGCAAGGAGGGGGGTAGCTTGGGGAGTATACTCTCCCACTCTCTCTCTCTCTCTCTCTCTCTCTCTCTCTCTCTCTCTCACACACACACACACACATTGTGTGAGGTGCAAAGTGCAAGAGCTCCATCTCCTTCTCCAAGCTTGTAGAGAAGTTGAGAGCCTACACCAACACTCTTGGCTATGGAATGAAAATACAACCAAGAGCCATGCTCTAATGCTTAAGCTTTCCATCTTCTCCATCTTCATTACTATGCTATTATGTATGCTAAGCAAGAGTAGTGATGATAAGTGATGAACTATTTCTTTTTCCTATGAATGTTTATTTTGTCTCTTCCCTATCCTCATTCCTCGCTAGCTCTCCATATCTTTGAAGGTGTTTGAGGCCTTGGGACTAAGGTTGGGGATGATTAATGCTTTTTACAAAGTCTATGTTATGCTCGTTTTGATACATGAAGCTTTTTATTTTCATTGCATCACCTAGGTGACAAGGAACACAAAAATTGTAATTTATCAAGTCTCTCTTGATGGCAGAATCTATAATAAAAAAGGACTATTTGAGGGGGGACAGGGCCCACATAAATCCGGTCAACTGTTTTCAAGTTCTCTAAACTCTCTCTATTGCAAAATTATTGTTCATGCCAAGTTAATTAAGTACTATGGTTATGTTGCTACCACTAATTAAGTTCACCCTCTATGTGTAGTCTCACAAAAATGCTCACTCTAATTCTCTTAATTTTGCTATTCTCAAAGTTCATAGGCCATTTCCATTACAACTCTCTCTCTCTCTCTCTCTCTCTCTCTCTCTCTCTCTCTCTCTCTCTCTCTCTTAAATTTCTTCACCTCACAAAGTTAAAATTGTTTTTAATCATCAATGTTTTAGTTGAAAAACCCAAGTCACTGTTAAAGTTTGCATTGGTGAATTTACACAAGCATGTACATTTTTGGTAGCACCATTACATGGTCTTGTTATGATTTTGGGAATGCCATTTCGTCATGAATTTGATCCGTTGATTAATTATAAAACATGTACCATGTCTCTCACACATAATAATCAAAATTTCTCCATCCAAGCAACACTAGACATCAAAAATTTCCACTTCTCTCTCGCAGTCAAGCCAAAAGAGCAATTCAAAAACAAGGGAAAACATTTTTGGTGCTGGTAAATCAAATCTCCGTTGAAACTAAAGCCTCACATAACTCCTTACATGATGATTTTCTCTCACAATTCAAGAATTGTTTCATGCATGATCTACCACTGGAGTTCCACCTTCATGCCCAAAAGACCATGAAATAGATATTATACCGGGTAGTGAACCTCCTTGTAGAGCACCTTATCGTGTCAATCCAACTGCACACAGGGAGATACAAACTCAAATCAGTGACATGCTTGATTATGGACTTATAAGACCTATTAGTTCACCATACAGAGCTCCAGTACTTTAAGAAGAAAAATGAAACTTTTTGTATGTGTATTGACTACAGGGCTTTAAACAAGATCACCATCAAGAATAGGTTCCTAGAGTGGATGATCTGTTAGACAAACTAAAAGGGGCAAACACCTTTAGAATGATTGACATCAAATGAGGGTATCACTAAGTTAAAATGTTTGACCAAGATGTCTACAAAACTGCTTTCAAAGTACAAACGGGACATTATGAATTTCTTGTCATTCCATTTGGTCTAACGAATGCACCAGCCACATTCACACGCATGATGAACAGAATTTTCATTGACCATCAAGATTTTGTGATTGTATTCTTTGATGACATTCTTGTATTCAGTAAATCAAAACAAGAACATAAAGAGCACTTAACACATGTATTTGAACTGCTTGCACACAACAACTTGTATTTGAATCCCAAAAAGAGTTCATTTTTCCAATCTAAAATTGAATATTTGGGACACATTGTATCGGGCAAGGGGAATACATGTAGAACCTAAGAAAATTGAAGCCATTCATTCATGGCCTAGACCCAAAAATTTGCATGAACTTTGTTCTTTTATTGGTCTATGAAATTATTACGGAAAGTTTGTACGTAACTTTGCTTACAAATCTCATTACCTTACTCTCCTATTAAAGAAACATTCTCCTTATATATGGTGTGATTTGCAAGAAAGTTCCTTGAATGCACTCAAAAATGCTTTGATAAATGCACCAGTACTGCAATTGCCTGGTTTTGATAGACCATTCTTTGTCGTAGTCATTGATGCTAGTATAAAAGGTATCGGTGCATTCCTTATGCAAGATAACCATCCACTTACATTTGAAAGTCGTAAGTTTAAACTGTCTGAAGAAAAATTTAGTACATATGACAAAGAGTTGATTGCTATTGTACATGGTTTGAAAATTTGGAAACACTGTTTAATGGGTGTTGATTTAATCATCAAAATTGATCAACAAAGTATCAAGTATTTACTGTCTCAACCCTTAATAGATGATAGACATATTAAGTGGGTTTCTTTCAATCAAAGTTTTCAATCCAGAATACCAACCTGGTAAGGAAAATGTTGTATTTGATGATTTGAGTCGAAGATCCTCTCTTAATAATCTATCAACCATTACAGGTACTTCATGTGAGTCAATGCGTGACACTTATGCACAAGATGATGACTTCAAAACCACATGGCTGCATATTGAGAATTTTGTGCACACATTTTTGCAATACACTATTCAAAAAGACTTTCTTTATTTCAAACAAAAATTGTGTGTAACTAAACCTTTTCATACATTCATCATTGAAGAGTTGCACAAACCACCCTATGTTGGACATAGAGGCTTTTCTGCTACTTTTCAAAACTTATAATGTGATATCTAGTGGCCTACTAAGAGAACTGCTGTTAAACAGTATGTTTCAACTTACTTGATTTGTCAAAAGATCAAAGCATCAACAAGTAAGAAATTAGGACTTTTACACCCTTTCCCCATTTTTGAAAAACCTTGGGAACATATTTCAATGGATTTTCTTACTAGATTTTCACTCACTATTCACAAGCATGATATGATTTGGACTGTAACTGACCATTTTTCTAAACAAGCGTACTTCATTCCTTGCAAGAAAATGCTCACATCACATCAAGTTGCACTTTTATTTCTTAAAGCTGTCTTTCTACATCATGGTTTGTCTAAAGTCATAATATCTTATCGAGATTCAAATTTTTGTAGTATTTTTTGGACCATTGTTTTTGAATTTCTTGGAACAACGCTTGATTTTACTTCTGCATTCCATCCCGAATCTAATGGTCAAACCGAAGTCACTAATCGCACTATCATTGACTTGTAATCTTATGTTTCTTCTCAACCCAAGAAATGGGATGATTACTTGCGTATTCTACAATTTTTATATAACAATACCACTCACACTGCCACATGTAAATCTCATTTGAAACTGTGTATAGTCGTTCTCTACCTACTCCTTCTTCACGTCTTTCTAATATTGTGCTTGCCTATTGATGATTTTACAGGTAATTTTCATGATATTCATGCAAGTGTACATTCTGCCATGAAACACTCATAAGAACTTTACATTAAGCATGCTAATAACCATTGCAAGGCACACCAGTTTAAGGAAGGTAATTATGTGATGCTTCGCATTGAAAAATGAAGGATCAAAAGTATTGATACTAATGTTTTGGTTAAACTTGCTCCTCGTTTTTATGTCCCATTCAAAATTTCTGATGTGATCAATGATGTTTCATTTCATTTAGACTTACCTTCACATTGGCACGTTCACAATGCTTTCCACATTAGTCTTTTAAGACCTTTCAAAGGACCTCTACCTACACATCACATTTAGGAAGATCCACCTTCACTTGTGGACCAAGAAGAACAACCCATCGCTGCACAATTAGTTGATCATGAGACCACCACCACACGCAGTAGCATGGTTTATAACCGCTATCTTTTGACCTTAAAAGGCCACCCTAGAGAGGATGCCAAATGGATGCCTGAAAAGTTTTTTCGCAACTTCCTAGACCTTCTCCACACTTTCCATCACTCACAATCCAGTTGATTCTTTTGTGAGCGACTGAGAATAGTTTTTATCCCCGGTGGGAGGGATGTTACAAGACAAGGCACCCTCTTGTTGCATGTGGTTAACTGCAATTGGGATAGTTGGATTAATGGTTAATTATGTGCTATCTATTTGATTTTACTAACAGTGCGTGCATGATGATTTGTAGATTGGAATTTTGGAAGTTGACGAGGAGGCGTCGAAAAATAATAATCCTCTCGATCATTTTATTCTTGCACAATATTTTAAATCTTTCATCAATAAGCCACAATGGCTGCTTTGTAAATAGAACAGTGAGAACTCACCCTAAGAGGGAAAGGCAATAAGTAATGTTTTCAACTCATAACTAAAGTGGAGCTAAAGTGTAAAAGAGGGGCCTCCAATTTTTGGCACCAACAAATAATATCAAATATCAAATACCAATCTTCACAAGAGGTGCCATGGAGTTTGGGGCTGCTATCTTGAGGCCTTTCTTGTGTAGATGCCCTAAATTTTCCCTTCTCTCTCTCTTATGCTATAAAGTGTTACTTTGTGTACTCCATGATTATGTCTACATCTCTTACAATCCCTCTTACACTCTTTTACATCCTTTCCTTGTCAATTTATTCTCTTGTGTGTGTGTGTGTGTGTGTGTGTGTGTGTGTGTACTTGGCAAATTTTAAGATATGTTGAAAGGTTGACAAGCAGGTGTGCAAGCAAGATTGGAAATTGGAAGCAACCGTTCTCCCCATCTCCCTTCCAACCTTAATTTGGGGGATAAAGCTCCTTGAGTCAATTCCATACCAGTGGAATATAAGGTTTCAACAATCTTAGTAAAGGATAAAAAAACTCATTAGGCACTCCATCCAATCCTGGAGTTTTTCCAGTCTTTTAACATCCAGTAGTTTCTCTAACTCCCTCTCAGAATGGGATTGATCCAATAGTCTTGCCACATTAAAGCCTATTTTTTTCCTAACAGAGGAATTTTTTTCTTGTTGTTAGTGATATCCCCATTTCTTTCTGCGAGAGTAGAAAAAATATTGGAGAAAAAAACCCTAGCAACTTCCATAATTTCTTTTTGAGACTTGGCATGGAGGCCATCCATTCTTCACAACATGGATGTAGTTCATATACTTATTTTTCTTTAACAAAGAGCACATTTGGGAATTTTTCTTATCAATCTTGCCTACCCAAAAGTGCCTGGTCCAAGCAAGGGCACCATGTGCCTCAATTGATCTCTCCCCTTATCAACTCTTCTTTAAGGTCAAAAAGCTTAAGGGTTAGGAGGATACCAATTGAAAACTCTCTCTCTAGTTTAGAGATCTGATTATTTGTCATCATTCTTCTATTAGATCTACTCTCCTTAGTCTTGTAAACCTTGTTAAAGCCTTCTTAGTATCTCTAATAGCAGCATCCCAAGCTTTAAAAACTTTTTGATTGTAGGTGAAAGCAGCATGAAAAATACCTTTAATTTCACATTTAACTTACTCAAGTTTAAGCAGTGAACTATTCAGGTGAGTCCAATGAGCTTTAACTTTGTTCTCTCCTTTATTCATTTCACAATAAGCAAAAACTCATGATACAACATCACCAAAGAAGAGTTAGATTTGCAACTTACCAACTAGTGTTACTGCATTAGATCTTCTAACATGTAAATTTTGTCTAGTCTTGCAACTCTAAATCAACTATTGCTTATTAGAATGGATGAATCTGAAATCTTCTAACATGTCAACATTAGATCTTCCGACGTGTAAATTTTGTCTAGCCTTGAAGCTCTACAACAACTATTGCTTGTTAGAACGAGTCAATACAGAATATTCTGACATGTCAACTAAAGTATGCTTGTCATACATTTCATCTTGGTACTCCTTTTTTGTATCCTGAATGACCTATCCTAAGGATTTCCATCTATCATTAATGCAAGTAACCATATTGAAATCCCTTGTAATCAACAAAGGAGAAGATAGCTAGCTAAGCGTTGTCCAAGTAGCAACTCATCTAGAAATTGAGTTAGAAGCATATTGGAAAACAAAAGTATAGCTAAAGGGTTCCTTCATGGAAAATGCAACCCATTTGTTTTTTTTACTAAAATGAATATCAGTTATCAAATGTTTATGTCTGACAGCTACCCCTAGCATAGCTCCTCCCTTGCCAGAGCTATGGTGAGTCAAAGAAGCTACAAAGGTAACAAGAGGATTTGGATGCCTAAGTCTTCCAATGCTCCTGATCAAAGGTCAAATGGCAATAGTCAATAGAAGCCTACAATGACATTTAAGCTCCTTTCAATAGTCCTAACTAGAGAATCAAACAGATAGTGGAGTTTTCACAATCAAAGAAGGACAACTCATTCAACATAGATGTAGATTCAAAGCTGATTAAATAGGTATTGCAAATGAAACCTTCAATGCCAACTTGGTCATTCAATAACTCACTTTTTTAATATTCAAGTCTACTTGTAGCTGAAGATATGTTTGTGGGGTAAGCGCAAGAGTGTAAAATGTCAAGTCATCAAGGTGCAAAAAACACTCCTTGACATAGTCAGATCAGGCTATTGAGCCACAAAATGATCAAAGCATTAGTCTTGATGCTTCAAATCTTAATAAACTTTATGCTGAGAGTCATAGCTATTAGGCTTACGCTCAAGCTGGAAGAGTTGAGCTTATATGAGTCATGTTGCTCATGCTAGAAGAGATGAGCATAAGAGTACATATATTAACTTTATCATGGTGGAGTGACATAGAGTCCCACACTCACACATAGTGCTCAGTAAGATGAGAGCACATATCCTCAACAATGAAAACCAACCACACATTGGCGAACACACCTCGATCAAACATTCATCATTTACAAATCTCTCTCTCTCTCTCTCTCTCTCTCTCTCTCTCTCTCTCTCTCTCTCTCTCTCTCTCTAATGTACACATATACAAGAACATAAATGTACCCAAATCATTACACATGTAGTCTTCTCAAATGTTGTGATATGTTGGGAAACAAGCTTAACCACCAACGTGATAAGTGTCTCTCTATTACGTCACACTTGTGTGCACTCATACACATGCACACTCGTACATAAACATGGAAAACTTTTTTCAAACATCATGATATACACCATGCAACAAGATTAGCCATCAAACGGACAATGATATATGCACAAAAGCTGTTCGCACAAGCCAATTTCATGGTTAACATTCCATAATAATCCACTTCAACTTTGAACAACATTTAAAGACTGCAATAACAAAACCACATATACTAATATTAAAAGGGTTGAAAGTAAACATCTTAAAACAACAACTACAATAAGATAGATATAGAACAAAACAAAATAGTACAATATGCTCATATGGTGTCAAGGGCTTATTTCTCTAACATTAGCAAGGAAAGGTAAAATCTAGTTTTCCTCATTGGTTGCTAGTGTCATTGTTGTCATTGTTGGCTTCATTGTTGTCACCATTGGCTCCATTGGCTTGTCCTTGCACAGCAATGTATGTCATCCACGCTTCTACCCAAGTCTCCACATGTCGTTCAAAGGTTGCATACTCATGTGGGGTGCAAAAACCATGTTCCCCCCAAATCATGATTACATTGTTGGCTAGATTTGTAATGGAAATGGCCTATGAACTTTGAGAATAGTGGAATTAAGAGAATTAGAGTGAGTATTTTTGTGAGACTATTTTGAGAACATAAAGGGTGAACTTAAAAAGCGGTAGCAACATAACCATAGTACTTAATTAACTTGGCATAAACAAAACTTTTGCAAGAGAGAGAGATGAGAGCTTGACAAAAATTGAGGACCAGATTTATGTGGAGCTGGTCCCTCCTGCAATAGGCTTTTGTATTATAGATTCTCCCATTAAGAGAGGCTTGGTGCAATACAATGTTTGTGTTCCTTGTGACCTAGGTGATGCAATGAAGATGGAAAGCTTCATCCATCACGATCATAACATAGACTTTTTAAAAAGCATTAACCATCCCTGGCCTCAGTCCCAAGGCCTCAAACACCTTCAAAGGTGGAGAGAGCTAGTGGGGAATGAGGATAGGGAAGAGGAAGAAGAAACATTATGTGAGGTCCCCAACCCTACAGGATTGAGGCAACTTGATAGATGGCCTTCCTTTATTCTCAAGTTCTGTTGACGCCACCCTACTCCGTTTCCAGGAAGCAGAGATATGAGCAACAAAAGACAGGAAGTCCTCTATCCATAGTGATTGTGGTTGTAAGGGTCATACGCCACAGGTCAGGTTGATAAATCAAGGATTCTAATGGAAGCTATTTTCTATAACATAGAGATGAAATCCCATTTACATATTTAGAATCCATAAACAATACCTTTTTCCCCGTGTTTAAGAGGCACGGCCGCCATTCATAAACCCTGAATATGATATGAGACATAGTCTAAACTAACTAGTAATCTTGTGAAAAGTACCCAACTAATCGGATCCATAGCTTTCATGGGTACGTATATTTAGGACATCTCGACTCTTGGCAGTATGAGTCTCTAATTTTGCTTCTCTTAATAAAAGGGAGTGGAGAGTTTCTTGACTAATCAAGAGCATCCACACTTGACTGGCAACCTGAGCCAACCCACACTTACACTTTTTAGCTTATTTCCTAATTACTACCACATTGTTTTACATATACAAACAGTGTTCCTTAATTAATTTCGGACACGGGTTTTTTTTTATAGCCCTTCAAACAATACAAAAAAAATTCAAACAAGGCCTAATGAAGACAATCCTATATTTCAACAAAAAGAACTTTTTCAATTTCTTATGAGTTTGCCACTACCTGCGGACTCTCTTTCTCTAAACAATAGAGCCTTTGCAAAGGATTTATTTGCTAACCGCGAATTGCACAACCTTCCCATCTCGCTAGCCCCGAGACATCTTGTTAACCGCTAGGCATTCCGCTACCTGCAAGGCAACTTGCTAACCGCCAAGTATTCCACTAATCGCGAGACATCCCGCTAACCGTGATGAACAAAAGAGAGCCAATAACCTCAACTTAATCTTCGCTAACCGCGAAATCATCTCACTAATCGCGAGGCACAAAATATTTTCTTTCATCAATTCTTCTCTTTATATGATTCTTCAAACATGATCAACCAACTCTTCATATCAACTAGTAACAACTTATCAAACAATAACAATTTATCAAGCAATAAAAAGTTAACAAACATTGACAATTTATCAAACAGTTCTTTCACTAATCTATGAAAACATATGCTTGTTTCTTGTGATAGAATCACATTTTTTGGACGGTTTAAGGGAATCCCTATGCTTAGCTTGCCAAGTCAACATGAATAGCAATGCAGAATTATAAATTTGTCTTACCGAATTAGCGGCATGTTCGATTATCTCCCATGTTGGAAGTTGGACGGCTTCAACTTCTTGTGGAGTTAATACCTCCGCTTGAGTTATGATTGAAGTACATGATACCTTCTCTTGCACCTTCCTTGGAGAGGTGAACCGCGGGAGCCCCTTGGAGCTTTGAGTAACTCGTTTCGAGGCCATCGTATCAAGGTAGAGAAAAGGGAAAGAGAGAGAGAGAGAGAGAGAGAGAGAACTCAAGAATTCGAAGGGCAACACGATGATGGTAGAGAGGGAGATGGAAATGGGTTGAGGGTGAGAGGTTGATGTTAATTATGGAGCCTGATTTACCCCTTGTAATTTTTTGTGGTAAAAACGCACATCTGTAAGGCCCCCATTATGAGGAGAAGACATCGTACGTGAAGGAAAATCACTCATCGGAAATAAAAATCACTCACTGGAAACCAAAATTTTCACGGCCAATCTCGAGCAAAGCTCGAGATTGGCTTCGCCGAAATATTCCTTTTCGCCTCAACCTATTCCGCGAAGATCTACAAGAGCAAATAGACCTCCAGAAAGGTTTGTTCCTTCCTTCAACCATCTCTTGATCTCAGATTCTGGAGAGCTGGAATTATACGAAGAAGCTATGCAACACGAATCCAAAGAAAAATGGGCGAAAAGCATGCAAGTGGAGATGGACTCACTACATCACAACCAAACATGGGAGTTGGTTGAGTTGCCTAAAGGTAAGCGGGCACTTCAAAACAAATGGGTGTACAAGCTGAAGGAAGAAGAAGGTGGGAAGAAAAGGTACAAGTCTAGCTTGTGGTAAAAGGGTTTTCTCAAAAGAAAGGTATTGACTTCAATGAAATATTTTCTCCTGTTGTAAAAATGAACTCAATTAGGCTTGTCTTAAGCCTTGTGGCTGCTCATGATGTAAATCTTGAGCAAATGGATGTAAATACGGCATTCCCTCACGGTGACTTAGAGGAGGAAATTTACATGCTTCAACCAAAGGGGTATGAAGTAAAACGTAAGGAGAAAATGGTTTGTAGATTAAAGAAAAGTTTGTATGGATTAAAGCAAGCATCAAGACAATGGTACTTAAGGTTCGATCGATGGATGTTAGATGATGGATTCAAAAGATGCAACTCAGATCATTGTGTCTACACGAAGAATTTGGGAGATGGGAAGTTCATCATCCTAATCTTGTATGTTGATGACATGCTAATAGCAAGTGCTAACATACAGGACATCAAAGACCTAAAAGAGGATCTGTCTAAATCTTTTTCAATGAAAGATTTAGGTGCTACAAAGAGGATACTTTGTATGAAAATATCAAGGGACAGGACGAAGAAGACAATAAAGCTATCTCAAGAGGATTACATGAAGAAGGTACTAGAAAGGTTTGCAATGCAAAATGCAAAACCAGTTTCTAAACTTCCATATGCTGTAGCGGTCGGTTCTCTAATGTATGCTATGGTCTGGACAACGCCAAATATTGCACATGCAGTGGGAGTTGTGAGTAGGTTCATGGACAACCCAGGTAAAGAACACTGGTAAGCTGTGAAGTGGATACTTAGGTATCTAAAAGGGACAACAACAAATGCTTTGTATATTGGAGGAATTGATATTTTTCTAGAAGGGTATGCTGATGCAGATATGGTAGGTGACAAAGATACTCGAAGGAGCACTACTGGCTATGTCTTCACGGTTGGAGGCACAACAGTAAGTTGGGCTTCAAAGCTGCTGAAAGTGGTCTCACTTTCTACCACGGAAGCAGAGTATGTAGCAATGACGGGGGCAAGATGTGGCTTCACAGATTCTTATGAGCTTGGATTCAAACAAAACAATTGTGTCTTGTACAGTGATATCCAAAGCGCTATCCATCTTGCAAAGCACTCAGCCTTTCATTCAAGGACAAAGCACATTGAGGTGAGATATCACTTCATACGCACTCTTTTGGAAGAGGGACAGCTAAAGCTAGGAAAGGTGCATACAAGTGAAAATCCTACAAGACATGTTTACAAAGGTGGTCAACAAGGAGAAGTTGAGCTTTTGCTCATCTTCAATTGGCATTCAAGGATAAGAAGCCAGGATGGAAAGCAATCACATGTTTGGTTTGGAGATCAGTCTCCAAGTGGGAGATTGTTAAATATGGAGCCTGATTTACCCCTTGTAATTTTTTGTGGTAAAAACGCACATTTGTAAGGCCCCCATTATGAGGAGAAGCCATCGTGCGTGAAGGAAAATCACTCGCCGAAAATAAAAATCACTCCCAGAAACCAAAATTTTCATGGCCTCGGCGGAATATTCCTTTTTGTCAGAATATTATGGTCGAACGGCAGCCGAAAAGTGGTCGAAAAACGATCGGTCAGTTGGCCGGTGGCCAGTATTCAAAAGTGGACTTGTCTTCTCAAGGGCGGCCACACATGGGCGGATTGGAGGGTCCAATTTGGACTTTTCTACACAAGGATGGCTACACATGGCTACCTCTCATGAGAGAGGGCACCCCTTTTGGCCTATAAAAGGAGGTCATTTCTACACACATTTGATAGTGTGAAGTTGACGCAACAAGGTGAGTGTGAGGTGGTGAGAGTGAAGCAAGGCAAGAGCTCTATTGAGGGTATAATCCCTTTGTAAACTACTTCTTGTTTTGAAGTACTAAAGCCATTGAGTGGCTGCTTTCCCATGGACGTAGCCCACATTGGGTGAACCACGTATATCGTGTGTACTCTCTCTCTCTCTCTCTCTCTCTCTCTCTCTCTCTCTCTAATCGCTTGTGTGTGAAATCTATCTCTCTCCATTAAGTAATCTACTCAAATATCTATTTAGCTATGTCATATTTCCTAATAGTTGAGGGAGAGAGGGTAACTCCGACGTTATGGTAAGAGAGCTTCCGCTTCTGAAAACTTTTGTGTTTGTATGTTGAAAGTGAAGGAAGAGGGGTCTTTATATAGGCTCTCAAGAGCCAAAAGCATAAGCTAAGAATAGAAAAAATCAGAAAGAAAAGTTTTCGCATGTTTGCGGCTCTTTAAGAAATTAAAAAAATAAATTATTTTTTATTTTTATTTTTGAAGAGAAGCATTTTGATGCACAATTTCAGTTCTCTTATATTAGAAGAAGTTTGGCTTCCAAGACAAGAACTCTCTACTCTCTCCTCTTTCTTAGTGCTTCTTTCCTAAAAATACTCCTTCTTTCTTAAGGGTAAACTCTTATCTTTAGAAATAAACTTGAGGCTTAAGTATTCCATATCAACCTATTGTTTCCAAGTGAATAAAGTCTATAATTAACTTGAGGCTTAAGTATTCCATATCAACCTATTGTTTCCAAGTGAATAAAGTCTATAATTAACTTGAGGCTTAAGTATTCCATATCAACCTATTGTTTCCAAGTGAATAAAGTCTATAATTAATAGTTCCAGAGTCCGATTTTTTATCCGATCGTAGCGCTTTATGAATTAACAAAATTCGAGCCTTAAACACTTTTGCAAAATAAATGAAATAGTTTTATTGAAAAATGTTGGGTACATTATGCATTCATAGGAGAAAGAAATAGTTCCTCACTTATCATCACTCTTCATATGTTGGGTACATTATGCATTCATAGGAGAAAGAAATAGTTCCTCACTTGTCATCACTCTTCTTGCTTAGCATACATAATACCATAGTAATGAAGATGGAGAAGATGGCAAGCTTAAGCATTGGAGCATGGCTCTTGGTTGGATTTGCATTCCATAGCCAAAAGTGTTGGTGTAGGCTCTCAATTTCTCTACAAGCTTGGAGATGTGTGTGTGTGTGGGGGAGAGAGAGAGAGAGAGAGAGAGAGAGAGAGAGAGAGAGAGAGAGTAAACCCCCCAAGCTAGCCCCTTCCTTGCTTTGGTCGATCCCCTCTTCTAGCACTAGCTGCACTTGATTGGCGCTCCTCAAGCTTGGCCAATCACATGCTTGGTGCATATCAAGAAACAAGGGTAGCCTTGGGATAAGTGTCCCCCTTATCCCTTTGAGAGAGAGGACTTGATAAATGCATAAAAAATTAATTAAATCAACTAAATTATCATTGGATCCTTGGGAGGCCAACCAATAGGCTTTAGGCACACTATGAGGGCAACATGAAGAGGAGCTTGACAAGTGTCCTAGTTGCTTCTTTGTACCAAGCTTGCTCTGTGTGAGGGTGTGTGTGTTCTCTCTCTAGTTCCTACGAAGAGGGCTCGCCCCCCATGAGTAGGGATTGTCTTTGACTTTTGAACACCTTAACCCCTCAAGCACCTTAGTCATGGAGCACCTTAGTTATTAAGCACCTCAAGCACCTTAGTCAACAAGCATGACAAGCACCTTGGTTAACAAGCAAGACAAGCACCTCAAGCTTGGGCCGAGTTCCCACCTCAAGCACAACCCTAGCTTGCCTAAGGTCAAAGGACTTTTAACACTAAACTTTGGAGGTCTTTAATGAAATTAACCCTAATGTCTTTGTGCTCCATTAGCTAGCCTTGCTCTTTGACAAACCATCTCTAATTTGGACCCCTTTACCATTAGCCCAGTGTTGGCACATGTCTATATTCTAACCCTTTTTCATGTTTATTCTCCCACGTTAAATTGTTACTTTAATATGAGAAAATCATTTGGGTAGGTTAGATATTAGATTTTATGACAAGAGCGACAACCTGCTCAATATCCCCTTCAATTGGATGTGCATTGAAATCAAGGCCATGCATGGCGTTGCATATGGACATTGTGGCATCGTTGACTGCATGGAAAATCTCCAGTAGTTGCGTGCACTCTATGTTGTGCATAAGTCATTCATAGCATACACATTGTCGAGAATGTAATTAGCGTGCACATTGTTGATGGGATCAACAAGAGGGTGGGGGTTGAACATGCTGAGGGCCATGCCCACGTTATGCGGGTGGCCCACGCTGTTCGGGGTGTCCACAATTTCCCCTCAACATGGTAAATATGTGAATGTGAGAAAACTAAAGGATTAGCTTTTGAAAATAGAAACTTAGAGAAACTTGTGAATGAATGAATGAAACTAGTGTTTTTTTGGCTATTTATAAAGAACTCTAAGTGACTCAAAGATCATCCGCACCATGTCCTCTTTAATATTTTCACATAAAATAAAGCGGAAAAAATCACACTAAAAGATTAACCACCTTCGACTGACTTGCCTTCAAAAATTAAAACATAGTTACAAAAATCAAAACAAAGTGGCAAGCACATAGCACATGATGCTCATCAAAAATTAAAACATAAGTTTTGGTGTGCCATTACATAGAGAATAAGTTCATATCGAGTAATCAATACAAATCGGGATTTAGGCACCTAGTGGCTGCAATTCCTGTGGTTGTTGCGCTATTGGGGTGTGCGCAGGTGGGGGCCCCATGGGTAGTGTGGAAAATAGTGGCTGATAGAGCAATTGACCATGGCTAGGCAAACTTGGAACTATAGCTAGAGGTCTACTCGGAGGAGGAGCAGATGACACAATCAACTCTTGATGTCATCGTAAAATACGATGGAGGTGGTTGTGACTTTATTAACCATGATACCTTGCCCACATGAAGAGTCAATCCTAGACCACTACGAAGCCGTTACTAGCGGTTGAGCACGTGCCAAAATATTTTTCAATCCCAATCAATGCTGATATAATATTGTTGTAGATGTTCGAACTCCATTTCCAAGCCACCACATCCTGCAAGACAATCCAAAACTGCATCCCTAACCTTTGTGAAGGTACCCAATAACCACCTATTTACGATAGCACAAACATTAGCGGATATTTCAATGGCAAAAATCAAGCATAGAAGTGCTCTATTTGACTTACCGAGCAAAGAACTTGATCTTCTCCAGTCTATGCAAAACTGGTGCTCCAAGGGCATCTAGCGTCCATGGTAGGTCTGGTAGTGACTCTCGGATCATGTCACTATCAAACTCAGACCCATTGTTTTATGATGTCACATCTCCTGCTTGACAATCATATAATGGAATTACTGGAAGGCCTTCAATTTTACGTGTGAACATGACCAGCAGCAACGTCTCGACTTGTAATATGGTTACTGTTTAAAACAAAAACACACCAATATTTACCAATCATGAAATTCATGGAGAAATGGTTGAGAACTTACTGAATCCGTGAAGCCATCTATCACGGCATATGTGTGTGACACCATCCAAAGAAAAATGGTGTGAAGATGGCAAAAATCGCACAAGTGGGCCTCCTCGATGATGAGTGCCAAGTGGTCTGCTCGGCATGCCACGACTATTGTACCATCCGATAGTAAAAACTGTGCAGCTAGGGTGAACACACTGGCAACAAGCTCGATAGAGAATACATTCCATCTGGATATGCCACCAATGTCGGCTTCAAGTTTTCAATGTGTGGGAAGGTCTGCCCACACAAGCCGCACCCCTCCAAGCGACTGATCAGGCTCCATTTTACCGGAGTGTGAGAGAGACCCAATCAAATGTTGGATCACTTGAAGCCTCTTGCAATACACAATATCATGCGAAAGAAGATTCATTGAGTGCTTAGCAAGTTCAAAATTTAAATTAGATGTCAAAGTGTTATAAATTTACTCAGAATTGTTTTTTGGATTCATGAGCACCTTCCACAGATGGCATAGATCAGCAAGTACTGTGAGATGTACTGGGACAACTCCAACACTTATAATTTCTGCCATTTCTACACAGAGTGAGCCAAAACTGTGTCACATGCATAATTTAATCAAATGTTAAGTACCACCATTTTTTTTTAAAAAACATTGATTTGTGGTTGTGTTTCTTACCTAGTGGGAAAGGAGGCAAGTGGTTCGAGTGGCCAAACCAAAATTGGGTCGCTGCCCTCACTTTGCCTAGTAGTAGCAATAAATATGGTTCGCTCAGGACCCCGTGATCTAGAAGCTTGGGATGGACTAGATCTCTGTGACTCCAAGTGATGCTCGGAGTCACTCTGCTCATAATCTGACCCGCCACCTTGATGCTCACTCCTTTCACCTTGAAACTCCTCCAAGAACTCCAAAAAATCTTCGATGACTAGTCGTCCTCTCTTCTTACCTTGTTTAGGTCTGCCCACTGCAGTTTTTGGGCTTCGACATCCATTGGTCATGCTAGGGGAAATAGCATCGGTGGGACGCTAACTGGTGACACCTCTTTTGTACTTTTCCCTAATCTTCTTGTGCAATGTTGCAAGTCCAAAAAAAAAGTGAGGACACTATAGCAAACCAAACACATTAGTTGAACAAGAAAAACATAACTTACCGTTGTATTCTTCTGCATTGTCTTTGAGAAACTCGCCATCCACATAGTCCAAAAACCATGGACGGTCTCTCCATGTTTCCTTACCATGGAGATTCTCTATCCAATCGTCGGGATAGATCCCGCTCTCCTCTCTCTCAGACTCTACCCACGTGTTGCTGGGATGCTCGGGGTATGGATTGTGAAGACCTATCTTAAGGGCACCCAAATATCATCTAAGAGGAATAACTCCATCATTAAAAACATATGATTTTAATCTTACATCCTAATAAAATAGTATAGTTCAATACTACATGTATAGCAAGCGTTGGATAGTACATGTGAAATGCGGCTACTCCTCTACGTTGTGTGGCTCGTATGGTTGACTTCCATCACACAAAAGCCTTGCCAAAGTGCTTTTATCAAAAAGCTTGCATTGCCTCGCCAAGAGACATGCGACAATTGCATGCGGTACGTGCATGTAGCTTCTTCAACGTGGAGTTATCAGCCTCCATCTTCTTCGCACGCTCAATACACCCCTGCACTCTAAGTATTAGTAATGTGGAAATGCTAGATAAGACCCCGTACTCTCATGTTACTACACTCACCTTTCAAGTTGCCACCAATATATGTGCATTCACAACCATTGTGAGAATGGCTTGTCTTGTGTTGGAATAGATTCCTACACCAATGACACATTGCTCTTGGCCAATATATCGATCATACGGCATTTTTTGCAATTTACCACCTGTAACATTTAATGGCCTAAAATCTTTTGTGTAGCGGAATTTAGCATGAACATAGTGGGCATTTCATTAGAGTTGATTCTTAATGAGAATTACAAGAGTGCTTGGGTGGAGAGAGCAACAAAAAGCATAACACCTAGTTAGATAGCATCGACAATACTTTCAAAAGAGAGAGCAATTAAGCTATTGACAACAGTTGAGGACCGGATTTGCATGGAGCCGGTCCCCCCTCCAAAAGGCTTTGTATTATGGTTTCTCCCATCAAGAGAGACATTGTACAATACAATTCTTTATGTTCCTTCAAGACTAGCTAGTGCAATGAAGATGGAAGCTTCATACACCAAGCAAAACACTTAATCAAACACAACTTGAATTATCCCCGTTCTCAGACCCAAGACCTTACACACCTTCGAAGATGGTGAGAGCTAGCAGGGTATGAGAGTAGATTGAGAGGAAAAAGAAGTATCTTATGAGAAAGAAGTACATCTCCTCACATAATCACTCATATTAGCATAGCTTAGCTTAGTAATTAGCTTGGTAGAGAAGATGAGCATGCATTGAAGCTTGGCTCTTGGTTGGATTTGCATCCACATGCCAAGAGAGTGTTGATGTAGGCTTCTATCTCACAAGCTTGGAGTAGGTGATGAGCTCTCCATTAAAGCTTGGGAGGAGATAGAGTATTTTCCCTTCACACATGGTCAAGTGTGTGAGTGTGTGTGTCAATGCCAAGCAAAAATCAGCCCCCCCTCTCTCTTGGGCGAGCCCTAGCTGCTAAGTAAGTCTGCCTTTTGCCTCATTGGACCTCCCCAGGTCAAGCCAATAGGGATTAAGCAGCATAAGTGATAGCCTTCTGACATGTGTCCCCCTTTCCCCTTTTGTGAGAGCTTTAGGTAATTAAATAATTAAACTAAACTCTCATTGGACCCCTTTGCCTCCTGGCCAATAGGAATCAGGCAAGCCATGGGGCTCCTGAATGCTCATTGGACCCCTTGGGAGACTGCCCAATAGTCTTCTAGGACACTTAATTCTTATTGGTTTCTTTTATTAAATGTTTTTAAATTAATTAGACTATATTTACTCTAGCTTAATTCTCATTGGTCCACTTCAGGGGTCTTCCAATAGGAATTGGGCACACCTTGTGGGCATCTGGCCTAGGGAGCTGACATGTGTCCCTCATTCCCTTTGTGTAAAGGGAGCCTGTGTGTGTGTGTGGCTTTCTCTCTCATCCCCTAGCTTTGGGGCTCGCCCCCTCCCATGTAGGGATATGCAAAGACTTTTTGGGCACACACTAAGCATCCAATTTTCCCTAGGGTTGACCTTTGGACACAACCTTTGAATTTTGGAACCTTAGCATTTTGGAAGTCTTAATGGGCTGAACCTTAGGGTCTTTTTGGCCCATTGTTTCATATGGCTCTTTTGCAGATGGCCCCCCCTTTGGATCCCTATTTTCCCTCCTTTGGATCCCTACTGTGGCCGGTCTGCTAACTTAACCAATATTCTAGCTTTTTCTCCCTTGGCACTTCCCCACATTAAATGATCAGTTTAATATGAGAAAATCATTTAGGAGAATTAGATATTGATTATTATGACATTACCTCTCTCTTGAAATCATAGTCGTCCTCGACTATGGTGTAGAGAAGATAAAGCATACGCATGAGTCCTTTTCTTAGCGGGTAGAGGATCCCTATGTTACCCTACGACATCATTCCATAATGGATGACTAGTCCATTTGGCGCTTGAGAGCCTGAGGCTGCCGCAAGCATGTCTGCACATTAGTCCTATCAGTCTTCCATAGTAGAGTGACAAGCCCTACTTTGGTGTTTGGGAGACGTCGTCCCCGCAAACTTGATCTAAGCATGCATACTACTTCATTTTTGTGCACAAATAAAGAAAAAGAGAGTCTTATAAGACAAAAATTTTTGTTCATTTTTATCATTTTGTACATTTGCTTACTCTTGGGAAACATTGTAAGCATTGACAAGGTTTAGGTTATCCTTTAATTGTATGCCTTGCATCTATCTAGCATCTTCAAAAGGATAATTCTTAAACTTAATAAGATATCGTCGGATAGTCTTACCGCCTCTTAATACCTTGTCTTCATGTCGGAGAATGGACTCGGGCTGCAGCACCTCCTCGTGGTCCTCAATCTCCGGTGGGTCTTCAATAGTTGGTTCTTGAGGTGGCTCTCCTTTGTAAGGCTTTAAGAGGCTCACATGAAAAGCATTGTGTATGAGCCAATGATTGGGCAACTTAAGTTGATAGGCCATCTCATTGATTGGCCTAAGAATCTGGAAGGGACCATAGTACCTTTTTGCTAGTTTAGCATAGTACTTTTGGTGGCCCGTAGGATTCTTGCCCGTAGTGTGCCTTAATCGAGCCTTGGGAAACTTTAACAAGACCCAATCGTTTTCTTTAAAGGCTTGGGCTCTTCTGTGCTTGTCAGCAGCAGCCTTTTGCCTTTGCTGTGAGATAGAGATAGCATCCTTAATCTTTTGGAAAGATTCTTGTAGGTCTCGGCTATACTCATCTGCAGCGAAGATCTTCCCATGTACCTTAAGTAGCAAGGGACTTTTTGATCTTCCCTCAATTACCTCGAAAGGTGCTTTTCCTGTAGAAGTATGTACAGTGTTATTGTAAGCATATTCTACTAAGGGTAAGTACTTCTCCCATTGGGATCTTTGATCTACTTCCGTTACATAGGCTTTTAGTAGATCGAGAATAGTTAGGTTAGCTATTTCACTTTGGCCATCAGTTTGTGGATGATAGGCCGAAGAGAAGTTTAGCCTTGTTCCTAAATTCTCAAAGAGACCCTTCCAGAAATTACTGGTCATTCTAGGATCTCTATCCGACACTATGGACATTGGCAAGCCATGGTACTTGAAAATTTGTGAAATGAAGAGGGTTGCCATTTGATGGGCTTTGATAGTCTTTTTGACAGGTATAAAATGAGCTTGTTTACTGAACCTGTCTACTATCGTCCATATTCCCATATTCCCATGGATAGACTTAGGCAATCCAAAGATAAAATCCATGGATATGCTCTCCCACGGTGAATTAGGGATTGGCAAGGGTTGAAGCAATCCAAGTTGCTTCCCTCTATCAAATTTTGTCTTTTGACATACCACACATTTGGAAACATACTCATGTATGTTCACTTTCATGGTAGGCCAATAGAAATATGTTTCAATTCCCTTTAGGGTAGACTGAATCCCTCTATGCCCCGCATATGGGGGAGCATGAGATTCATACATTACTTTTTCACGTAGTGAGTTAGTAACGCATAGTCTATTGCCATAGAGAAGATAATTATCTTGTAAAGTAAATGGTTCTTCTTTCTTCCCTAATGCAAGGGCTGAAATCACATCTCTAAAATCGGGATCAATAGCATACTCATCTATCATTAAAGATAGATCATTGTGAGTTGCTATGGAAACCGCATTCACTCTCGGTCATCTTGAGAGTGCATCGGCTACTTGATTATGCTTGCCAGCAATGTGAGCAATATGAAAATGAAATTGCGAAAGGAAATTTGCCCACCTCATTTGTTTGTCGGAGAGCTTGGTCTGCGTCATGAAGTACTTAAGACTTTGGTGATCCGTTCGCAGAATGAAAGGAGTCCCCAATAAATAGTGCTTCCATGAGTCTAAGGCATGTAGAACTGCAAGGAGTTCTTTTTCGTATATGCCTAGAGCTTGCTCAACAGGGTCGAGCCTTCGACTCTCATAGCCTATGGCGTGCCCTTCTTGGAGCAGAACAGCCCCAAGGCAATCACCACAAGCATCACATTGGACCTCAAATGGTTTTGAGAGATCCGGTAGTGTAAGCACAGGTTGAGAGATAAGCTTTTCTTTAAGCTTTTCGAAAGCATTGTTCTCCTTAGTAGACCACGTATACCTAACATTTTTCTTTGTTAGGTCATGTAATGGTCCCGCAATTTGTGAGAACTTTTCTATGAAGCGTCTATAGTATGCACACATACCTATAAAGCTTCTTAGTTCATGAAGATTCCTTGGTTTAGGCCATCCTTTTATTACCTCTAACTTGGATGGATCCATTTGGATTCCATCTTGAGAGATAATGTGACCTAAATATTGAATCTCTTGCAAGAAAAATTCACTTTTCTTTCGATTAACATAAAGTTTATTCTCTCTTAAAACTTGAAATATTACCTGGAGGTGTTGCTTGTGTTCCTCTAATGAATTAGAGTAGATGATAATATCATCAAAGAACACTCCAGTGAAGGTTCGATGAGGTCTGAACAGCTTCTCCATCAAGCGGTTAAATGTGGCTGGTGCATTAGTCAAGCCCAAAGGCATGACAATGTATTCGTAAAGACCAAATGTAGTACGAAATGCGGTCTTTACAATGTCTTGATCAACTATCCTTATTTGATGATAGCCACTTTTTAGGTCAATCCTACTGAAGTAGGTCGATCCTTGTAGCTTATCAAATAGGTCTTCTACCCGCTAGCTTGAGGACCTCCCTTCTTGAGCAAGAAAAGAGAAACCTTGAGCTCTGATACCAATGTAACATTTAATGGCCTAAAATCTTTTGTGTAGCGGAATTTAGCATGAACATAGTGGGCATTTCATTAGAGTTGATTCTTAATGAGAATTACAAGAGTGCTTGGGTGGAGAGAGCAACAAAAAGCATAACACCTAGTTAGATAGCATCGACAATACTTTCAAAAGAGAGAGCAATTAAGCTATTGACAACAGTTGAGGACCGGATTTGCATGGAGCCAGTCCCCCCTCCAAAAGGCTTTGTATTATGGTTTCTCCCATCAAGAGAGACATTGTACAATACAATTCTTTATGTTCCTTCAAGACTAGCTAGTGCAATGAAGATGGAAGCTTCATACACCAAGCAAAACACTTAATCAAACACAACTTGAATTATCCCCGTTCTCAGACCCAAGACCTCACACACCTTCGAAGATGGTGAGAGCTAGCAGGGTATGAGAGTAGATTGAGAGGAAAAAGAAGTATCTTACGAGAAAGAAGTACATCTCCTCACATAATCACTCATATTAGCATAGCTTAGCTTAGTAATTAGCTTGGTAGAGAAGATGAGCATGCATTGAAGCTTGGCTCTTGGTTGGATTTGCATCCACATGCCAAGAGAGTGTTGATGTAGGCTTCTATCTCACAAGCTTGGAGTAGGTGATGAGCTCTCCATTAAAGCTTGGGAGGAGATAGAGTATTTTCCCTTCACACATGGTCAAGTGTGTGAGTGTGTGTGTCAATGCCAAGCAAAAATCAGCCCCCCCTCTCTCTTGGGCGAGCCCTAGCTGCTAAGTAAGTCTGCCTTTTGCCTCATTGGACCTCCCCAGGTCAAGCCAATAGGGATTAAGCAGCATAAGTGATAGCCTTCTGACATGTGTCCCCCTTTCCCCTTTTGTGAGAGCTTTAGGTAATTAAATAATTAAACTAAACTCTCATTGGACCCCTTTGCCTCCTGGCCAATAGGAATCAGGCAAGCCATGGGGCTCCTGAATGCTCATTGGACCCCTTGGGAGACTGCCCAATAGTCTTCTAGGACACTTAATTCTTATTGGTTTCTTTTATTAAATGTTTTTAAATTAATTAGACTAGATTTACTCTAGCTTAATTCTCATTGGTCCACTTCAAGGGTCTTCCAATAGGAATTGGGCACACCTTGTGGGCATCTGGCCTAGGGAGCTGACATGTGTCCCTCATTCCCTTTGTGTAAAGGGAGCCTGTGTGTGTGTGTGTGGATTTCTCTCTCATCCCCTAGCTTTGGGGCTCTCCCCCTCCCATGTAGGGATATGCAAAGACTTTTTGGGCACACACTAAGCATCCAATTTTCCCTAGGGTTGACCTTTGGACACAACCTTTGAATTTTGGAACCTTAGCATTTTGGAAGTCTTAATGGGCTGAACCTTAGGGTCTTTTTGGCCCATTGTTTCATATGGCTCTTTTGCAGATGGCCCCCCCTTTGGATCCCTATTTTCCCTCCTTTGGATCCCTACTGTGGCCGGTCTGCTAACTTAACCAATATTCTAGCTTTTTCTCCCTTGGCACTTCCCCACATTAAATGATCAGTTTAATATGAGAAAATCATTTAGGAGAATTAGATATTGATTATTATGACACCACCATTGGATGATATTTCTCTTAAATTAAGAAGAACAAACATTGCTTTCAAAAGCAAGTAGTACTTACTCCACGGGACTAATTTGTCCACGTGCAACCTCGGAGACTCGGAGACTCGGAGCCTTGTAGTCATCTTTGTGCATGTGGTGCTCTCTACTCCCCTTGGATGGCAAATTTTGTGTTTTCAGCCGCCGATACATTGCATCAAACTCTTCCTACAACACAAATCACCAAAACAAAGTGATTTCCAAGAAACCCCATGTACTTACCTAATGCACATGTATTACAAATTCACAATTACCTTCCATTGTAGTTACACTAGCAAAGACATAGGTAGCCTAAGCCATTTTCAACAGTCGTTGCCATGTCATGAAGTACCCTCTCACCTTTCGCCCGATCTTCTTCATTGAATTTGTCCAATAATGATTGTGGATCGGCAAGCACTAGTTTTTGCATCCTAAATATGTCGTGGATAGTGGTGTGAGGCACATGGACTCCTGTCACCCTATTTTAATTATAAAATTATAATAACAATTAATAACTCAAGTGCACCAATAGAAACTTACTTGTTGATCATGCCGAGCACCAATAGAAATTCTTCCATCTCCATACGATCACACTTCACAATCGTGCACTCAACCTTCGGTGTAGAGAATTCATCCAGCCTCTCCCGCAATGCCCAATCTTTCCACGCATGTAGCGGACGGTTGCCACCCCATACAATGAACATTTTATCCTCCATGTGAGAGATCTCGAGAATGTCTTTAATGGTGGTCGAAATCACCAACTCTCTCCCATAATTGACACTCCTATCAAATGATATAGGATCTTGTCCGAGAAAAGCTTTAGAAACAATGAAGCGAGCCATCGTGGGCTGGTAATCTCTTTTGTCTATAGAGGTTGTTAGTATTGCCACACAATTATCATTCGTTCTAATGGTCGGATTGGCCAAAATATGACAAAGAGGCATGTGTGACAGCAGGTGATTGTATGGCACAACATGTGCATCAATCCAATCTGATGAGATGTGGCTATCAACCACAGATCCAAAGAGATCGGTAAGAGGTTCATTACCCGTGTTTTTTGCTTCTATGTTTGTCGATGTGACTACACCTATTGAAGGACGTATGTGCACTACCATCAACATGGACGCTCCAATCGCAGATGTCATTGGAAGAAAGGAACCGCTCTCTTGAGTGGTGTGCAGATGAATTTTTGCTTGAGTGGTGTGGATCCTCATTTCTTCTTGGCGGTCCACTCATTTGAATTGTTTTCTTGTTAGACTTGACATTTTCTTTGTGATTGGGATGCTTATAGATTTCAGAAAAAAGGTGGAGAGTGAGGAAAGAGAGAATAGAAAGTTTGAGGGTGGGAGAGAAGGTTTCAGAGAAATTAGTTTTCGGCGCTCAAGCAAGCAAAGAGGTAACCCGCGCTCTCCCTCTCTCTCTCTCTTTCTTCTCCACACACACACACACACACACACGAGGAGAGGAAGGAGAGCCAGGTATGCTCCTTCCCTCTCCTCTCTCTCATGTTCCCTTCCCCTCTTTCTCTCTCTCTCTCTCTCTCACACACACACACATTGTGTTTTTGAGAGAGAGAGAGAGAGAGAGAGAGAGAGAGAGAGAGAGAGAGAGAGAGAGACAGAGAGAGAGAGAGAGAGAGAGAGAGAGAGCACATGCATAAACAAAAAAAAACACACACACGCACACACACATTCATAAACAAAGAATGATACACACACACACATTGAGAGAGGAAGAGAGAGAGAGAGAGAGAGAGAGAGAGAGAGATATAAAACAAAGAGAGAGAAGAAGAAGAAGAAGAAGAGAGTTTTAACATCGTAGGAAACTATCCCAAGAGACCTTAAAGATCTAGCCGACAAGGAGTTGAACTCAAGACCTGTTATTCAAGAGGGAAATGGCATAACCAATCTACCACACTTGGGTGATAGAAAGGTTATACCATTTTTCTCTTTTTATTAGCACACACACACACACACACACACCCGAGAAGAAGAGAGTTTTAACGTTGTAAGAAAGATTTAGGTTTATTTTGAGTTAGATTTATGTATTCGTTAGATTAGGTTTATATTTATGTTTTATTTATGTTATATTTATATTTACGTTAAATTAGATTAGATTTAGGCTTATTTTGAGTTTTGACTACTAAAGTAAAGATTGGCTTAATGCTGGCGGTTAGAGAAATAGTTGGGATTAAGGATATCATGCAATGCATACTATACCCCATGCTGCATGGTCATGCGTGAACTAGTACTAATTGTGACTTACTGTTAACCCTCACGGCTCACGGACACCCTATCACCTACGACAGACGTTGTAACCTACGGCGGACATTGTATTATTTATTTGGTAGAGTCAAGTACCGGGCTTGTCGGTCCAATAGAAAAAGGGTAAGAGTGATCGCCGATGAGAGGCGCACTCTAGCTGGAACATTCAAGGGATTAGTTGGCTAGGCATGGGTGCCCAAGTGTGAATGGGGTGAGCTCATATAATAGTCAACTAAACCTAAAATTCAATGATTCTCTCATTTGTGCAATAGAAGAGTGCTCTTGCTCCATCTCCATCTCCATCTTCTTCTTCTTCACCTCCTTGCGTGTGTGTGTGTGTGTGTATGTGTGAGAGAGAGAGAGAGAGTGTGTGTGTGTGGGCGATCGAGCATTACGAAGGCACGACGGCAGTGGCGAAGCGGTTGAGCGCGGCGAAGAGGCGGCTCCTTCTTCTTCGCGACGAGGAATCCTCCACGAAGCAAGCGTAGAGCGGTGAGTGACACACCATCGACTTCTTTGAGCTTACTAGTTTAGGCTTGTTGTGTGCTTGGAGCCATTTTTGGCTCGCACACGGTGTATCGGCAAGTTCCTTGCATTGACACGTGCGACATACGCGCACATTTTTGGCACAGTTGTCGGGGAACGCCATACACCAAGCTCGAGTAGCATTCTGTGCTTCTCCGTGGTGCAATTTCTATTGTAGGAAAGGTAAGGAAGGAGTGTGTGTGTTGAGAAGAGGGATTTGGTGTTATACTGTGTGTTTTTTTTATTAATGGAGTTTTCAAAGGTTCTGTGTTTATTCTCTGTGTATTAAGGTAGTTAGTTTTCTGTGTACAGTAAGTAGGAAGTAGATTAGTGAGAGTTAATAGAGTGTGTTAGTGTGTAAGAGTAGGTGTATTAGTTAGAAGTAGGTAGAGAGAGAGTGTGTGTGTGCTCTCGCGCAGGCCGCGGCGGCCTTATCCTTTTTTTTTTTTTTTTAAATTAAAGGTAGCACCAGGATCGGGAATATCTCCGAGACCCAAGCCCAAGCTCACGCTCAGGCCTAGGCCTCAATCGCCTTTTAAATAAATGAATTTTAGCTTCACATGTAACTAAAAATTGATTTTTTGAGGACCAACGGAACGTCAGATGCCCGAAAATTGTGCTGTAAAGCGCATAGCGACCCTTTAAGTGATACGCTCGTTTCGAGCTATCACACACTTCAATCAAAAAAATCAAACATTCAAAAAACATCAAAAACAAGAAAAAATCAAGTAGAAAACATGGTGCAAAACACCCACAAAACAAAGCAAGTAACCTTTGAGGGTACTTGCCGACACTTAGGGCACCCAAAGCACATGTATCTACGCTCTGGTCGTGTGCTAGAGTCCGAA
Organism: Adiantum capillus-veneris; assembly: GCF_014529385.1. Taxonomy (NCBI): domain Eukaryota; kingdom Viridiplantae; phylum Streptophyta; class Polypodiopsida; order Polypodiales; family Pteridaceae; genus Adiantum; species Adiantum capillus-veneris. The sequence goes on from NC_140951.1 coordinate 78,674,302, forward strand.
CAACTAGCTAGTGCTTCGATTTACGGGGGTACTCACTATCCTTCCACGCTAGGGTCTACGCCCTCGGCGGGGACCCAAGGTGGTGCAACCCAAGACTCAAATATAGCGGCTAGAGACTCTTCCTCTGACTACGATATTATGGAAGAGCATCTTACACAAAGCTCCGGGGGAACAAATGAAACCGTGCCTAGCTGGGCTCAACAACCTGGAACTAGTGTTTTTATCCGTTTGATGGAAACTTTTAGTAGAGCTACGCGCTCTGAACCTACAGCTAGTGAAGTAAACGAAGGGGGTGGGGAAGTAGAATCACCATTCACATCTCCTATAGACCCCACACTCCCTCAGAGTGTCCACGTGGACATTCTACCTACCTCATTTAATGAGCGCCCTATCGAGCTACCACGGAGACTTTGACCGACCTATACATGGGCTACACATACCATGTGGGTTGGTTAGAAGTTGTACAATCCACATCTAGGGCCACTAGTCTAGAGGAACAACAACACATGATCTGCAATGTCATCCATAGGATTATCCAGTCCGAGAGGCAAAATCGAGGAATAAACATACCTTCGACGGGTCCTATGCGATTTTTAGACACGGGGAAAGGGAAACAACCCACTCTATCACAAATGGAGACTCCCCCAGTGAGTCCCATCGATCCCCCATATGTTGTTTCGCCAGGGGTCTCAATGCAATCTGAGCCCACAAGTGATAGCTTTACTTTTCCAAGTCTAGCTCATCTTTTCCAATGATGGGCATACCAAGAAACACACCATGGACCTCGTTTGTTAGTAAAGCACCGCTACATGGTAGCTCAATGCCTGCAATAGTACCTACAAGTGCGAACCAATCATATGCACCTATGGATCCACGTACTCATGTAGTCCCTACCCCTCCCATTGTTTCAACTACATATGCTCCACAACCACAATACACAAGTTCTTATTTCCATGGGACTATACCGGCTAGCATTAGCATGTCACATCCGACGTCTGCTATGCCTAGGGCCACTCATATGAACTATGGACCACCACATGGCACAACATCATACCCAACGTGGAACCCAAGGGCTTCCTATGCGCCAAGCCCAATGCCAATACCTACTCCACATGTAGTCTCTGGAGCGCCTTCACCCACGGTGCCTGCTCACTTAGGTGACTTGGCAGCATTTGCTCAAGCTATTGGTCGATCTATTGCTAAGAATATGTGTAACACGCCTAATAGAGAGCCTAGAAATAAGGCAGTACAAATAGCCAAGCTCACACAAAAATTTAGCGGGGATGGGGATGTGAGGAAGCATATCGAAGTGTTTGAACAAATATGTGATTCTCTAGGAGAACACAATGACCTACATAAGAGCAACGCTTTAAGCCTAACCTTAAGTGGAAAGGCTGGGGATTAGTATAGAACCCTAAGGGTGGAAGAAAAAACGATTTACCCTACTCTTAGGAGACTGTTCTTAAAAATATACATACGAGAGGGAGTGCTTTGGGGTGTAGACTCTCAGCTCCAGAAAGCCCAACGAGAGGAAGGAGAGTCGGTGAGAGACTTTATAAGTCGCTTGAAGCATTTGAACTCTCGTTGTAATCCAAATGAGCGCTTCAACAATAACCAATTTCTTGATAGATTCATTAGGGGATTACGACATGAGGATATCTACAATGGCCTAGTCATTAGAGGTACCACCACTTGGGAAGCAGTCACCACCAATGCGATCCAATTGGAGGATAATTTAATGATTCAAGGAGAAAGAGTGTCTGTTGAGTCTAAATCTACTAGCTCACAAGCATCAGGGCATCAGCCAATGACCCTAAAGCCAATTGCTAAGGAGCCAAAGATATCTGAGATGACTTTAGCAGATCTCACCAAGGCTATTCAAGAGAGTCTTTGAGACATTCGTGCTCCGCAAGACAATTATATGTATCCAAGAAGGGAGCAACAATGGTGCTCAGTATGCTATGGACCGCATAGTACCAATGAATGCCCTACTTTTAGAGTAAAATTCAATGGGAACTGCAATGCATGTGGAAGGTATGGTCATCAAGCTAAGCATTGCATAGTATTTAAGCGTGCGATGGCCAATAGACCAACCTTATCATGGACAGACACACCTCGAGTGCCTGCCTTGATGCCGGCCCCACCTCTTGAACAAACAGCACAACACATGGTCCCTAGGGCCCAAAATGTTGTTCAAACAACACCCTTACCACCTCCAGTGCTAGGACCGCAACCACCACATCCGAGAATCACTTATGTGAATCAAGTGGGTTGTGAGTCATCTATTTCTTGTTTTGAAGGCTATGAGGAAGATATAGATCCTAATATCGCCTATGGGATGGATGTGCTTGAAGAAAGTCCACAATACTACATGGAGGACTATTGGGGACAAGTCAAACCTGTATATCAAGTAGCTGCTCTTGCGGCAAGAGGCCAAAATATCAATTACACTACTAAGAGACCACCTCTTCAATGCTATGAGTGTGGAGGTCCACATCGTGTAGCCGAGTGTTCTATTAGGCTACAAAAGAACGCCACACTAATGCAAACCAATCAAGCGAGCACGTCTACAACGCCGATACTCATGTGTAATCGATGTGGCATAGATCATTTGATTGCCCAATGTCCAAATAATCCAAAAGCACCAAAGATCACTCCATTAAACTTGATTGAAGTTACCGAGGAGCCATCACCAAGTACACCCGTGGTACCAGTAAACGTACTCACACGATCGATGCTCCAAAAACAAAATTATATTCTTGAGGAAAGAGACACGGCATCAATTGCCCAATCTCAGAAAAAGAAGAAAACACGAAGAAAGAGATCGCAAAAAGCAGCGAAGTCAGACCCCAGTTCAAAGACTAAGATAGGGACTGGTGACGACCCCGTATATATATGAACGACGCTGAAGAAGATTCTGATTCAGGTGAAACCATGGAGACCAAAACGACCACTAACATAGAAACCAACAAGGAAGATATTCATAAGCCACAATGGCCAGGATCCAAAAAGAAGATAGGAACTTACCCAAACCCTACAGAGGAGATTGAGCGAGTCAAGCAATTGAGGAGTTTGGTAGAAGATACCCAAAGGGATCTAGAACCAGCACCTAGGAAGATCCAGATTACAGACACCGTGTTCCCTACGCAACAACAACCTCACCAAGTCCATAGACCCTTGGACATACCTAGTGTCATCCAAGAAGAAAGTGACTTAAAGGCATGGGAAAGTGGGCGTACTCACTTCTTGATGGAAAGAATGTTTACAGAGGGACTACCTGATCCTATCGAAGAAATGGAGATCCCATCTTCACCACGTCAAGGGACTCAAGGCCAAAAGGTGCCGTTAAACATTGCCAAATTGATGGATTTCATGTCTTCAGAAGTTAGAACCACCATCATGTCCAAACTATATAAAGACCCCGAGCTAGTCTCAGCTCTTCGAGGCTTCCTCAATGGAGAACTGAAGTTTGGGCTCCCACAATTTGCACAGATGGATGGAGCTGGGGAGATGCCAATAGAGGAGGAATACATAGATCCACAACCCAACCTAGATGAGAACCTTGTTATAGAAATACCTGTTAACACGTTGGGACAATACTTTGAGGGTGATGAATCCAATGCGACCATACCAATCACTACTAAGGGATTAACTGTGAAGGGAATCCTTGATGGTGGCACTGGGGTTAGCATTGTGACTAAAAATTGTTGGGAAACTATGGGGAGACCTCACCTTGCGACCACAGCCATAGTAGTGAAGATGGCCAATGGGTCTATTGTTAAACCTATTGGGATGCTAGAAGATCTCAAGATCAAGGTCTTTGGACATAAAATAAGAGTTACCTTCATTGTTATGGATTTCTCCAAGCACACTATGGCATCGGAGATGATCTTAGGACGTCCTGCATGAGTGGTCTAAAAACCATGTCTACTTGCAGTTCCAAGATTTTGTCATTCGAGTGGATCTTGTGACGGGTCGAGCACATCCTCTAGGAAACAAGTTTATAATTGATCATAGATCTGACACCACAGTTCACTCGGTCCCATTGCAGTATTGTTACACGTGTAAAGCGGACACTGATGTTGGGGAAGATTCTCCTTATATGGATGTACTACCTGGGATAACTAAGTCGGACAATGTAAGATCTGTAACACCTAACTTGGTCAAACTAGCTTAGTCGGACTGCTTGATTTTTAAATCTAGACAAGTGATTATGACAAAAAATGACATTGAATTTAATGTTTGATACTAAGCAAATGTGCTGGATATTATGCTACCAATCACAATCAAAGCAGACAATCATAGATGCAAAAAGATAAATGGCAATGCTAATGGACAAGAAACACCTGTTTGTGTTGATGGTCGCGCTTGATTTGAAGTGTGAATAAGAGAAATATCCCATGAAGGTCCAAATCCTAACAACAGCAACACGTTCCTATACACACTAAGAAACACAAGGAATACCTCTAGGAGGCACATCTACCTTTTTAATTTTTTACCTTTACATCTGTTTATGCATTTGATTATATTGCAATTTAATGTTTATTTCTGACAAATTGTTTAAAATTCATTACCAATCAATTTGTCTGCCTAAAACTGCATATGCTTTTTAATCGCTTATGAGAATGCAATTACTGTGCCAATGTTGTTTGATTTTGCAGTGACTGAAGAAGGCTAAGGACATTCATCTCAAATGCTCTTTCACCTCGACGAACGAGCTTCAACTCAATAGCTTCCGAGGACGGAATCTACATCAAGAAGGGGGGCATGTTAACCCTCACGGCTCACGGACACCCTATCACCTACGACGGACGTTGTAACCTACGGCGGACATTGTATTATTTATTTGGTAGAGTCAGGTGCCGGGCTTGTCGGTCCAATAGAAAAAGGGTAAGAGTGATCGCCGATGAGAGGCGCACTCTAGCTGGAACATTCAAGGGATTAGTTGGCTATGTATGGGCGCCCAAGTGTGAATGGGGCGAGCTCATATAAAAGTCAACTAAACCTAAAATTCACTGATTCTCTCATTTGTGCAATAGAAGAGTGCTCTTGCTCCATCTCCATCTCCATCTTCTTCTTCTTCACCTCCTTGTGTGTGTGTGTGTATGTGTGTGTGAGAGAGAGAGAGAGAGTGTGTGTGTGTGGGCGATCGAGCATTACGAAGGCACGACGGCGGCGGCGAAGCGGTTGAGCGCGGCGAAGCGGCGGCTCCTTCTTCTTCGCGGCGAGGAATCCTCCACGAAGCAAGCGTAGAGCGGTGAGTGACACACCATCGACTTCTTTGAGCTTACTAATTTAGGCTTGTTGTGTGATTGGAGCCATTTGTGGCTCGCACATGGTGTATCGGCAAGTTCCTTGCATTGACACGTGCGACATATGCTCACACTTACCTCTAACATCATGAGCTTCTGTGAGGGAGGAACCGCATACCTAGCTAGGTACGATTGGGGGCAAGGGACCACCGGGCTAGGTATGATTGGGGGCTGGGGACCTCTGGCCCGATGGCCCGGTGGCCCCCTACCCCCATTCGTACCTAGCTAGGTATGGAGTGCCTCTCGAGCAAAAGCTCGTGATGTTAGTCATTGTATGAAAAACACTTGCTCATATGAAAAACACTGAAAAAGATTCTGTTTTCCTACATGAGAAAATTTCCTGCGCTCACAGCCTCGACAGTCCATGCGGACCAACAATTCCACCTGCATGTTCGACTGTTGCTGCCATACAATAAGCCGTCATGATCAGCCAATGGAAGAGCAAATTGAGCCTACACAGAAATTAGTGATGCAAGATGACGATTCCAAGGGTCACACACACACACACACACACACTACACAGCCCATCAAATCTAGAGTAAGAATTAAGTGCTTTGACCATGAATCAGCTACATTGCAAGAATGGCGTACCTACATGCTAGAGACAAAGATCTACTGTGAAAAGATGTTAAGATGCTGTGAAATGCTACAGCTAGAGAAGAGGCAAAGGGGTTTTGTCCACTACATGTACTATCATGTAGACGTGGGTGTGTAGATTTCTTGTACCCACAAATATAGGTATTGACCAATAAAGACGAGATTATAACCCGGTGGTTCTGATCTCTGTGCACCTCTAGACCGAGGTGTGCAGAGATTGGACATGACTAGAGAAGTAGTTTATACTGTGAACAAAGAGAGAGAGAGAGAGAGAGAGAGAGAGATAAAAGACGGAGGATGCTAATAGAAGATTAAATTTATGTCTAGGTTATAAGGTTTTCACCCTCATTATGAGTAGTGATGAGGATGTGGGGCCGTCCAACCGAAACACCTATCTCTCAACGAGGATCTTATGTCCTTGTAATCAATGCAAGCATGCTAAGCAACGGACAAGACGCGTTTCTTTGCAGCAAGTTCGCGAATTTGGCAAGTTCAATCCATCTATTATAGATCGAGTTTTGCCAATTATAACTCGTCGGACTCTGACGTTGGCCAACATGCAGCAATCTTGCAACCCAATAGACGTGTTCGCAGACGCTTTGGTCAAGCAGCATATGTGAGGCCACAAGATGTAGCCTCTGACATCTCGGGGGATGATCATGCATACCACATTCCCAACGAGGCAATGTTTGAGCCTAAGATCGATGAAATGATCGACACGATCATGGATTCAAAAAGGCTTATCTATGATGATATGAAAAGTGAAGCCGATACGCCATTGTATGATGGAGCACGTGTGTCTAGATTGAAGGCGCTCCTGGTTCTTCTCAATATGCAGACAAAGTTTGGATGGAGTGACACTAGCGTCACAACACTTTTCAGGTGATCTATTACAATGTGTTTACTTTAATAAAAAACTTTAGATGTATAATGATCTGATAGATTTTTAAACAATTGTACCGCATTTTTTTCGCTGTGTAGATTTCTCAAAGAGCACATACTGCTAGCTGATAATGTGATGCCAGATTCCAAAGAGGAATGAAGAAAGATCTTACGAAACTTGGGGATGGATTACAATCCGATCCACGCTTGTCCTAACGAATGCATTCTTTTCAGAGGGGAATACATAAACATGGAGAAGTGTCCGAAATGTGATTCTGAGAGATATTGAGTAGATCTCCACGGAACAAAAATTCCACAAAAGGTTTTGCGATATTTTCCTCTGCTTCCTCGCATCAAGCATTTCTTTGAATGTAAGTCCATGGCCGCTCTAGCATCATGGCATGAGGAGAATAAATCTTCCTGCAAATTGCGCAGCCTGGAAACATATAGATTTGCCAGGGAAGCTCGAAATTTGAGCCTGGGCCTGGCTATGGATGGCGTAAATCCATTTGGTCAAAGATCAACACCTTACAGTGTATGGCCCGTTGTCATCGTCAACTACAACATTCCCCCATGGTTAACTATGAAGAAGGGGCACCTATGGCTAAGCTTGATTGTGCTGGGGCGGTATAAAGTGAAGAATATGGATGTGTATCTTTGTCCACTATTGGAAGAGCTACAACAATTGTGGATTGGCATAGAAGTGGTGGATATGAGTCGACACACAGGTCGACGGAATGCTTTGATCAGAGGCATTCTAATGTGGACCATGCATGACTATCCCGGACTAACAGAATGCTCAGGTGACTTACACTTAAACTCAAACACTATAAATATTGGTTTTTCTCAAGCTTATCTATTATCATATGTATACATGCAGGGATTCAAACAAGCGGATACAGAGCATGTGTCACATGTGGACCTAGACTGAATGCACGTTGGGTGTCCTCATCAAAGAAGCAAATCTACGAAGGTCATCAAGCGTATCTTCCAGAGAATCATGTGTTACGTGACGGCTTTTTGGGAAGAGAGCCATCGAGGATGTCTGCACAAGCATGGTTAGAGCAGAAGGAGATGTGTGATGATGGTTTTCCCCCAGGGATGAAGAGACTCTCTCTATGGTACGAGTTACCATATTGGCCCCGACTCATGATCAATCACTTGCTCGATCCAATGCACATATTCAAGAATGTGGGTAATCTGCTATAAGACCATCTGACCGGCAAGAAAAATACTTTGGGAGCCAGGGTTGAGCTTAGAAATGTGGATCGTATGGAACAATATTGGCCGCAGACAGCATCCGATGGATCGATAAAACTCCCTAAAGCGCCATGGATTTTCATAGGAGCCCAAGAACGCAAAGTAAAAGAGACCATTCGATCTTTGCGGACCCCCAGTGGCGTAATGCACTCGCTCCGAACATGTTTTACTAAAGAAGGAAAGCTTACCGGTTTGAAGTCATATGACAGGCATAAAATGTGTCAGGTATGTTCATAGTGGAATATATCAAAGTGGGAATTGTGTAACAAATTCATGTGTGGACTTTAATATCATTGTTGCATGTGTTTTGCAGTTTATTTTATCGGTGGCCATTGAGGGATGTTTGTCTCTTGACGTCCGTAACACAATCTACAAACTTGCAAAGTTGTTGCAATGGATCTCACAAAAGGAGATCAACGTAGACTCCAGACCATTCGCCAAACTAAACGCTGCGGAGGTTGTGTGCATGTTTGAGAAACACTTTCCTACTACCATGCTAACCATTCAGGTGCATCATCTTGTTCACATAGTTGATGAGGTGTAAATAGCTGGCACAGTACATTCCAGATGGATGTTCTTTTTAGAACGTTTCATCAAACGCTCAAGGGATATGTGCGTCAAAAGGTATGTCCCGAGGATAGCATGGCAAAATATTGGCTGGTATCAGAGTCCCTAGTGTACATTGGAGATTAGCTAGACGGATTTGATAAAGCCCGGGACACGCTATAGTGAACCATAGATGATGAGCGCATATCTGGGATTGTCATGGGCAATCTCGGTGTTCAGAAGAAGATGATGGAAGATCTAGAGGCTAAAATCAACCGATTTTGCATGCTTCACAATCCAGTGATGCAAAAGTGGATTTCACAATATGAGGATGCAAAGCAAGAGCGACAAAGGGCACGAATCAAGTGGAGACGGAGAAGATGACCATCGATGCACTATCCAACGGGTCTGGAGAGCCTACCAACATTCATGAGCTTAAGATGGTTGCACAACCAATTGAAAAGCACACAACAGTGCGGTGGAGAAGTAACTGAGGAGGAGTGGGAGTTCTCTCGGGGTTGCGCGACCAAGGTAAGTTTGCAATGTACGACTAGTGACTTTCTAGATGTTTGAACGACCACTCATAATCTTTGTTGATTGTAGTATAAGTCATAAATAGCAGCATGGATTACAGGTCGACATTTTAGGGTGGAACAGATCGACAAAAAGCATTTTACTCAAGATTGTGGAATCATAGCAAAATTTGAACAGTCTAGTCGACAATGGTCCTCTGATGCAGATCCTATGGTGGTGGAACTCACTTACTTCGGCACGCTACAAGAGATTTTCAGGATCAATTATAGAGGATTTTTTGTTGACTTGTTCGACGTGCAATGGTTCAAGATAATCATGGAGGGTCGCAACGCTATTGTGCGTAGAGGAGAGTCTGGTTTTCTTGAGGTGGATTCGACTAAGAAATGGACTGACCTAAGAGACACTTTCGTACTACCCGAGCATTGTGAACAAGTAAGTATGTAAATAGTTAACATCCAATTTTAGAAGTTATGTGCTTGGAAGCTCTCATGTAAGTTATGTGGCTCTGGTAGGTGATATTTCATCCTACAAAGTCTGCATCAAACTGGTGGTGCGTCATAGAGGTAGCCCCTCGTAGTGCACGGATGTATGAAGGCTATCATGTGCCAATCACAGCGGCATCAATGGAGGAGATGGGAGAAGATGCTCAGTCAGAAGCCGCTGAGGTGGTGCCAGACGATCATCAAGCTGCTACTCTCTATGGGGTGCATGTAGAGGATCTACAAAATGAAACGAAGGACATCTGTTTGAGCGGAGAGATCTATATAGATATAGGAAGTTATGCTGAGCTTTGTGAGGATGAGAGAGAGACCTCTTAAAGCCATAAATATTGTATTTGAACAATTTTGCTCCGTTTTATAATATATATTGTATTCATGTGGCTTTTTGTCCATTTGTGTCTATATGTGTCATTGCATCATTGTATTTAGTGGTCTTTGCGTCCACTCCAGGTACGTATGCTCTAGGTATTTTCTCACAAGTAGGGACGACAAGCACTGCGCTCCGAGTGCGATGGAGACTCAAGCTGCAATCGCGAAGGTTTGCTCAATATAGATGTTGTTTGTCCCACCGCTAGATCTAGTTGATCGGGTGAAAGAGACACTAAGAAGCACTACTACTGCTTCTCAGCATCTCTTTCACCCGATCAATTAAATTTAGTGGTGGGGAAAGCAACTTCTATGAGCAGACCTTCGCGATGCAGCTTCAGTCTCCATCGCACTCGGAGCATAGTGCTTTTACAAATTCACAAAAATTCAACGAAATCTCTCTACATAGGAATCCCTCCCCCTTTATGAGTCCTCTCTCTCTCTCTCTCTCTCTCTATCTCTCTCTCTCTCTCTCTACTTGTCCATGTTTTCTTCTCCATTCATTCAATATTAAGATTAAATGTTCGTGTGTTTAATGCAGGTATGGATGATGATGAGTTTCTTTCTTCTTTGTCACCCCAGCAGAGACAGTGGTACGTGGAGCGTCATCGCTCTGGAGCACCATCACGCGTTCCTACTCCTTTAGCGTCTCCCTCTGTTTCGGAGCATTCAGCGCGCTCCAAAGATTCAGTGTCAACGAGACGATCTTCACACTCGTATAGGCACCAGCGCTCTAGTGGTGGCAGCAGCGGTTGTTGTGGGGATGCTGCCACCGATGCCTCGACACCGCCTCGTGTTCGACGAGGCTCTTTACCCTCCCCTTCTTTGCCCGCCCCCACACCAGCCACGGCATCACCATCTACACCAAGTTTTGTGCGGCTGACGGTCGTTTTTAGCAGCCACACACCACTAGTTACTCCTTCAGGAGTCACTCCTGTCGTCGACACTCCTCGCTTCGGGGCACAAACTCCAATGGAGACACCTGACGTCTGTACCCCCATTGACACGCTGCTAGAGACCCCTACCGGGACACCCAGGTTCATGCGTCACCAGCGAGAGGGCTTGCTTCACTTCGTCGACTTCAGCGATGGCATCATCTTGGATGATGAAGGCAAGAAGGTGATCTCGCGCATGCGTGGTCTTTGATCATTTGAGGCGGGTGGGCATCATTTGAGGCCGATTTTGTAAATGTTTTCACATTGCTCTTTAGGTTTGATAGTTTAGGGTTTAGGGGTTTTTGATATTCTAACATAATGGATTCTTTGTATGTTTTGACAGTGGTCGATGACAGGATGTGACCCCACACGGTACGAGCGTGAGTACGCAGGTAGGAAGGGCTTAAACACCTTGATGGACATTCTGAGTTCTCGCGGCGGCATGGTTAGTATTAGGGTTTACTCTTTTCTATTTGTTGTATTGTTTTATAAATTATATGTTTATACTTACAGAAAGCTGTCTTATTGTTTTTTTTTTAAGAATCTGACAGATAAGCCGCTTGGACACGATGAGACGTCTGATTAGACGATGCCAGTTTAATCGTAGCTAGATAGCATTAGTTTCCTTTTGTCATAGCATATGTATCATGAGATGACGTTTATACGTCTTTTTGTAACTATTGGAAAACCATGTATATTTTTTCAATAATGACAATGGTGTTGTAACTATTACATTTGCAAAGTTTAACAATCAAGTGATTTTGCCTATGATGTGTACAATTGTCATTGATTTACTTTCATCAATTTACTTTTGTCAGTTTTGTATCTTTATTCATCTTTATTCCGCAAACAATACTATGGATGATGGAGTTAATGGTTATATTGTCTTGTGGGTGACTACTTTGGGTCTATATCTAAGCTTGCACTTTCTTTCAAAGGTGAATCTAGGCTTATCTTGGATTCATTTAGGTTTACTCAATTATTGAAACATTCAATATGGTCGATGGGTGGCAAGGCATTGAATTCCCTGCCACCAAAAAAAAATCTCTCGGGCGTCACTATGAGTGTCTCAATTTAAGTCTCTGTAATGTCGCTATAAACGTCACTATAGGTGGCCTGTAAACGTCGCTATGATCGTCGCTATAGGCATCGCTATATAGCGACACTCATAGCGACGTTCCCATATCGATGTTGTTAGCGACGGTCTTAGCGACGTCGGGGAGTATAAAAACCCAATGTATTTCCGTCGCTAACAGCGTCACAAGTGCACACAACCTCTTGTAGTGAATGGTGAAAGGAAATGTGATCTAAAGAGTGGAAATGAGTAGGGAGATCAACCAACGTGTGTAAAGTAAATGTAGAAGAAGGTGATTTAACCAGTTTTGACCATACTTGATGCTTAAGAGGATAAGCTCGTAGAGAAGTTCAATTGTGCATAATAGCTTGAGCCGCGCCAAGCCCCACTAGTGACCCACATTGATTGTTGCTAGCTATGAAGTGTAACATCATAGGAAACTATCCCAAGAGACCTTAAAGATTTATCGCCCGATGGGGAGAGAGAGGAATGAAATGAAATGTTATATTAATAGTCTGCAAAAGATAAAATTATCTATGAGAACAAAATGATGCGATCTTAGTGGATCTAATACAATATGTGGGTACAAAATGAAATGAAGTAAAGCGAAACACTTAAAAATAAGACTAAAACTAAAAGCCTAAAATCGTTTATTAAAATCAACATCATCATCGTCAAGTCGATTGTTCGAGAAAGTATTGCACAGGTCGCTCGCTGAAGAGCTTTGTCAATGTCCGCCTCTGTAAGTAGCCGTAGTACTGGGAGAGGGCAGAGAGATAACAAAATGAAATGAAGTCAAAAGTCCATGGGATCAAACTCAGAAAATTCTTATGGATCTCATCCAATGTCTGGATACAAAATAAAATGAAGTACATTAAAATATTAAATTTTCAAAAACTAAGCCCATGCTGGTCGGCAAAGGGAATCAAGAGAGAGATTGAGTATCGAGTGGTGGCATGAGGGTGATAGAGATTGCGTGTCTATGGGTGTGTGTCAGTTGACTCAAAAAACCTCGCAAAAGGACGGCCTCAGAGCCATCGTGTGATCAAACAAAACCTACAACTGACGTGTCCAATGCTCCAGGTCAAGAGGGAGATAGAGGGAAGCGGCGGAGCACTCACTGATGATGTGGGTAACCTTGGTATGACATATGCATTTGCGGAAACCCCTCGCCCAGGGGGAGGTCAGTGAAGCTGGACAGCAAGAGAGCTAGGGTTCAGCGAAGCTGGAGAGAGAGAGAGAGAGAGAGAGAGAGAGAGAGAGAGAGAGAGAGAGAGAGAGAGAGAGAGAGAGAGAGAGTGGCCGACGAAGGATCAGAAAAGAGAATAAAGCTGAGGAGAGAGGAAAAAAATCTTTTTGAAATCTGCTCACCCGATTCCAAAAACATGCTCTATGAAAAATGCTCGCCAACAAATATTCCCCACTCCGAGGCAAGGGATTTGTAAAATTATTCAATGAACTCTGCAAAGGAGGAGGAACCAGCCCTTGAGACTAATTCCCCATCAAAATCTTCACATTAGCTCCAGTGTTGAGAATTGGTCTTGACTGGAGGACATTGGCATAAAAGACAGAGCTAGGGTTATGAGAGATTAAGGCTTGCCCAAAACCCCTCTACATGCCATTGAGGAGGGATCCTTGGTTATGGTTAGGACCTTGCATAGGAGGCACATGACTACTGTGTTGAAGCAAAAGGGGGTGGCTAGAGTTGGGTATGTCCCACTGGGAAGGGCACACAAGGAGCTCAACACGGGAGAGCGAAGCAAAGACGACAAACCACATTGAGTGAAAGAAGCCCAAGCAGAGCACGTTTGCATGAGATGTGTCTGGCAGGATTACAGAGTCTTGACTCCTCCCCAACGCCCCACTCTCTCCTCCCCTTGGAGATTACTTATGAGAGTTGTACTCTTAGGGAGTGTTTAGCTACGCAATGGAAATTTGTGAGCTTGTAGGCAGTTTCAGCCTTCCCATTCACACAAAGAGAAGGTCGAAGAGTGGAAAAGCCGACAAAGATTTCAACGTGACCAATCAATCCAAGAGCTTGCAAGCTATGCTATAAAACCATTTTCCATCAGTTGTGGGCGCCCCAGAGTGAAAGCGGAAGCCTTCGTTTCCGAGGGGGAAGGCCACAGAGCATGTGGTGGGTCCAAAAAGGAAACTACATGGCTCAACCAATTTGCTCTAACCATGACACACGCACATCCCTGCAAACACCCTTCATCTAGGCAGTCTGAACCCAGCCTAAGAATGGTACCTACGGGTGGGTTCAGACTGGGCGGTGGAAGAGCAACTTTTTCTTCTTCCGCCATAGCATGTAATTCACACAGCACGGAGGCAAGGCACGCAAAATGCTTGAAAAACGGGGATAGCTCGAGCTGTGGGTGAATTTGAAGCGCAAGTTCACGTTTCAATCCTTGCGTGGCGTGGTCAGGTTCATCTTCCGAGCAAAAGACATTTCCTTCCGAAAAGGGGGGGGAGGGGGAAGCTCGCCTCGTCTATAAGCGTCATGGGGTGGACTCAAGGGATCAATGGCTGGAGAGGGATCAGCCGTTGATCGGCCCCCAATGTAAATAAAAAATTAAGGGTCCCTGGCGTCACGTCGATCCTTTGAACACTCGGAGCTCTATCCACATGCCTTGCCGCACGCTGATGAAAGGATTGCGCCTTTGCCCAATCAATTACTTGCCCCCCCCCCCCCTGCTGCATCGATCCGACGGCCCATATCGTGCGCCCCGCCGTTAAATTGCCCCTGTCGTAGAGCCCTCAAGTGACACCCCATGCCACTTATAGACGAGGGGGGCTCCTGGCCCGTGGGGTCCGGAAATGTGTCTTGCTTTTGTTGGCCAATAGATAAATGCAAGGCGCGATCAACGCCCCCCTAGTCTGAAGGCTTGAAAATTGACCGCGGATGTGCGTGCTGGGCAGTGGGCAGCAGGCACAAAGGCAAATGGGGATCGTGTGACTGTATGTTGGCATGATTGACGCATTGCATAAAATCAGGATTAATAGTGTGGTGAAGACGATTATAGTCTGTGTGAAGGTGTTTCGGGCGGTCCACATGCAGGCTTCTGCTTCGCCGGGATGCTAGTTGCCAATTGCGTCTATTTTTGCCCTACGGATTCCTCTCCAAGCTAACATCCCCTGTTTTCGCTACAGCCCGAGTCGGGCGTCCCCTGTGCGGCCGCCTCGGCTTGCTCTCTATCTTCTATATGACCTCTTTGTGCTCTCGTATTCGCAAATTCGAGGTGGGTTCTCTCTCTCTCTCTCTCTCTCTCTCTCTCTCTCGCTCTCGTTCGTGGGTCTTCTTCTTCTTCCGTCCTTTGTTCGTCTGTGTGTGTGCTGCGTTTGAGCTCTGTGATGGGCGAATCCCTGCATTATCTTGTTCCCATTTGCTCAATATAATCATGTCTAGTGATGATAATGTATTTCCGATTTAGCTTTTGTTCCTGGATGGATGACTTCTTTGCCTGCATTATGTTGATGGCATTCGCATACTTCAATCTTCATTGCTTGCATTTCCTTGATGCGATTTGCACATCTTTATCTAGTTTATCTCATTGCCCTCATTCAATTGACACTACAGGCCTTTTGTATTGATGTGGTGCAGAATGTGGCTATGTTCTGGCCCCTCTTGATCCCCTAGCCTCATGCCAGCAAATGCACCCTGTTGATTATGGACATTAGGGCAGTAGAACCTGCCCAAGAAGAGAGTTTTCTTTGCTGGTGGGAAACCCTCTTTGCCCCCAGATAACAGAGGCATTCAGGTGTGCAACCATGGCATCTCTGAATCAGACTCACAATCCATCTTCTTCCTTGTCCCGTTCTCCGACCATTCAGTATAGAATCGATAGCTTGTCTCGTTTGGAAGAAGGATTTGGAAATGACACAACCGTTGAACCAGAACTGATGCAAACATCTTATGGACTGGTTCGTATGCACATAGAAGAGCCTCATTGTTTCGCAAAACATCAAAGAGGCAACCATCAAAAGCGTCATTACTACGAACACAGAGATGATTGGAAGCCGCATGTTCATGCTCATAGCCCCCGGTTTACCCTACGTTGTATTCGTACTCGAGGGTACAAAATGCGTTTCCTTTTACCGCTTGTTGTGGTGGTCGTCTTCCCTTGTTTTTATTATTATGCACATACTTCCCTAGAACCTCACAACAGCCTTCCCTTATCTTTGGACAAAGATAACTTTGATCACATTGCTCTGGTTTTCTTCTTTAGTGCAGTACTTGTTTCCATCAAGGTTGCGTACCCCCGCCTCAATGTTATCTGTAGGATCAGGGCGGTGTTCAGCCAGAGCAGGGGTCGCTTCACTCTGACATACTTGAAGCCTGTCATTGATTACTTGGATGCACGCAAGTCAGGCAAGAAGTTGCTGGCGAGAGCTTCTTCTGTCACTTGGACAATTGGGTCAAAGAATAAATGCGAGAGGTCGAAACATGCAAAAGAGGGTGTACAGATGTATAGTAATGGAGATGTGTATGAAGGAGAATTTCATCAAGGTCGGTATTCTGGAAGTGGGGTTTATTACTTTTACATGAGTGGGAGGTATGAAGGTGACTGGGTGGATGGGAAATATGATGGATTTGGCGTTGAAACATGGACAAGAGGCAGCCGATATAGGGGGCAGTACAGGCGAGGTTTGCGAGAGGGTTATGGAGTTTACCGGTTTTATACAGGTGATGTATATTCAGGTGAGTGGTTGAATGGACAAAGCCATGGTTGTGGTGTGCAGACATGTGAAGATGGAAGCAGATTTGTGGGCGAGTTTAAATGGGGAGTGAAGCATGGATTTGGTTATTATCATTTTCGGTGAGCATTTTCTTATCTTGAGTGTGGTCTTTATTTATGTGCAAGGGAATCGACTTTATAAGATGGAATGCAAATTTCTTTTGTTTCATGTATATGTATATGTGCATTGTGTATATATGTATGTATATGCTTGTGTATGTATGTATGTATATATATATCTGTGTATATATGTATGTATGAATGTACATGTATCTAGGTATTCATGAACATTTTGCTTACATGTATGGATTTTAACATTTGAATTATCTCCCATGCCCATGTCCGTGCCACATAGTGAAGGGGTTGTTATGTGCAGGAATGGGGACACCTATGCAGGAGAGTATTTTGCCGACAAGATGCATGGATATGGTGTGTACCAGTTTGCAAATGGTCACCACTACGAGGGTGCATGGCATGAGGGAAAGAGGCAGGGACTTGGAATTTATGCTTTTAGAAGTGGGGATGTACAAGCAGGATACTGGCATGCTGGGATGCTACGAACTCGTAGCACACATACTCCTGTGACGGGTGCTACAACTGCCATTAGCCATTCCAAAGTGCTGCATGCTGTGCAGGTTTGGTATTTAAAGCATGGAAACTACGCAAATTCTATGTGCGGCGCATATTTTGTTTTTCTGACTTCATCTGTGTGCACAGGAGGCTCGCCGAGCGTCTGCCAAATCCCATAAGGTGCCTCATGTTGATGAGAGAGTGAACAAGGCAGTTGCTGCTGCAAATCGTGCAGCAAATGCCGCAAGGGTGGCAGCTTTGAAGGCTGTCCAAAGCAGGGCCTTCAATTCTGCACCGCCTTAAATCTCGTATACACATTGTTGCAAATGCCATTCATTTGCCAGCTGTATTCTATAAGGCAAATTTCCCTTTAAAAACCAAACATTCAAGTGTGATCATGGAGGCAAGCAAGTACTCTTAGAGTTGTTTGGATGGAGTATTTTTACGAAAATGGAGGCAGTTTGATGACCTTAAGCTTTGTACCATATTGTAGATTTTCTGCATATAACGATAGCATAGCAACTTTAGGTATCAGGTCCGGTTGGTTGGTTGGTGATCAATTTGACTGTAATACCCCGATTCTCGAATTTGCACCAGAAGCATTTTATTGTTGTAAAAGGCTCAAAGTTGCTTCAGTTTGTGTGTGTGCAACCATTAAAGTTTCTCGTTTTTGCAAGAAAAACAAGTTGGGCTTGTACACGACATCTTCAAAAATCATGGCAATCGTGTGCTTGATCTTGCTCCAGCAATCATGACATATACCTTCATGAGAGTATTATTTTGTATGGGGAGTGCATCTCTGTATATGTGTATGGATAGATGTGTGTGTTGTACACACGCACTAACTGTTGCATATTGATTCCAACGATGGTGTTGAAAATGAGACTCAAAAGGGTGCTAATCAGAAGTGATGAATTGCTGATTGTAACGATCATAACCATCATTGAAAACCAGTGGCTGTGGGCTTGCTAAAATTTATGAGGTGCAACCCTAGGGATGGCTTTTCCCATTTCTGACTGTGCAGGCTATCGACACCACATTGCTCTACAGACTCAAGGGGCAATGTGTGGGTTCAACCGATTTTGGCTTCCAACTGCAAGCCATACATCTAGGTCAGCCAATGGTTATGTACTCACGGCAAGCACGAACCAAATGCGCCATCCTCCATGACACCATCATGGTCGAAAACTGGAATGTTGCAGGCATCTCGGATTTGTCCTCGTGAGGGTGATAATATACTAGCAGTGTGAGAGTGACTCTCACAGTGACTCTTACACCAGTTGAACTTATGAACCCATACAAAGTTACAGCTAGAGAAAGCATTATGGTCAATTCCTGCTGCCAGAGAAGGCACAAATCAAGTTTATTAAGTGGTGTAAAATTGGTGCCCTCAAAATTGGATGACAAGAAGTGAGAATGATGCGCTTGTCAAGATTGACACAATTGGCAACTTTGCTAATCAATTAACCAAAGCTCTACCCACCAAGATATAAACATTGTGGAGTGCTTATGAGCATTGTGTGGAGACATCATTTATTATCAACTAGTTTTGTGAAAAGCATTCAACTGCACATGTCTACCTGTTCATGTTCGTAGTGTCATTTGAATACTAATCTCCCATTTTCTACAGCCACTCACCCACAGTTTTAAATATGCAATTAGTTTCCCTTCATTACTTTTCATCATCGGTTCATTTATACAACCCTTTAAACATCCCCCAAACCACTTGTCAAACACAACCTAATGAAACCAATCTTAACTTTTAACTAAATGATTTATCCAAGTTATAAATTCTGTTGCTAATCATGGACTTTTTTTGTCTGACCAACAGAGCCTTTGCAAAGGTTTTCTTATCAGCTAATGGCGAGCTTGAAAAAGTCCTCCCTTTTGGGGACACTCGCTAATCGTGAGGTACAATAGTTGCTAACCACAACTTATTTGTTACTAACCATTGACTTCACTCTTGCTGACCACAAGATCTTCTCGTTGATCGTAAATTCCACAGGGCAAGAAAATGCCATATCAATAACTTATTTCTCAAGGGATTCCTTTCAATAGTATTCCAACATGTTTAGCTTTATACCAAACATTATTTTCATTAAATAGTTCCTTTCAACATGATTGTCATAAAATATAATATCTAACTAATCCAAATGATTTTCTTATATTAAACTGATCATTTGATGTGGGAGAACAAAGGGAACAAGAGTTAGAATATAGAAATGTACTTATGGATCTATCTTAACACGGGACCAAAGTCAATGGGTCCAAATGAGAGATGGTCTCCAAAAGAGCAATGCTAGCTAATGGAGCTTGAAAGACCTTAGGGTTCGCTTCAGTAAAGATCTCCAAAGGTTAGTGTTAAAAGTCCTTAGACTTAGGAGCTTAGGCAAGCTAGGGATGAGCTTTAGGTGGGAATCCGGTCCAAGCTTGAGATGCTTGTTGTGCTTTATGACTAAGGTGCTCAATGTGCTTGTAATGCTTGATGATTAAGGCGCTTGAAATTCTTAAGGTACTTGGGTGCCAAGATGCTTGAGGTACTTGAAGTCAAAGCAAGGCCTACAAAGGCGTGGGCAAGCCCCATGTGTAGGGGGTGGGGTTGAATGGTCTTTCCCTCACCCAAGGGACACCCCTTGCTCAAAGAGGCAAATAGGACAATGTCAAGGCCCTAGCTAGGTTTCCCCCATAGTGTGCCTAAATCCTATTGGATGCCTTTGAGAGAGGTCCAATGAGAATTTAGTTGAATTAATAATTTGTTTAAGTTGTATTCAAGTCCTCTCTCCCAAAGGGGTAAGGAGGACACTTGTCCTAATGGTACCCTTGTTGCTTGTTATACAAAAATCTTGTGATTGGCCAGGCTTGAGGAGGTCCTCTCCAAGCTAGAACTAGAGGGGCCAACCCAAGCAAGGAGGGGGGGTGCTTGACCATATATCCTCTCTCATTCATTCACGCACACTCTCATTCTCATAGTGTGTTGTGCAAGAACACACTCTCCTTCTCCAAGCTTAAGAAGTTGAGAGCCTACACCAACAACTCTTGGCTATGGAATGTAAATCCAACCAAGAGCCATGCTTCAATGCTATGCTAGCCATCTTCTTCATCTCCATTACTATGCTACTATGCTATGCTAAGATCTATGAGTAATGATGTGAGAGGACACTACTTCTTTCTCGTAAGAATACTTCTTCTTCCTCTTCCCTATCCTCATTCCCTACTAGCTCTCTCCACCTTCGATGGTGTTTGAGGTCTTGGGACTGCTTTCATTTAGCTAAGTTACATGCATAATTGTGGTGCATGAAGCTCTCTATCTTCATTGCACCATCAACGTCTCAAGGAACACAGCTTGTATTGTACCAAGTCTCTCTTTATGGGAGAAACTATAATGCAAAAGCCTTTTAAAGGGGGAACCAGCTCCACATAAATACGATCCTCAATTGATGTCAAGTTCTCTAATTCTCTGTCTTGCAAAGTATTGTTCATGCCAAGTTAATTAAGTATAATGGTCATGTTGCTACCTCTAATTAAGTTCACCCTCTATTTTCTCAAATTATTCTCATAAAAATGATCACTACAGTTTTCTTAATTTCGCTATTCTCAATGTTCATAGTCCATTTCATTACATTGGTATCAGAGCTATTGGTTTCTCTTTTCCTGCTTAAGAAGAGAGGTTCTTAAGTTGTCCATGAAAGGTTGGACATGTTCATTGCAAGAGGGTAAGTGGGACCGGGATCTATTATCTTGGTTGAAAAGGATTCAATTTGAGGTACACCGTTAGGAACTATAGACTTAATAATGGAGTCTCTCGAGGCTTGCCTTTGAATTAACCATTATTGAGCTACTAGAAAGCTCAATGTTAACCCTCACGGCTCACGGACACCCTATCACCTACGACGTACGTTGTATTATTTACTTGGTAGAGTCAGGTACCGAGCTCGTCGGTCTAATAAGAAAAGGGTAAGAGTGATCTCCGATGAGAGACGCACTCTAACTGGAACATTCAAGGGATTAGTTGGCTAAGCATGGGCGCCCACGTGTGAATGGGGTGAGCTCATATAAAAGTCAACTAAACCTAAAATTCACTCATTCTCTCATTTGTGCAATTAAAGAGTGCTCTTGCTCAATCTCCATCTTCTTCTTCTTCATCTCGTTCTGTGTGTGTGTATGCGTGTGAGAGAGAGAGAGTGTGTGCGATCGAGCATTGCGGCGGCATGACAGCGGCGAGACGGTTGAGCATGGCGTATTGGTGTCTCCCTCTTCTTCGCGGCGAGGAACCCTCCACGACAGCAAGCGGAGAGCAATGAGTGACACACCATCGCCATCTTTGAGCATACTAGTTTAGGCTTGTTGTGTGCTTGGAGCCATTTGTGGCTCGCACACAATATATCGGCAAGTTCCTTGCATTGACACGTGCGACATACGCGGACATTTTTGGCGTCGCTTCTGGGGAATGACATACACTAAGCTTGAATGGCACTCTGTGCTACTTTTGTGGTGCAATTTCAATTGTAGGAAAGGTAAGGAAGGAGGGTGTGTGTGTTGAGAAGAAGGATTTTGTGTTGCTACTGTGTATTTCTTTGTTAATGGAGTTTTCAAAGGTACTGTGTTTTTTCTCTGTGAGGATTAGGTCTTAGTATTAAGGTTGTTAGTTCTGTGTAATGCAAAGTACAGTAAGTAGGAAGTAGATCTGTGAGAGCTAATGAAGTGTGTTAGTGTGTAACAGTAGGTGTATTAGTTGTAAGTAGGTAGGTAGAGTGTGTCTGTGTTCGCCCGCAGGCCGCGGCGAACTTATCCCCAAAATAAAAATAAAAAATTAAAGATAGGACCGGAATCGGGAATATCTCCTAGACCCAAGCCCAAGCCCAAGCTCACGCTCATGCTTAGGCTTCAATCGCCCTTTGATATTACATATTTTAGCTTCAGACGTAGCTAAAAATCGACTTTTTTGAGGGCCAACGGAGCTTCAGGTGACCGAACGTTGTGTTGTAAAGCACACCGCGACCCTCTGAGTGATACGCTCATTTTGAGCTATCACACACTTTAATAAAAAAATCGATCATTCAAAAATATAAAAAAATATTTTAAAAAACGAGTGAAAACGAACACCTAAAGAAGTAAGCGGTTAACCTTCGAGGTTATTCGCCTACGCTTGTAGGGTGCCAAAGGCACATGCATCTACGCTCTAGTCGTGTGCTAAAGACAGAGCAACTAGAGAGAATTTTGACTTACGCGAGTTCTCAATATCCACCTACTTTAGGTTCCGGGCCCTCGGCAGGGACCCAAGGTAGTACAAACCAAGACCCGAACATAGCGGCTAGTGACTCTTCCTCTAACTACGACGTCCTGAGGGTTTCCCAATGCCTAATCCCGATAGCTCAAGCCAAGACATGCATGCCATGGGCCCGCGGTCCAGGTCGAGCGTGCTTAGCCGCTTGAATGAAACCTTTAGTAGAGCCACTCGCTCCAAACATGGAGCTAATGATATAAATGATGGGGGTGGGGAAGTAAATTCTCCATTCATGACCAACATAGACCCTATTCCCTTAGAGAATGTGCACGTGAATACTTCATTGACTGCACCTCTTGACTCTTCAGAGCTATTCCCCTCCGAGGTCATATTACCTGATGGTAGAAGTCTTGCCGAAGTGTAAGAGGTTGAGCGATATATCCTTGCAGCGAGGGAAAAATAAATTGAGAGCTTACGTAAGGCGGAGCAACGAAGAGAGTTAAAATCGAAAGCTCGTATGTCAATATCCTTGCTAAGAGAGCAATCAAGTGCTCCTGACTTAGCAACCGCTAAGGGCCAACCCCTAGAAAGCAACATTGCATCTAGCTCAAAGGACACCCCTAGCACCTCAATCCTAGATGGGGCATTCTTAAATGAGAACTCGGAGTACGAACTACAAACAGAAACTCTGACCGACCTATACACAGGTCACACCTATCACGTGGGTTGGTTAGATGTCCTAAAATCCACAATGGGTGCTACTAGTGTGGAGGATCAACAACAAAGAGTTTGTGAGGTCATCCATAGGGTGATTGAGTTAGAGAGACAGAACAAGGGGATCAACATGCCTTCAACGGGCCTCATGAGATTCTTGGATACAGGAAAGGCTAAATAACCGACCTTATTGCAAATGGAGACTCCCTCAGTAAGTCCGATGGATCCTCCATATGTTGTTTCGCCAGGGGTCTCAATGCAATCTGAGTCCACAAGTGATAGCTTTACCTTTCCAAGTCTAGCTCATCTTTCCCTTGATGACACCATGGCTACCATGCCTACCCCAATGATGGGCATGCCAAGAAACACGCCATGGACCTCATTTGTTAGTAAAGCACCACTACATGGTATCTCAATGCCTGCAACAGTACCTACAAGTGTGTACCAATCGTATACAACCATGGGTCCTCGTACTCATTTAGTCTCTACCCCTCCCATTGTTTCAACTACCTATGCCCCACAACCACAACACCCAAGTTCTTATTTCCATGGGACCATACACCGGCTAGCATTAGCATGTCACATCCGACGTCTACTATGCCTATTGCCATGAACTTTGGGCCACCACATGGCACAACATCGTACCCAACGTGGAATCCAAGGGCTTCCTATGCACCAAGCCCAATGCCAATACCTACTCCACATGTAGTCTTTGGAGCACCTTTACCCATGGTGCCTGCTCACTTAGGTGACTTGGCAACATTTTCTCAACCTATTGGTCGATCTATTACTGAGAATATGCGTAACACGCCTGATAGAGAGCCTAGAAGTAAGGCAGTACAAATAGCCAAGCTCATACAAAAATTTAGTGGAGACGGGGATGTAAGAAAGCATATCGAAGTGTTTGAACAAATATGTGATTCTCTAGGAGAACACATATGTGATTCTCTAGGAGAACACAATGACCTACATAAGAGTAATGCTTTAAGCCTAACCTTAAGTGGGAAGGCAGGGGATTGGTATAGAACCCTAAGGGTGGAAGAAAAAACGATTTACCCTACTCTTAGGAGACTATTCTTGAAAGAATACATACGAGAGGGAGTGCTTTGGGGTGTAGCCTCTCAGCTCCAGAAAGCCCAACGAGAGGAAGGAGAGTCGGTGAGAGACTTTATTAGTCGCTTGAAGCATTTGAATTCTCGTTGTAATCCAAATGAGCGCTTCAATAATAATCAATTTCTTGATAGATTCATTAGGGGATTATCACATGAGGATATCTACAATGGCCTAGTCATTAGAGGTATCACCACTTGGGAAGCAGTCACCACCAATGCGATCCAATTGGAGGATAATTTAATGATTCAAGGAGAAAGAGTTTCTGTTGAGCCTAAATCTATTAGCTCGCAAGCATCAGGGCATCAACCAATGATCCTAAAGCCTATTGCTAAGGAGCCAAAGATATCTGGGATGACTTTAGCAGATCTCACCAAGGCTATTCAAGAGAGTCTTAGAGACAATCGTGCTCCGCAAAATAATCATCTGTATTCAAGAAGGGAGCAACAATGGTGCTCAGTATGCTATGGACCGCATAGTACCAGCGAATGCCCTACGTTTAGAGCGAAATTCAATGGAAACGGCAATGCCTGTGGGAGGTATGGTCATCAAGCTAAGGATTGCATAGTATTTAAGCATGTGATGGCCAATAGACCAACCTTAGCATGGACAGACACACCTCGAGTGCTTGCATTGATGCCGGCCCCACCTCTTGAACAAATAGCACAACACATGGTCCTTAGGACCCAAAATGTGGTTCAGAAAACACCCTTATCACCTCCAGTGCTAGTACAACATCCACCACATCCGAGAATCACTTTTGTGAATCAAGTGGGTTGTGAGTCATCTATTGCTTGTTTGGAATGCTGTGAGGAAGATATAGATCCTAATATTGCCTATGGGCTGGATGTGCTTGAAGAAAGTCCACAATATTACATGGAGGACTACTGGGGACAAGTCAAACTTGTATATCAAGTAGCTGCTCTTGCGGAAAGAGGCCAAAATATCAATTACACTGCTAAGAGACCACCTCTTCAATGCTATGAGTGTGGAGGTCCACATCGTGTAGCCGAGTGTCCTATTAGGCTGCAAAAGAACGCCACGCTAATGCAAACCAATCAAGCGAGCACGTCTACAATGTCGATACTCATGTGTAATCGATGTGGCATAGATCATTTGATTGCCCAATGTCCAAATAATCCAAATGCACCGAAGATCACGCCATTAAACTTGATTGAAGTTACTGAGGAGCCATCACAAAGTACACCCGTGGTACCAGTAAACGTACTCACACGATCGATGCTCCAAAAACAACATTATATTCTTGAGGAAAGAGACACGGCATCAATTGCCCAATCTCAGAAAAAGAAGAAAACACAAAGGAAGAGATCGCAAAAAGCAGCGAAGTCAGACCCCAGTTCAAAGACCAACATAAGGACTGGTGACGACCTGTATATATGAATGCCGTTGAAGAGGACTCTGATTCAGGTGAAACCATGGAGACTAAAACATGCACTAAGATAGAAACCAACAGGGAAGACCTTCATGAGCCACAATGGCCAAGATCCAAGAAGAAAATAGGAACTTATCCAAACCCTACAGAGGAGATTGAGCGAGTCAAGCAATTAAGGAGTTTGGTAGAAGATACCCAAAGGGATCTAGAACCAGCACCTAGGCAGATCTAGATTACAGACACCGTGTTCCCTACACAACAACAACCTCACCAAGTCCATAGACCCTTAGCCATACCTAGTGTCATCCAAGATGAAAGTGACTTAAAGTCATGGGAAAGTGGGCGTACTCACTTCTTGATGGAAAGAATGTTTACAAAGGGACTACCTGCTCCTATCGAAGAAATGGAGATCCCATCTTCCCCACGTCAAGGGACTGAAGTCCAAAAGGTGCTGTTAAACATTGCCAAATTGATGGATTTCATGTCTTCAGAAGTTAGAACCACCATCATGTCCAAACTATATAAAGACCCTGAACTGGTCTCAGCTCTTCAAGCCTTCCTCAATGGAGAACTAAAGTTTGGGCTACCACAAATTGCACAGATGGATGGAGCTGGGGAGATGCCAATAGAGGAGGAACACTTAGATCCACAACCCAACCTAGATGAGAACCTTGTTATAGAAATACCTGTTAACAAGTTGGGACAATACTTTGAGGGTGATGAATCCAGTGCGACCATACCAATCGCTACTAAGGGATTAACTGTGAAGGGAATCCTTGATGGTGGCGTTGGGGTTAGCATTGTGACTAAAAATTGCTGGGAAACTATGGGAAGACCTCACCTTATGACGACAACTATAGTAGTGAAGATGGCCAATGGGTCTATTGTTAAGCCTATTGGGATGCTAAAGATCTCAAGATCAAGGTCTTTGGACATAAAATAAGAGTTACCTTCATTGTTATGGATTTATCCAAGCACACTATGGCATCGTAGGTGATCTTAGGACGTCCTTTCATGAGGGAAGCAAAAATGGTGCATGACTGGTCTAAAAACCATGTCTACTTACAATTCCAAGATTCTGTCATTCGAGTGGATCTTGTATCGGGTCAAGCACATCCTCTAGGAAACAAGTTTATAATTAATCATAGATTTGACACCAGAGTTCACTCTACCCCATTGCAGTATTGTTGCACGTGTAAAGCGGACACTGATGTTGGGGAAGATTCTCTCTATATGGATGTACTACCTGGGATGACTGAGTCGGACAATGTGGATTGGGTCCACCTAGCAGCAACCATAGACACTTGGGGAAACAGGGGGACAACCTGGGTAACACATGAGGGGAATGAAATGCCCGTACCCTTAAATATGCTACAAGCAATGCATTTAACTTCTGACAAGACTCATCCTAATATAACAAAGAAAACATACAAGTGGGTCCCTAAAGCTTCTTTAGCGACCATAGCTAGTGCTAAAAAATAGAAGCCTTGTAAGAAACGTCCCACTTGCTCCAAGAAAAGCAAAGAAATGTGGCGGTGGATCCCTAAACGATTATTGGAAGCCCAAGGCTACTATCAAGGAAATGATCAAATATGGGTGCCAAAACGTAGATTGTGTTCTTACCTATCACTTGACCCATGTGAGCCCAATCCCATAGCTCCAAAACGAATCAACGCTCGCGAAAAGAAAAAAATCGCAGAATGCTACACACTCGCTCCAGAACTAGTTTGGGTACCAAAGAAAGAACTATTTGTTCCACTTAGCTCAGGAAGGGGGGAGTCCCATGAAGCTTCTAGCCCCTCATGTAATGATTTCATAGAGGTAAAAGCTTCTCCACAGCCTTCACCTATAGTAGTGGACCTCCATGAAGCTACAAAAGAATCCACACCTCCCAGTGTTCAAGAATCACCTGATGAACCACTTCAAGTTCGATCCTGGGACAGTACCTTACCACCCTTGCAACTCGACGAGGCACCTAAGGTAATAGAAAACTACTAGCAAAAATCCTCACCTATTACCAACTGGAACAATTGGTTTCAAAGGGTGACGAGCACATTTCAAACGGTATGATCTACCCAAGGAAGTGGAGAGTGTTTGCTGGCAGTCATCATTCACTCACTCCCCTCTCAACCTTCCTCCCTGACCTCTCAATCTCCCAATCTTAGGGAATGTATATATAACGCCTTATACTCACAAAAAACAAAAATAATAAAGAACAAGAGCAATTAGCAAACGAGTATGCACAATAAAAGGCAAAACATTGACCCAGAACTACACATTCACATCCGGTACACTAAAATAGAAACCTATGTCATCAAACGCCTTTGATCCTCATCACTCTCGAGTGATGGAGGGTAGGTAGGATTAGTACGATAGGAGTGTTTCTATTTGAGAGTTTAGTGTTTAGCAAAGTTCTTTTTTCCCACTGATGTGCCTCCTAGAGGTATTCTTTGTGTTTCCTCGTGTGTACAAGAACGCGTTGATGTGGTTAGGATTTGGACCTTCATGGAATCTTTCTCTCGTTCACACTTCAAATCAAGCACGACCATCAACACAAACAAGTGTTTCTTGTCCATTAGCATTGCCCCTTATCTTTTTGCATCCATGTTTGTCTGCTTTAATTGTGATTGATAGCATAATATCCAACACATTTGTTTAGTATCAAACATTTAATTCAATGTAATTTTTTGTCATAAGCACTTGTCTAGGTTTAAAAATCAAGCAGTCCGACTAAGCTAGTTTAACCAAGTTAGGTGTTAGAGATCTTCTCTTAATACCATGGGGAATGCCTTTCTAATAATCAATGGTTACTTAGGTTCTTAATCCGATTTAGGCAGCATTGTGTGAAATGTACTAGGGCTTTCTAGTGGGCTTAGTCCCTATTGACCTTTAGCTTAAGTATTATAAAGGGAGTTTACTAGTGTGATGAGCCTGGGGAGGGTAACAATGTTATATGACCCCCCAAAGTTACAAAATTAAAATGTTGAAAACGAACAAATTAAAAATTAAAAAAATTCAAAGTGCCACAATGTAAAATCTTAAGCTGGAAGAGAAATCTCAGCTTGATTTGGTACTTCACTCACATGTATCGCCTATGGTACTAGAGCCCTAGAGGTTCCCAGTGTGGGCGCTTTTCCTTGAAAAGCAAAAAACCCAAGGCATACAAAATAAGCACACATATCAAAATTGAATCACGGTGAAAAGACTTTGGGGGGTCAAAGAAAAAGTAATCAGCCAGGCGATGATTTCATGAGAAATTCCTTTTATCGTAGTTTAACTACAAGGTCTTCTAGGTATAGCCTCTAGTCAGCCCTCGAACATGAAATACTTGGCTCTCGCGATTAAACAACTTAATTGACCAGAGAAAATTGAGAAGCTTACCCATGGTATTAATAGTCGATCTTTAGTGCCTTTCGACCGTTAAATTAGCGACCCCAGACTTGTTTAATTTTTTACCTTTACAATTGTTTATGCGTTTGATTATATTGCAATTTAATGTTTATTGCTGACAAATGGTTTAGAATTATGCTACCAATCAATTTGTCTGCCTATAATTGCATATGCTTTTTCATTGTTTATGATAATGCAATTACTGTGCCAATGTTGTTTGATTTTGCAGTGACTGAAGAAGGCTAAGGACATTCATCTCAAATGCTTTTCCACCTCAACCAACGATCTTCAACTGAATAGCTTCCGAGGATGGAATCTACATCAGGAAGGGGGGATGTTAACCCTCATGGCTCACGGACACCCTATCACCTACGACGGACGTTGTATTATTTACTTGGTAGAGTCAGGTACCGGGCTTGTCGGTCCAATAGGAAAAGGGTAAGAGTGATCGCCGATGAGAGGCACACTCTAACTAGAACATTCAAGGGATTAGTTGGCTAAGCATGGGCGCCCAAGTGTGAATGGGGCGAGCTCATATAAAAGTCAACTAAACCTAAAATTCACTCATTCTCTCATTTGTGCAATTGAAGAGTGCTAATGTTTTAACAAAACAAAGTGGTAGGAATCAAGAAGAATCAGACTTGTCTAATTTTCTAAATAGATTCCAAGATGTATTTATTGATGATGGAGTTACCTTCAAAACGAGGGGATGATGATCATAAGATAGAGCTTCTAAGTGGGAGCTCACCGCCTAATAAACATCCTTATAGCCCATTTGTTCTCCAGTCCTTTTAGTGCAAAAGAAAGATGGAAAATACCGCATGTGTGTGGACTATCAAGCACTGAATTGTATCGCAAAAACAAATTTTCCGTACCGCGGATAGAAGACCTGTTTGATAAGCTACAAGATTCGACCTACTTCAGTAGGATTGACCTTAAAAGTGGCTATCATCAAATAAGGATAGTGAATGAAGATATCGTAAAGACCGCGTTCAAAAAACCGTGTCATAAAATCTAATATCTGACCCACCCAAATGATTTTCTCATATTAAACTGATCACTTAATGTGGGAGAATAAATGGGAACAAGGGTTAAGATAAAGATGTGCTTATAGATCTATTTCAGCACGGGGCCAATGGTAAAGGGGCTCAAATGAGAAAAGATCTATCAGAGAGCAAGGTTAACCAATGGAGTAAAAGACCTTAGGGTTGTATTCATTAAAGCCTCCAAAGGTAAGTTTTAAAAGCCTTAAGACATAGTCTTTAAATTTTTTACTCTTCAGTCACTAAGGTCCAAGCAGGCGAGGGGAACCTTGCTTAAGCTAGGGCTGTGCTTAAGCAAGGGGCCTGCCTGCTTACCAAGTTCAAATTACTTGCTACTAATGACAGGGCGAGTCCTACAAAGGAGGGAGGTGGATAGTATGTGAGCACCTCACCAATGACCCATAATCTCATGGGAGGAAAGGGGCCACATGTCAGATGTAGAGACACATTGCTCAAGCAAGTAGGGGATGTGCTTAAGCAAGAGGGGTGCTAGCTTAGCCTCAGAATGGGAAAGAAGGACACTTGTCAAGAGGCTACACGCCTTGCCCTGAAGGAAGCCAAGCTCTCATTGGCTAGAGGGCTACATGGCCCAATGAGCTTCAAAGGAAGCCTAGGAAAGGGGGTCGACCTAGCTCTCTCTCTCTCTCTCTCTCTCTCTCTCTCTCTCTCTCTCTCATTTGAGCATCCCATGAGCTCTCTCTCCCTCATTCTCCCTCATTCTTTCCTTCACACACTCTTGTGAAGCAAGGATTCCATCTCGTTCTCCAAGCTTGAGAAGTTGAGTGCCTACTACCACAAGCTCTTGGCTATGGATGCAAATCCACACAAGAGAATGCTTATGCTTGCTTATCAATCTCTCTAATCTCAATTAACACTATGCTAAGCTATGATACAAGAGCTATGAGTGATTATGTGCAAGGGGTTATTGCTTTCTCGTAGAGCTACTTCTACTTCTCTCTTCTTCCTCACTCCCTGCCAGCTCTCCTCACCTTTCATGGTGTTTGAGGTCTTGGGGTTTAGGCTAGGCATTTTCCAAGTTTATGCTAATCATGTTTATTGTTATTATACTTGGTGAGTGAAGCTTACCATCGTCATGTCATCAAGAAGGTCTCAAGGAACAAAAACAGTTGTATTGTAAACAAGTCTTCCGTCATGGAAGAATCTATAATACAAATGCCTATTGGAGGGGGGACCGGCTCCAACTAATCAGGTCCTCTATTGGTGTCAATTTCTTTAAACTCTCACTCTCTTTTACAAGTATTGATCATGCCATGTTAGTGAAGTAATGTGTTAGTGTTTCTCTCTCTCCATCCAAGCACTTTCTTTCTCACTATAAATCTATACTCAAAAGAATGCTCAAGAAAGTGCTCAATATGTTATTCACTTTCCGCTCCAACTCAGGTTAAAAGGCTAATTCCATTACATTGGTATCAGAGCATTTGGTTTCTCTTTTCTTGCTTAAGAAGAGAGGTCCTTAAGCAGCCTATAAATGGTTGATGTTGTTAATTATATTAGGGTAAATGGAAGTGGGATCTATTATCGGTTTTGTTGAGCCCACTATGTGGGGTATGGTGCATACTCGGGAGCTTTGGACTTGATAATGGAGTCTTTTTAAACTTGCCTACGACTTTACCATTATTGAGCCATAAGAAGTCCAAAAGGAGCTAGCCCTCAGCAACTCTGCTATGTTAGACCTACTCCTCTACTCTCTATAATTAACCACTTTGATCCGCGGGTGTAGATACTTAAGAGCGGATTTTCAAAGGCTAAGAGGAGTGGCAACTAAGTTTTTGAATTGCCAAAGCATACACTAAGTACATACATAAATTTTGTTAACATGGCTGACAATAATCAAGAGAGTAGAATTAACATTGATAGTTTTGATTTTGCACATGAAGGTGCTAATGATGATGCTCCCATGTTTGTGAATTATCTAGCCACTAGGTTGCAGCAAGCTATGGGCAACCCTGCTTTGCAAGCCGAAGTTACTCAACAACTTCGTGCTTATGGAATTTCCCTTCCTCTCCAAGAGGAGAGAGAGCTTAGGAGGCCTCTTGAAGAGACCCCCAAAAGAAGACTCTCTCCCATACAAGAGGAGGAATCCAAAGAGCAATGAAGCAATGAAAATTTAAGTTCCTCTGAAGATGTGGCTCCACGAAGTCAGCGGTCTCGACGATCGCCTACTCCTCCCAAGAGGAAAAGATCAACACACAGTCCTCCTCGTCATTTCGAAAGAGAAGACCAAAACAAAGGAAGAAAAGGGCTAGGAAGAGGTCACCCTCTTCTCCTTCATCTTCACCTTCCTCCTCTTCCGATGAAAGCTATGGATATTCTCCTAGAGAATACAAGAGGGGAGGACATCGCAAATCATTCCCTGCATGGAGAAGGTCCCAAAAGTTAAAGAAGTTCAAGGAGGGAGGAAAGAGTATCTCTTTTTTCACTTATGATGGCACCTTTGGTGCTATTGACAAAGTGTTGGCCTTCATCCAACAATTGGATGCAGCTTTTGGAGACGAGGGCTTTACAGAGTCCTCCAAGCTATTCCATGTAGCTATGCACTTTCAAAAAGCAGCTCGTCAATGGTGGGCTAGCCTTCGTGGCAACGGCGAAGCCCCAAAGACATGGAAAACTCTATGAGTTTCCATCATGAAGCAATTCCTTGCAAGCGATGGACAAAGTGCTTACCGAATGACGCAGCTTGAAGCTTTTCCCTCATGAGTCTATCCACAAGTATGTAGAAAAGTTTTGGGATTTACATCTCAAGGCACTGTCTTTCAAAAGATAGACTTTGCCGGTGTGGGATTACCTGAAGAGATGGCCAAATACATCAACTCTCAACGGCCTGGTACTATTAGCGAAGTAATCCATCACACCATGGTTGCTTTAGGTATTTCTTTCCATCAAGGGGCTGGACGTAATGTCAAGCCCATGGACAACGAAGTTAAAAATGATGCAAAGGGGAAGACCAATGCTCAAAATTCTCCCCAAGGCACTTCCAACAACAACAACAACAACAATCGGTCCAAGGAGAACGGAGTTTACAAAGGTAAAAACAAACTCTCTCATGAAGAGCTTGAAGCTTTTCGCAAGGATCATAAGTGTTTCAAGTGTGGGAAGGACACGGCTATCGTTCTTGCCCCAAGAAGAATACTCGCAATGAGACTCCTAGGGCTTCCACCATCAACGCTCCAAAAGAGGATGCTCATTGCAAAGGCTCATCACTCTCCTATGCTTGGGGAAAGGTAAGAGAGCATGATGCATTCATCTTGTTTGACCCTGGCTCTACTCACAACTTCAAATCAACAGAGTTGGCCACCAAGTTGGGCATTCAAGCTTTCGAGATGGGAGATATGGTAACGGCTAATGCAGCTTTCAAGGGACAACAAGCCTCTGTTACTCCCTTGATTGGGATGTTGAGGCTTCATGCCCAAAGCTATGTCGACAAAGAAGACGTTTTCATCTCTCCTCTCCAACATGAGGATGTTACCTTAGGGGCACCATGGTTTGATCGCATGGCTACCAATATGAAGTTCCCTGAAAGGAGAATTTACTTCACTTACAGGGGAAAGAATATGTATATAGATGCTAGTGAGCGTGGTTGCACTATTCCACTCGTAAATTCTCCTACTTTTGATAAATCAATGAAGAGCTCAGTTTCTGCATATATGATTTTTGTCAAAGAGTCTCCAAAAGATCCTAATGTTTCATCAAAAGTAAATGGTAGATATCAAGAAGAGTTAGACTTGTCTAATTTTCTAAAAGGATTCCAAGATGTGTTCATCGATGATATCCATGTGGACTTACCTCCAAAACGAGGGGATGATGACCATCCCATTGAGCTCCTTGCTGGAAGCTCACCACCTAACAAGCCTCCTTATCGAGTCTCACAAGCTCAACAAGGGATGCTGAGGCAAGTACAGGAGCTGGTAGACAAAGGGATGGTGAGGCCTAGTTCCTCTCCCTTTTGTTCTCCAGTCCTTTTAGTGCAAAAGAAAGATGATACATACCGCATGTGTGTAGACTATCGAGCATTAAACCATATCACTATCAAAAACAGATTTCCCGTGCCTCGGGTAGAAGATCTGTTTGATAAGCTACAAAGATCTACCTACTTCAGTACGATTGACCTTAAGAGTGGCTATCATCAAATAAGGATAGTGGATGAAGATATCTTAAAGACCGCGTTTTGCACAACGTTTGGTCTTTATGAATATCTAGTCATGCCTTTTGGTTTGACTAATGCACCAGCTACATTCAATCGTCTAATGGAGAATTTTTTTAGACCATACTGTAACTTTCATTGGAGTGTTCTTTGATGATATCATCATCTACTCCAAGTCTTTGGAGGAACATAAGCAGCATCTCCAAGTGGTTTTTCAAGCATTGAGGGAGAATAATATTTTCCTTAACCAAAAGACAAGCGAATTTTTCCTTCAAGAGATTCAATACAAGTCATATTATCTCTCAGGATGGTACCCGTATGGATCCATCAAAGTTAGAGGTAATAAAAGCATGGCCTAACCCAAAGAATCTACATGAGCTAAGAAGTTTTATTGGTATGTGCGCATACTATAGGCGTTTCATAGCAAAGTTCTCTCAAATAGCAGGACCAGTACATGACTTAACTAAGAAGAACATTAAGTATGTATGGACTGCTAAAGAGAAAAATGCTTTTGATAGACTCAAGGAGAAGCTTACCTCTCAACCAGTCCTCATGCTTCCGGATCTCTCAGAACCATTTGAGGTCCAATGTGATGCTTGTGGTGATTGCCTTGGAGCAGTTTTGCTTCAAGAAGGGCATGCCATAGCATATGAGAGGCGACGACTCAATACTGATGAATGAGTCTTGGGCATTTATGAGAAAGAGCTTTTAGCTATTCTACATGCCCTAGACACATGGAAGCACTACCCGTTGGGGACTCCATTTATTCTGCTAACCGACCACCAAAGTCTCAAGTATTTTATGACGCAAACCAAGCTCTCCGACAAACAAATGAGGTGGACAAATTTTCTTTCGCAATTTAATTTTCATATTGCTCACATTGCTGGTAAGCACAATCAAGTGGCTGATGCACTTTCACGACGACCAAAAGTTAATGCAGTGTCTATTGCTACTCACAATGACCTATCTTCTATGATAGATGAGTATGCTACTGACCCTGATTTTAGAGACATAATATAAGCCCTTGCTTTAGGGAAGAAAGAGAAACCATTCACCTTGCAGGATGGTTATCTTCTCCATGGCAATAGGCTATGTGTTACACATTCCCTTCGTGACAAAGTTATGTATGAATCCCATGCTCCTCCATAGGCGGGGCATAGAGGTATTCAACCTACTCTCCGAGGACTAGAGACATACTTCTATTGGCCTACGATGAAAGTGGACATACAAGAGTATGTCTCAAAATGTGTAGAATGACAAAAGACCAAATATGGTAGAGGGAAGCAACCTCGATTACTCCAGCCATTGCCTATCCCAAATTCACCATGGGAGAGTATATCCATGGATTTCATATTTGGATTACCCAAGTCTATCCATGGGAATACTGAAATAGTCGACAGGTTTAGCAAACAAGCACACTTTATTCCTGTTAAAAAGACTATTAAGGCACATCAAATGGCAACTCTCTTCATATCTCATATTTTCAAGCACCATGGATTACCCACATCCATCATCTCAGATAGAGATCATAGAATGACAAGTAATTTATGGAAAGGTCTCTTTGGAAATCTAGGAACAAGATTGAACTTCTCTTTGGCCTATCACCTACAAACGGATGGCCAAATTGAGATAGCCAATCTTACAATACTCGATCTACTAAAGACTTATGTTACAGAAGTAGATCAATGCTCACAATGGAAAAAGTACTTACCACTTATAGAGTATGCTTAAAATAATATTGTACATACTTATACGGGAAAGGCACCTTTTGAGATCATTGAGGGAAGACCAAAAAGTCCCTTGCTACTTAAGTACATGGGAAGATCTTCGCCGCCGATGAGTATAGCCGTGACCTACAAGAATCTTTTCAAAAGATTAAAGAGGCTATATCCATCTCTCAACAAAGGCAAAAAGCTACTGCTGACAAGCACAGAAGGGCCTTAACATTCAAGGAAAATGATTGGGTCTTACTTAAGGTTCCTAAGGCTCGATTAAGGAAAATGACGGGCAAAAATTCTACGGGCCATCAAAAGTATTATGCTAAGCTAGCAAAAAGATACTATGGTCCTTTCCAAATCTTGAAGCCTATCAATGAGACGGCTTCCCAACTCAAATTGCCCAACCATTGGCTCATACACAATGATTTTCATGTGAGCCTACTTAAGCCCTACAAAGGAGAGCCACCAAGTCAACCAATTATTGAAGATCCACCCGAAGTTGAAGCCCAAGAAGAGGTGCTACAACCCGAAGCTATCCTTCGGCATGAAGACAAGGTACTAAGACATGGTAAGATTATCCGACGGTATCTTATTAAATTCAAAAAGTATCCTTTTGAAGACGCTAGATGGATGCAAGGAATACAAGTTAACGATAGTATGAACCTTGTCAATGTTTACAATGCTACATTAGAGTAAGCAAATATACAAATTTCATTTAAATGACTCATGTTTTTGTCTTATAAGACTAATTCCTTTTTATTGTGCACAAATTTAAATAGTATGCATGCTTAGAATCATGTTTGTGAGGAAGATGTCTCTCAAAACACCAAGTAGAATTTGTCACTCTACTTTGGGAGAATGAAATGGACTAAAGAGCAGACATGCTTGCGGTAGCTATGTCTCCCAAGTACCAAATGGATTAGTCATCCATCTTGGAAAGATGTCGTAGGGTAAAAAGGGAACCTCTACCCACTAAGTAAAATTGACTAATGACTACGACTTTATCTCTTCTACCTCATAGTCGAGGACGACTATGATTTCAAGAGAGAGGTAATGTCATAAAATCTAATATCTGACCCACCCAAATGATTTTCTCATATTAAAGTGATCACTTAATGTGGGTTAAGATAAAGATGTGCTTATAGATCTATTTCAGCACAAGGCCAATGGTAAAGGGGCCCAAATGAGAAAAGGTCTATCAAAGAGCAAGGTTAACCAATGGAGTAAAAGACCTTAGGGTTGTCTTCATTAAAGCCTCCAAAGGTAAGTGTTAAATGCCTTAAGACATAGTCTTTAAATTTTTTACTCTTTAGTCACTAAGGTCCAAGCAGGCAAGGGGGCAGCTTGCTTAAGCTAGGGCTGTGCTTAAGCAGGGGGCCTGCCTGCTTACCAAGTTCAAAGTACTTGCTACTAATGAGGGGAAAAGCCCTACAAAGGAGGGAGGTGGATAGTATGTGAGCACCACACCAATGACCCATAATCTCATGGGAGGAAAGGGGCCACATGTCAAGTGTAGAGACACATTGCTCAAGCAAGTAGGGGTTGTGCTTAAGCAAGGGGGGTGCTAGCTTAGCCTCACAAGGGGAAAGAAGGACACTTTTCAAGAGGCTACACACCTTGCCCCAAAGGGAGCCAATCTCTCATTGGCTAGAGGGCTACATGGCCCAATGAACTTCAAAGGAAGCCTAGGAAAGGGGGTCGACCTAGCTCTCTCTCTCTCTCTCTCTCTCTCTCTCTCTCTCTCTCTCTCTCTCATTTGAGCATCCCACGAGCTCTCTCTCCCTCATTCTTTCATTCACACACTTTTGTGAAGCAAGGATTCCATCTCGTTCTCCAAGCTTGAGAAGTTGAGTGCCTACTACCACAAGCTCTTGGCTATGGATGAAAATCCACACAAGAGAATGCTTATGCTTGCTTATCAATCGCTCTAATATCCATTAACACTATGCTAAGCTAGGCTACAAGAGGTATGAGTGATTATGTGCAAGGGGTTATTGCTTTCTCGTAGAGCTACTTCTACTTCTCTCTTCTTCCTCACTCCCTGCCAGCTTTCCTCACCTTTCATGGTGTTTGAGGTCTTGGGGTTGAGGCTGGGCATTTTCCAAGTTCATGCTAATCATGTTTATTGTTGCTATACTTGGTGAGTGAAGCTTACCATCTTCATCTCATCAAGAAGGTCTCAAGAAACACAAACAGTTGTATTGTGAACAAGTCTTTCGTCTCATGGAAGAATCTATAATACAAACGCCTATTGGAGGGGGGACCGGCTCCAACTAATCCGGTCCTCTATTGGTGTCAATTTCTTTAAACTCTCACTCTCTTTTACAAGTATTGATCATGCCATGTTATTGAAGTAATGCGTTAGTGTTGCTCTCTCTCCATCCAAGCACTTTCTTTCTCACTATAAATCTATACTCAAAAGAATGCTCAATATGTTATTCACTTTCCGCTCCAACTCAGATTAAAAGGCTAATTCCATTGCACAACGTTTGGTCTATATGAATATCTTGTCATGCCTTTTGGTTTGACAAATGCTTCAGTTACGTTCAATCGCCTAACGGAGAAAATCTTTAGACCCTACCACAAGTTGATGACATTATCATCTACTCCAAATATTTGGAGGAGCATAAGCAACATCTACAAGTAGTTTTTCAAGCTATGAGGGAGAATAAACTTTTCATTAACCAAAAGAAGAGTGAATTTTTCCTCCAAGAGATTCAATACTTAGGTCATATTATCTCTCAAGATGGTATCTGTATGGATCCATTCAAGCTTGAGGTAATAAAACGATGGCCTAATCCAAGGAATCTACATGAGCTATGAAGCTTTATTTGTATGTGTGCATACTATAAATGCTTCATAGCTAAATTCTCCCAAATAGCAGGACCACTACATGACTTGACCGAGAAAAACGTTGAGTACATATGGACTGCTAAAGAGCAAAGTGCTTTTGAAAAACTTTTTCTTTTGAAAAATTTAAAGAAAAGCTTACTTCTCAATCCAGTCTTACACTACCAGATCTCTCAAAACCATTTGAGGTCCAATGTGATGCTTGTGGAGATTGCCTTGGAGCAGTTTTGCTTCAAGAAGGGCGTTCCATAGCATATGAGAGACTCAATTTTGACAAGAGAGTATTGGGAATCTACGAGAAGGAGCTACTAGCTGTCCTACATGCCCTCGACACTTGTAAGCACTATCTATTGGGACCTCCATTCATCTTACAAACGGACCACCAAAGTCTCAAGTACTTCATGACGCAAACCAATCTCTCCAACAAACATATGAGGTGGGAAATTTTTCTTTTGCAATTCAACTTTCATATTGCACATATTGTTGGTAAGC
The DNA here is from genome assembly GCF_014529385.1 of Adiantum capillus-veneris. NCBI lineage: Eukaryota > Viridiplantae > Streptophyta > Polypodiopsida > Polypodiales > Pteridaceae > Adiantum > Adiantum capillus-veneris. Next base: position 78,713,714 of record NC_140951.1, read on the forward strand.
ATAATCAAGTGGCCGATGCACTCACGACGACCGAGAGAAAATGTAGTGTTTATAGCAACCCACAATGATCTAGCTTCCATGATAGATGAGTACGCTACTGACCCTGATTTTAAAGACATAATGTCATTCCTTGCCTTAGGGAAGAAAGAGGAACCACTCACCTTGTGAGATGGTTATCTTCTCCACGGCAACAGGATATGTGTTACTCATTTCCTTTGTGAGAAAGTGATGTATGAATCCCATGCTCCTCCCTATGCGGGGCATAGAGGGATTCAACCTACCACTCAAGGAGTAGAGATGTATTTTTATTGGCCCACCATGAAAGTGGACATACAAGAGTATGTTTCCAAATGTGTGGTATGCCAAAAGACCAAGTATGATAGAGGAAAACAACCTGGATTACTCTATCCATTATCAATCCCTAATTCTCCATGGGATATCCATGGATTTAATGTTTAGATTACCCAAGTCTATCCATGGGAATATGGGAATATGGACAATAGCCGACAAGTTTAGCAAGCAAGAACACTTTATTCCTGTCAAAAAGACTATTAATGCACACCAAATGACAACCCTCTTCATATCTCAAATTTTCAAACACCATGCATTGCCAACATCCATCGTGTTGAATAGAGATCCTAAAATGACTAGTAGTTTATGGAAAGGTCTCTTTGAAAATCTAGGTACAAGGTTGAATTTCTCTTTAGCCTATCACCCACAAACGGATGGCCAAAGTGAGATAGCGAGCCTTACGATTCTGGATCTACTAAAGACTTATGTTACAAAAGTATATCAACACTCACAATGGGAGAAGTATCTACCACTTGTAGAGTATGCGTACAATAACACTCTCCATACTACTACGGGGAAGGAACCTTTCAAAATCATTGAAGGAAGACCTAAAAGTCCCTTGCTACTTAAGGTACATGGGAAGATCTTTGCTGCCGATGAGTATAGATGAGACCTACAAGAATCTTTCCAAAGGATTAAGGAGGCTATATCCATCTCGCAACAAAGAATAAAGGTTGTTGGCTGACAAACATAGAAGGGCCTTAGCTTTCAAGGAAAATGATTGGGTCCTACTCAAATTTCCCCAGACTCGATTGAGGCAGACTACGGGCAAAAATCCTATGGGCCACCAAAAGTATTATGCTAAATTAGCAAAAGGACACTATGGCCCTTTGAAAATTCTAAAACCAATCAATGAGATGGCCTATCAACTCAAGTTTCCCAACGATTGGCTCATTCACAATGCTTTCCATGTGAGTCTACTTAAGCCTTACAAAGGAGAGCCACCACAAGAACCAGTCATTGAGGACCAGTTGCCTAGGCACACATCCAAGTGAACACACAAGCATAATTAGAAAGCCCATGCTATACATACCACATACATGTGACTAAGAAGGCAACTAGGGAGGAGTAATAACAACAAGAGGAGGCAATCGAAGTAAACAAAATCACTAAACAAGTAAAGATTTCATCCTCTAATCATCCATGCATATGGTTATAACACACCCACAACCTTGCATACTTAACTCGTTCCAAATATCCCCTTGTCTGGTTATTCAAACTTGGCTGTGCTTAGATAGACAAAAAATTCAAGGTTAAGTCACGTTCTTTGGATGTATAAACAACATGGAGGCATAACTCAATGGTTAGTTACCTGGCAATTAAGTCAGCATGGGTCAGAATACTACTCAAAGAGGTAACCTCCTTGGAGTTTTGACTTCAAGCAAGCATATATGTCTTGTGTGCAATCAATGGCACCAATGCATCCCTAGTAACCCATTGCCAAATATGCCCAAAACTATGCCTTTTAACCACCTTGGAGAAGTATGGTGAGGTTGGAGTTTTGGTGTTCTCTTGCCATTGCATGAAGTTTTTGTTACAAGGTTCTCTTGTTGTTCTTTTGCACCCGGGCTCTACCCCTAGCTTCTAGGCCTGTTAATTTTGATGCACGCTTCTTGACTACTACTTTTTGCATCACTATTTTTGGCTTCATGCCTTTCATAATACCTCTGCTTTTTGCACTAGTGACTTTGTCTTCTCTCTATTTTGGGCTATGGATCTACCCAGACTACTCGTTTTGAGTCTCTTATTTGTGACTATTTGTGGGCCATAAAATTTTCCAAACCCACTTTCCTAAAAGTAGGGGTTGTCAAAATCTTCCCCTTATCCTAAGGTGTCTACCACGAAATTAACATAAAATATTGTATACTATGTCCGATTTCTAAACGTGTTTGTTTTGGCTAGAGCCTCCACAATGTAAAACATAGTCTCAAGTGGGTGTAAAAATATTGAAAAAACTCAGGTACATTACATACGGGCTTACAAAAACCGCGTATACTATGTCCGATATCTGAACGTGTTTTTTAAAATATATAGTTTCAAGTGGGTGTAAAAATATTGAAAAAACCCAGGTACATTAATATGCGCTTACAAAAAATCTCTCTTCTAGTGTATTTGAAGTAGCAAGGACTCATAAAATCAACAAAAGTAGCACTTTCTCCTAGTGAATATTGACCCAAAAACTAGAACGTCCTCAAAAGACCACCTTCAATCAATTTTTGCTATTTTTTTTTTAGAGTTGTGATTAGTATAGATCCGTTTAATTTTTTAAATTGTGATCAATAAAAATGTGTCATTGCTACATACCTCTTAATATTTGATGTTTTTAGAAAAGTCCTTGTGTATTTGACGAAGATGCTTGAGCTTTAAAAGATTGAATTTTTTATTTGCTCGAATAGATTACTAGTTTTTTTTTTCTTTTTTGAAGAGTGATTTTGATTTATGTCTTTATAAAGGTCTTCACCAAGTTATCTCATAGAGCAACAAGTATTTTAATTGGATAGGAAAATGGATTTTTTATGAGCATTAGGGAGGTGGAGAATCCGGAGCAACCACCAAGCCCTTGCATGCATGTACTAAGCTAATATGGCGAGAGAGATAGATAGATAGTTCTATTATCGTCCTCGGAGGTCAAGTATGACATATGGAATCAAATGAACATGTCACGTGGTGTGAGTGGAGGTCATAAGTGATTCTCGATACTCAAAAATGGCTGAAATGAGCGTCGCAATAGAGAGTCCACATTGTGGTTGGAAGAGGAAGGTATGTAGGGAGAGCTCATGGCTGAATATATGGGGAAAAGAGGACCTAATGTGGTCAAAAGCTGAGCACTCAAGTAGTGTGTAGTACTCACTCTCTCGCACTTGACGAGGATATAAGGTGCAAAGTCGATGAGACTCCTCGCTAGTGCCCCAACGTCCTGTCTCGTAGCGTAGAGAATGGGAGCTAAGACGAATGGAGGCAATGGTGCGGATCGCACTCAACGGGATGAGCTCAAGGATGTAGAGATGGGTTCGGTTATCTCATTTCGAAAAGAAGAGAGATTTGTACTTTGGGACAACGTATGTGATGTAATGACTGAAGTGAGAACCTCCGGATTTCTCCCAAATCGTGTGTGTGTGTGTGTGTGTGAGAGAGAGAGAGAGAGAGAGAGAGAGAGAGAGAGAGATGGGTTAAATCACCTATGTGCTTTCCTCATTTATAGACTTATGTATAGAGAGGGGCCTTTTCATCCTAGCTTTTGAAGCATCAACTTTATCCCCCACATACACAATAGGGGAATAAAAGGAGGGGACACACAGACATTACCTCTAAGTGGATCTTTCAAGTTCTTATGGGGTGGGTACAAAGATCTGTACCCCAAAAATCTCTCCTTTAAAGGTGAAGTAGCTACGGACATACAAAGTTGAATGCACTTATCCTCTAGATCCTCACAAAGGAAGAGATAATGTACATCAATGTGCTTACTTTTCACATGAAACACTAAATTCTAGGTTCTAAGCTAGTTCTATAACACTTTGCCTATCACAATCACAATGCAAAACCAAATCACTCGTGAAATGCTCAAGTGTCTATGATAAAACAGGTGCCAAATAGCTCTTTTGTTGGTCTATGATAAAACAAGATACTTAACCTTTGTGATAGATATAGCATTTTAGCAACCAAGAGACTCGTGAAATTGCACCACCAGCGAATGTATAGGGACCTTGATCCATGGATCAAATGCATAATGGACCTTGGCCATCTCATATTTTTCCTCATCCAAATAGTTTTGGATAAGTTTTGTGTATGGATGCAATGGATTATTTAGGAATTTCTCCCTCTAAGTGTTGGACACTGGAGTCACAAATATATGTACTCCTTTCGAGACACGTAAAGAATCTTCTTACTTCTTCGCTACATCTAAACGAGAGTTGGTCTAGGACCATTCCCTAGTGCACAAAGGAACTCCAAGGCCATCCAAAGTTGTTCCTATGACATCCAAAATTCCACTCTCTCTCTCTCTCTCTCTCTCTCTATGTGCACACAGCATCACATCCTATGCTCCGCGTGACCACCCTTTGATGTAAGCTCTGGCACACTCTCTCTCTCTCTCTCTCTCTCTCTCTCTCTCTCTCATAAATTCATAAAATACATCCGCTTGACACTCCAATGGAAGAACACATGTAACAACCTTCCACGACACACACACACAGAGAGAGAGAGAGAGAGAGAGAGAGAGAATGGAAGAGACGACCGATGGAAAGTTGAGCAGAGAGCTGGAAGTTGTGAAGAAGGCCCTGGCTCGTATCCTGCAAGAAGAGAATCCGCTTCCTCTTCACCAGCAACAAGCCCGGGATGATGAACTTTCAAGAAGAATCAGCTCCCATGGCAGCTCCTCTCCTTCCCAGGCTCTCGACTCTCACGACATCGCCATCATATCACGTCTTCTGCATCAGGTATCACTTCTCGCTCCCTGTATAGAAGCTCAGAGAGAGAGAGAGAGAGAGAGAGAGAGAGAGAGAGAGAGAGAGAGGATTTTGTGCCTCCATCACAATTGCAACGGTTGATATAGCTGCCTGCTGACAATGAAAGCTTTAATATATTGGGTGGAATTTGAAGCACGTGCAGGCAGCGAGGGAGGCAGATTTTGCCAACTCTTCTCTGTGGTTTAGCTTTCCTTAAACATCTGAGGCATGATTTTGATCAGCTATTGGACAAGTAATTATACATAACATATCTTGATAGGCCCATCTTCATCTACGTCGAACTAAAGCGGAGCAGGCAAATCAAATTAGCTCATGTTGCAACGATAGGTATGTATCATATAGAAGGTGGTCACGGAGAGGTCTCCTTTTCACCTGAAAAGTAGCACCACTGAAATGATAGTGAGCACTGATGATTTTCCGATGTCGCAAGCGACTATACTCAATGATTTGCATTGATAGGTTTTGGTAAGTTTTCATGGTGCTTCAGATTTCAACAAAGGAACAAAGTCATGGGTCTTCAGGATGTTGACAGTGGTCCCATCCTTTTTTTCTTCAATGTTTCCTATGTATGCAATGAATTATTTTTGCTAGTATAATGCCGCATACCAGATATAGATGAAATGATTTTACTGCTGAATTCATGCAACGCAACGTTCATCGTATGAAGACCTTGCCATATGTATGCACTGGCATGTATGGGAGCATATATCAAAACCCAAGTTTTACATTCATTATTTGGCTTTGATTATGCTGGTGGGGACTGAGATGATGGGTATGTTGGTCGCATTGATGATGGCCATGAGATGATGACCACCTTGAGTTCATAACTTGTACTTATCTGTATGAGGTAGTTGCTCTTTCTTGGATTTATTCAGGTGAATACATGCTACTAAATGTGTACATAAGACCGTGTAACAAGTTCGGCCAAGTATACTTGTAATGTATTGGCGAGGTTCTTACAGAAAAACCCATTGAATTGCAATACGCTACTATTGGCCGAGACTGGCAAAATGCAGGTTCAGCTTTTGGAAAGAGAGGATGCAGGCGATCTCCCAACCAAAGCAATGAGTTTGGAAATGGCAGCTTCTTGTGATGGTTCTGTTGTTGCAAATGAGAAGAATGTGGTGGAGACAGTTGCGCAGATTGCTAGCGCGGCTGCGGAGGTGGCCAGAGCTGCAGCCGCATCATCAGGCAAAAACCTTGAAGTTATGGAATCGCTGCAATCTAGCTCTGAGAAGTCCTTACCCCCTCAACTCACCCACTCAAGAAGCCGCGATGAAGAGGGAAAGGCTTGCAATGAGGATGTCTCAAGGCAATCTGTATCAGATAAGGACCTGGTGAAGAAACTCGAGAGACAAAATCGAATCACACATTGCATTCTCGGATTCATGATTGTTGCAAGTGCGATTTGGAGATTTAAAATATTTTCCATGTTTATTGGGGTTCGAAAATCTTTCACGAATCCTTTCCAAACATTTGGAGAGATGGTATCAGAAGGCTTCAAAGGGGGTAACAACAAAGAAGAGCAGAGTGGAGCCAAGGGATTTCACAAGGCACGGACTGTTTTGCCCTCAATATTAGGCGGTGAAGAGAAGGAGGTTTCGAAGAGGGTGGAGAAAACAGAGCGGTCCACTACTGAAGATTTCAAGATAGGCGAAGCATTGACATTGTCCCTGGACAATATTCTCTCTTTGGGGAAGCCGAATCAGGATAGTGACAAGGAGGAGAGTGGAAAATGTGATTGATTTATCTGTTATGTATGTGAGTGAAGAAGATTGTTGAAGGTTACGACTACTAATGCAAAGCTCTCAAGGACCCTAAACAAGAAGCTAATCTACATAGGCCTCGACGACTAGGCAAATTCTTGCTGATGAGAACTTCTTGCCCTTGGATCCTGCATTGGTTTTGAGCATGGGCTTATGTACATACAGAAGCTCCCCCATTTGTATTATGTGGGTTTCTTTTTATTGCAACTATGGCTTGCAAGTTATTATGGAAAGCTATATGAGAGCTACATTTTTATGTCATTTGAAATTGGTAAAATATTATGTGCTTGTCATTTTTTGTTCATTTGCGCCTTGTGACTCATTTTTGGCATCTTGTGTGCTTTTAATCAACCACCTTTGCACAAGCAAGCTACTAAAGTGGCTTGGCGTGTATAATGCTTTATCAAACCCTTGTCTTGGTTCATTTTAGTTTGCCTTTTACAAGGGAGTCAAAGGAGGATGCACCTTGTGGTTCAAGTGGCACTACTTCACTCCATCCTTTCTGTAGACTACTGAAACAAGGCTTTTGGAGACATAATCAGGCACAACTGTTCATTGCATGTGGAGAGAGAGAGAGAGAGAGAGAGAGAGAGAGAGAGAGAGAGGTCATCAATTTTTATTTTTATTTTTCGACACACCAGAGGGACCACAACGGAGGTGCTTATCCCTTTCAAATATTAGCCATGTTACATGGTCGGGCAAGGGCTATGTACCATCAAGGAAGAGCCACGTGTAGGCATCACCATGGCCACCTAATTGATGCACCACGTGCTAGGAACGACGGAGAGAACTTGTAGCAACCAGCTAGGAACCTCCTCCTCCTTAGGTGACCCACCTCAGGAGGAGGATGCACTCGAGTGTCCAAGGGCAAGAGCCCTAGCAACGTGAACACCAAGTGAGCACAAGGTGTCCCTCTAGAGTGCGACCCAGCGGGGGAGAGGTCATCAATTTAGAAGTAGTCTTGCTTGGTTGGCCTTGTCATAGCATTTAATGGGTGAATTGGTGTAAATGTGTAAATTGTAGTTGTAGTAATTAATGCATAATAGGATACTATGGGTAAATTGCTTGATAGTGGGCCAGCAATTGCGGGCGAGGAGAGCGTGGACGCTTGGCTTTTGCATTTCTTTACTTGGTAAATATAGTGAGCCTCGACTATTGCCAGCTCAAGCGATGACCAAGTCTCCCCTCTACGTGGCTCACTCCATGTCAAGAAAGTGAAAAATCACATTAGGCTAGTAAAAGTAAGCATGCTTTTCAAGTCATCATAATTTATGTGGGTAAAAGCATCACATGAACCTGAACACATTTTATCCTTAAATGGTTTCTCTCCTCCATTTATCAAAGTTAGACTAACTTAGTGATTATCCTTAGTGAAACTACAATACAAGTCAATGGTGATATTGGAATAGATCTTATGATGATTCTTAGCCATACTAAAATAGAAATAAATTATGATCCTAAGTGATATTGCAATTGCATTTCACCAATGTAGTCTACTTGTTGAGAGTGATGATGCACGTATCCGTTTTTGGGACTGAAAATGTGTGTGAAAGGTACTAGAAAATGAAAAAAATGTTGTCTCGATTTATTGAGTATTCTATTGTTAAGCAGGGAGGGCTATCCAGCATATGCAAAAAACAAAGGGTGATATAAAAAATATTATCCACATCATCTAGCCAGTTATTATTTAAGAGAATTCCTAATGAAGATAGAGAGGGAAAGCTTGATTGTAGATAGCAATATAAACATTACACCTAGTTAGCTTGGCATGAGCAATACTTGTAAAGGAGAAATAGAGAAATTGACAACACTTGAGGATCGGATTTACTTGGAGCCGGTCCCCCCTCCAAAAGGCTTTTGTATTATATGTTCTCCCATAAAGAGAGACTTGGTACAATACATTCTTTGTGTTCCTTGAGACCTTGTTGATGCCATGAAGATGGAAGCTTCATGCACCAATATTATGCCTAAAACGACAATTAAACTTACTCGCAATAGACAAGAACTTGTCCTTGACCTCAATCCCAAGATCTCAAACACCTTCAGAGGTGAAGAGAGCTGGCAGGGAGTGAGGAAAGTGAAGAGGAAGAAGATGTAGCATACGAGAAAGAAGTATTATCCTCACATATTATTACTCTTAAAGGATAGCTTAGCATAGTAATGGAGATTGAGGAGATGATGAGCATGCTTTGAAGCTTGACTCTTGCTTGGATTTTCATTCCATAGCCAAGAGGTGTTGGTGTAGGCTCTCTACTTCTCAAGCTTGGAGAAGGAGATGACTTTTTGCTTTAACACACAAAGAGTAGACATACTTGCGGCAGCTAAGTCTCTCAAGCACTAGAATGGATTAGTCATCCATTCTGGAATGATGTCGTTTGGTAGAAAGGGATCCTTTACCTGCTAGGAAACCATGGACTAATGACTAGGCTTTACCTTTTGTACCTCATAGTCGAGGACAACTATGATTTCAACAGAGATGTAATGTCATAAAATCTAATATCTACCTATCTCGAATGATTTTCCCTTACTAAACTGATCATTTAATATGGGAAGATAAAAGGGAACAAGAGTTAGGATATGGATAGGTGATGCTAGATCTACTCTTAGCAAGGGACCAAGAGGAGAGATAAGTTTATCTCATTAAGGGTCCAAATGGAGAGAGGTCTACGAAAGAGCAATGTACATTTAATGAGGCTTTAAAAGACCTTAGGTTAAGCTTCGTTAAAGCCTCCAAAGGTTAGTGTTAAAAGTCCTTAGGGCCAAGACCAATGGGCTAGACTATTTTGCAAATGCTAGGTAATTTTAACCTTTGAATATGTGAACTAAGGTTACTTAGTGGGTGAAAGTGACCAAGTGGATTTCCCACTTGCAAGGGGCAAGCCCTTCTTGTAGGGGGATGAGAGAGCGCGCACACACACACACACACACACACACACACACACACACACACACTCCCCAAGAGTCTCCTTTTCACATAAGGCATATAGGACACGTATTAAGCTCCTAGCCATGTTGCCCCCAATGAAACTTAATTCCTATTGGATGGCCATTGTGAAGGACCAATGAGAAGTAAGCTTTATAAAAACAAGCTTAACACTTATTGGATGGGACATTAAATGAACCATAAGAATTAGGACCACCTTCATTCCTATTGGACAATGAATCAAGGGTCCAATGAGAATTGAGCAGACCATGTGGAAGCTCAATTCCTATTGGCCAGTTGACCATGAGAGACAATAAGAATTTAGCTTTATTAATTTGTTGATTTTAGCACTCTCTCAAAGGAGGAAAGAAGGACACTTTTCACAATGCTACACCCCTTGCTTGAAATGATATGGGACTCCCATTGGCTAGCCTCGGGCTTGAGTCAATAAGCTTCAAGCTTGTGTATTCAAGCTAGGTCTCTCTCTCTCTCTCTCTCTCTCTCTCTCTCTCATTTGTAGCTCACAAGCCCCCACTTTCTCACGGAGTGAGTTAGTAACACATAGCCTATTGCCATAGAGAAGATAACCATCCTGCAAGGTGAATGGTTATTCTTTCTTCCCTAAGGCAAGGGCTGAAATTATATTCTTGAAATCAATATCATTGGCATACTCATCTATCATAGAAGATAGATCATTGTGATTTGCTATAGATACTGCATTTGCTCTTGGTCGTTGTGATAGTGCATCGGCCACCTGATTGTGCTTGCCGACAATGTGAGCAATGTGAAAATTAAATTACAAAAAAAAAATCCCACCTCATTTGTTTTTTGGAGAGCTTGGTTTGCGTCATGAAGTACTTAAGGATTTGGTGATCCATTCGTAGGATGAAGGGAGTCCCTAAAAGATAGTGCTTCCATGAGTCTAGGGCGTGTAGAACAACTAGGAGCTCCTTTTCATATATGCCCAATAATCACTCATTGGAATTGAGTCTTCCACTCTTGTATGCTATGGCGTGCCCTTCTTGAAGCAAAACTGCTCCAAAACAATCACCACAAGCATCACATTGGCCCTCAAAATACTTTGAGAGATCCGATAGTGTAAGCATAGGTTGAGAGATAAGCTTCTCTTTGAGCTTGTCAAGAGCATCTTTCTCTCCTGCAGTCCATGCATACTTAACGTTCTTTTTCGTTAAGTCATGTAATGGTCCTGCTATTAGCGAGAATTTTTCTATGAAGCGTGTGTAGTATGCACACATATCAATAAAGCTTCGTAGCTCGTGTAGATTCCTTGGATTAGGCCATCCTTTTATTACCTCTAACTTTGTTGGATCCATACGGATACCATCTTGAGAGATAATATGACCTAAGTATTGAATCTCTTGTAGAAAAAAATCACTCTTTTTTTGTATTCATGAAAAGCTTATTCTCTCTCAGAACTTGAAAGGTTACCTAGAGATGTTGCTTATGCTCCTCAAGAGAATTGGAGTAGATAATAATATCATCAAAGAATACTCTAGTAAACTTGCGATGGGGTCTAAAAATTTTCTCCATTAAGCGGTTGAATGTGGCCAAAGCATTTGTCAAGCCAAAGGCATGACCAGATATTCATAAAGACCAATTCGTGCAGAAAGAGGTCTTTACAATATCTTCATTGATTATCCTTATTTGATGATAGCCACTTTTAAGGTCAATCGTACAGAAGTAGGTGGACCCTTGTAACTTGTTAAATAGACCTTCTACCCGCGGTGCCACGGGAAATCTTATTTTGATAGTGATCGTATTTACTGCTCTATAGTCAACACACATGTGATATGTGTCATCTTTCTTTTGTACTAGAAGGACTGGTGAACAGAATGGAGAAGAGCTAGGCCTCACCATCTCTTTCTCTACCAGTTCATATACTTGCCTCTTGATCTCCTCTTGTTGAGCTTGTGAAACTCGATAAGGAGGCTTATTGGGATGAGCTCCCGTGTAGAAGCTCTATGGTATGATCATCATTCCCTCGTTTTGGAGGTAACTCTCCAAGGATATCATCGATAAAAACATCTTGGAATTTATTTAAGAAAATGGAAAACTCTAATTTCTCTTGATTCCTATCATTTTTATTTAGTAAACATTAGGATCATTTATGGACTCTTTAACAAAAATCATGTACGTAGAAACTGAGTTTTTCATTGACTTATCAAAAGAAGGCATATTTACAAGGGGTATAGTACGATGACCTGACTTACTAGCATGTTCATCTCCTTGTACTTAAAATATATTCTTCTTTCATGGAACTTTACATTGGCAGCCATACGGTTGAACCATGGTGCCCCTAAGATAACATCCACATGCTTGAGAGGGGAGATGAAGAAGTCTTCTTTGTTGACATAGGCTTGGACATGAAGCCTCATTTTCCAATCAAGGGAGCAACTACGGCTTCTTGCCCCTTGAAAGCTCCATCAGCAATCATAGTGTCTCCCATCTCACCTTGTATGCCTAATTTAGTGGCCAACTCCGTTCATATGAAGTTGTGGGTGGAGCCAGGGTCAAAAAGGATAAAGGAATCATGCTCCCTCACCTTTTCCTAAGCATAGGAAAGGGATGATCCTTTACAATGAGTAGCCTCTTTTTGAGCTTCAACCATAGAAGCATTAGGTGTCTCGTTGTGTGTATTTTTTTGGGGGCAAGTGCTATAGTCATGTCCTTGCTCCCTTTACTTGAAGCATTTGTTGTCTTTGCGAAAACGCTCTAACTCTTCGAGATGTTAGGAAATATGACATAGCTAAGTAGATATTGAGTAGTTTACTTAATGGAGAGAGATAATTTTTCACACAAGAGAGATTATAGAGGAGAGAGAGAGAGAGAGAGAGAGAGAGAGAGAGAGAGAGAGAGCACACGATATATGTGGTTCACTCAATGTGAGCTACGTCCATGGAAAAGCAGCCACTCAATGGCTTTAGTACTTCAAAACAAGAAGTAGATTACAAAGGGATTATACCCTTTCGAAGCTCTCGCCTTGCTTCACTCTCACCATCTCACGTCTACCTTGTTGCATCAACTTCACAATGCATCATAGTGCTTCACCTCTTCAATCCATTTTTGTGTGTAGAAAAGGCCTCCTTTTATAGGGCAAAAGGGTTGCCCTCTCTCATCAGAGGCAGTTGTGTGTAGCCGCCCTTGTGTATACAAGTCCGACTTGAATTCTCCCATGCGCCCATGTGTGGCCGCCCTTGAGAAGACAAGTCCGATTTGAAATCGGCCACCGGCCATTGACTTCCAACCACCGACCAACCATCTAACCGACCCGGCCGTTTTTCGACCACTTTTCGGCAGTCGTCCAGCCATAATATTTCGACAAAAATGAATATTTCGGCATCATAAAAAATTTAGTTTCCAACGAGTGATTTTTCTTCACGCATGATGGCTTCTCCTCATAACGGGGGCCTTACAAATGTGCGTTTTTAACACAAAAAATGACAAGGGGTAAATCAGGCTCCATACTTAACATGGGAGAGTTTTTATTCTTACCTTTGTTGTAATGGAATTGGCCTATTTAACTTGAGAGTAGCAGAAATTAATGAGAGTACTTTTGAGAAATGACTCTGGAGCATAGCGGGTGAACATAATTGAAGATAGCAACATAATCATAGCAATTAGTTAACTTGGCATAAACAATACTTTTTCAAGAGAGAATTTAGAGAACATGACAACAGTTGAGGACCGGATTTATGTGGAGCCGGTCCCCCCTCCAATAGGCATTTGTATTATGAATTCTCCCATTAAGAGAGATTTGTTACAATACAATCTTTGTGTTCCTTGTAACCTAGGTGATGCAATGAAGATGGAAAGCTTCATGCATCACAAGCATAACATAAACTTGAAGCTTTAACTATCCCAAGCCTCAGTCCCAAGACCTCAAACACCTTTGAAGGTGGAGAGAGCTAACAGGGAATGAGGGTAGGGAAGAGGAAGAAGCTAGCATACATAATAGCATAGTAATGAAGAAGAAGGAGTTGGAAAGCTTAAGCCTTGAATCATGGCTCTTGGTTGGATTTGCACTCCATAACCAAGAGTGTTGGTATAGTCTCTCAACCTCTACTTGCTTGGAGAAGGAGAGGGAGCTCTTGCACTTCGCATAGCACACAATGAGAGTGTTTGTGAGTGTGTGGGTGATTATACCTTCTAAGCAACCCCCTAGCTTGCTTGGATCGACCCCCCCTTGTAGCTCATGCTTGAAGCTCATTGGACCCCTCCAGCCTAGCCAATCACAAGCAGGAGGCATTACAAGTAGCAAGGGTAGCCTTGAGACAAGTGGCCCCCTTTCCCCTTTGAGAGAGAGTACTTGATAAATGTAAAATTAATTAATTAAATATCCTAAATTATAATTGGACCCCTTGGGTGGCAAACCAATAGGCTTCAGGCACACCATGAGGGCAACATGAGGAGGAACTTAACAAGTGTCCCTTCTGCTTTCTTTGTACCATGCATGCCTTGTGTGAGTGTGTGGGTGTTCTCTCTCATCCCCCCTCATGTAGGGCTCGCCCCCTCCTTGTAGGGATTGAATATTTGACTTTTTGACACCTCAAGGCCCTCATGCATAGGCATAGTTCCCACCACAAGCTTGGCCCTTAAGCACTTTAAGCTTGGGCTGGGTTCTCACCTCAAGTGCAACCCTAGCATCTCAAGCATGTCAAGAACCTCAAGCATCTCAATCATCCAGCACCTCAAGTATCTCAAGCACCTCAAGCACCTCAGTCATCAAGCATGACAAGCAGGACTAGCACCTCGAGCTGGGTCGGGTTCCCGCCTCAAGCTCAACCCTAGCTTACCTAAGGTCAAAGGACTTTTACACACATTATTGGAGGTCTTCAGTGAAACTAACCCTAAGGTATTATGCTCCATTGGTTATCCTTGCTCTTTGATAGACCATCTCTCATTTGGGCCCCTTTACCATTGGGCCCATGTTGAGATAGATCTATAAGCACATGTCCATATCTTAACACTTGTTCCCGTTTATTCTCCCACATTAAGTGGTCATTTTAATATGAGAAAATCATTTAGGTTGGTTAGATATTAGTTATTAGATTTTATGACATTTGTAGACTCCTTTCTCCTTGGTTTTGTTGTTGTTGTTGCTAGAGTTGTCTTGGGAATAATTTTGAGCATTGTTCTTCCCACTAGGTTCATTTCGGTCTTTAATTTCCATGGGCTTAGAATTCCTCTTAGCCCCTTGTTGGAAATTAATTTGTGAAGCGACCATGGTATGGTGTATGACTTCACTTGGAGAGTTGACATACTCAGCCATGTCTTCAGGTAGCCCAACACAAAACTGTTGTTTTTGTTCTCCAAAGTCTATCTTTTGGTAGAGAGTAGCTTTGAGATGTAAATCCTAAAACTTGTCCACATACTTGTGGATAGACTGATTGGGAGACAACTTCAAGCTTTGCAATTCGATGAGAAGTTTGTCTCTGGCATCACTTGCAAGAAACTGCTTCATTATGGAAACTCTTAGAGCTTTCCATGTCTTTGGAGCTTCACCATTAGCTCGTAGACTAACCCACCATTGTCCGGTAGGCTTTTGAAAATGCATAGCTAAATGTTGTAGCTTAGAGGACTCCGTGAAGCCCTCATCTCTAAAGGCTTCATCAAATCGCTAGATGAAGGCTAAAACTTTGTTCGTGGCACCAAAGATGCCATCATAGGTGAGAAAAGAGATGTTATTTCCTCCCTCTTTGAACTTCTTGAGCTTGTAGGACCTTTTTCAAGCAGCATAAGACTTCCGGTGTCCTCTCCTCTTGGACTCTTTAGGAGATAAGCCGCTACTTTCGTCGGAAGAGGAGGAACATGGAGAAGAGGGTGGCCTCTTTTTCTTCCTTTTCTTCTTTTGATTCCTCTCTTCCTTCTTGGAATTGCAAGGAGAAGGACTATGCGATGATCGTTTCCTCTTGGGAGGAATTGGAGATCTTTGTGACCGTCATTTTCACGGAGCCACATCTTCTGAAGGGTTTAGTGGAGATTCACTTCTTTCTCTTTTGTATGATTCCTCCTCTCTCACTAGAGAGAGTCTTCTTTTGGAAGTCCCAACAAAAGGCTTCCTAAGATCTCTCTCTTCTTTGGGAGTTTGGAGAATCCCATGGGTGCGAAGTTATTGGTGGACAACTTCACCTTGTAGAGCGGGGTTGCCCATGGCTTGTTGTAGCCTAGTGACAAGATAATTCACAAATATGTGGGCATCATTAGTGGCACCTTCATGTGCAAAATCAAAGTTATCAATATTCATTCTACTCTTTTTATTATTGTCATCCATGCTAACAAAATTTAGGTGTATGCTAACTTATTCTTTGGTAACTTAAAACCTCTGGTAGAAATCTTAAGGACCTCTCCTCTTAAGCAAGAAAAGAGAAACCAATAGCTCTGATACCGATGTAACGTAATTAAGCTAATAACATTGATTGTACCAAAATTAAAGTGGTAGTAGTGAGCATTTCATTAAGAGAATTACTAATGAAGATAGAGAAAGAAAGCTTGATTGAAGATAACAATATAAACATTACACCTAGTTAGCTTGGCATGAACAATACTTGTAAAAGAGAGGGAAATGGAGAAATTGACAACAATTGATGACCGGATTTACGTGGTGCCGGTCCCCCCTCCAAAAGGCATTTATATTATATGTTCTTCCATAAAGAGAGACTTGGTACAATACATTATTTGTGTTCCTTGAGACCTTGTTGATGCCATGAAGATGGAAAGCTTTATGCACCAATATTATGTCCAAAACAACAATCAAACTTACTTGCAATAGACAAAAACTTGTCCCCATCCTCAATCCCAAGATCTCAAAGGTGAAGAGAGCTGGTAGGGAGTGATTTGGCTACTTGCTCCACCTTGACATTATATTTTAGCACATTTTTTGGGGTAGTGATTGTCTAGGTGAAGGCGTAAGGGTGGTTGAATCTATCTTCACAAACCTACGTAGTAGAAATCAAGTGACCACTCTCTTGCCACATGAACAAAATCCATTGAATACTATAGCAATGTGATGCTCCCATTATATCCTCAGAAATGGCCCTCTAATCAAATGCCAAAATTGAAGCCAAATTGTCTCTTGGAAGCTTCGCTTATAATCTATCTTTTATGGATGTTCAAAAATGTTGGACCTAAGCAAACACAAAACAAATAAAAAATAGAAATTGCTCTTTGTAAAGATTGGAAAAAATAAAGAACATGAAGCCTTATAACAGTGTGTGCTCAAAAAAGTTTTTGGACGTAGGTGATGGCAAAATAGTAAATGAAACCTTAGGAGGTAGCCTTAAAGTGAAGACCCCACACCTTCAAAAATGAAATAATTGTCTTTAGTTTTCAATACTTTGGAGGCCTATTTAAGGGACACATGTACAACACTGGGAGGTGCACAATGACTTTGAGATTTCTTTCCTATGGCTTCTTTAAGTAACCCAAGCATGTGGATAGCCAAAAATACTTACACAACCTTGACACAATTATCTCGCTAGCTTAGTTTTAGATAGTACTACTTTTTTTTTTTTTTTTTGTCTTTTATTGGTTTTAGGAATCAAACCTTAGAGAAGAAGAGACTTAGGTATGGATCTGAAATTTTATTATTTCATATGGGTCTACTACTCGCTCCTACTCGTTCCACTTTTGTTTTTCATTAGATAGAATCTCCCCAAGATCCATTAGCATCTCCATGCACGCCACCACTTAAAATCAATATTAATGAGTAGCACTTGAACTCATCATCTACATAGTATGAAACTCAATGTAAACCACTAGGCTATATGTGAGCTTCCTTTGAGCCATAAAAAAAAAAAAGGGATTAAAACCCCTCCCCCCCCCCCCCCTTTTTTCTTTTTTTCCCCACCCTTCCCTTTTCCTTTCTTCCCCCTCCCCAAACCAATTAATGCATTTGTGAAAAAGTCGTTTTGGCTGCCTCCTAGTTGGACTACCTTTTCATGTCAAAGCATTCTCTTTTGTTGATTGAAACTTGCAAATTGATTAAGGTGGTAATGATTGATGGAAGCCAAGGTGGCCTCAATATATGAAGATATTTTTGTGGAAGGTGATGTGGGGTGCTCTACCGACGGGCGTAAAGATACAAGAAAGAGGAATCGGGTCCGATCGTTACTCAGGGTGTAGAATAGCTAGTGAAGACCTTGCCCACCTCTTCATGGGATGCCAGGAAATCAGTGGCATGGCTGGGAGAATATACAAGTGGATTCAAAGGACATGGCAAATTAAGTTTTCCAAGACTGATCTGTTCTTTGGTAGTAACAGGTTGGGAAGTCCTACTCTTCTTGTCTGCACTCAAATAATTAGGTACTACTTCTTTCACCACATTCGGCAAGCAAGGAACCGCCGCGTGTTTGAGGGGGATCCGGTTGTGGCAAGCTTTTGTGAAATCATACAAGAGAGCAGAGTGACAATCCATATGATCGGAGGGAAACAAGCCTCAGAGAACTGGTCTAGAACAATACATGTCATGATGACATCTTGTAATAAGTAAAGCCTAGGAGTAGTTGTAGTTTCTCTGTCAATAATCCTCTGACCCTCAAGGCTCGGTCTGAGCTCGAGGTTGGTGTATTTTTTTTTGGTCTTAATACTATTCACTCACAATTGTGACTTTTGCAAAAAAAAAAAAAAAGATGATAATGATTAACTAGTTAAACAATTTAGTTAATGATAAATGCATTAAAGACAAGTAACAAATTAACATTGACATAGCATAGAGTGTAGGATTTCATGAGGCTGAACCTCCTCAAAAGGACTCTTTATTACAAATAGAAAAATAACAACTATATGCCAAAAGAACATATATGAGCTCTTTGTTAGTTGCATGCTATGTGAAGACTTAGAACTTCACATAACGAAATTTAGAAGCTCTGTATTGCTAGTTTTGCATATATAATAGTGGCCTCCTCTCAAAGGCATCCAATTACACAAATCAGGTAGCCCTACAAAGAGGGAGAGAGACTATAATCAAAAGATAAGTAATTATGCTTGTACGACATAAACAAAAAGCTTTTGGGATTAAGATAGTCCCTCTTCTTCATTGTATGGTAATAGATTACCTTGTAAGTATTGATAAGAACATAGCAAAGAAGAAGAACAAGCTCGAGAATAGATTTTAGATGAGCTTAAGCACATTTCGTGATGCTAGATTAGCTCTATATACTCACCCACACACTCTCAGAGAGAGAGAGAGAGAGAGAGAGAGAGAGAGAGAGAGTTGGCACCTTGTAAAGGAGTGGCATCTGCTGTTTTTAGCAAATGCCTTGCACACCAAGCCTTATTCCTTGCTTTTGGCCTCTTTCTCCCACTTTTGGATCGACCCTCTTTCTTGGGTTGAGAATGAGTGATTCGCTTATCACAAGGAGCATGTCTACTTATCATAAGTCCCCTTTCACATGTTGGTCTCCCTGTGCATTTCTTGCGTTGCTCTTAGAACACTGAAATCTAGGTTTAGAGGTCATTTTGAACGCGTTTTTCCATTCCAAAAAATTATGTGTGGTTCCTTAAAGAATTTTCCACATCACTGTGGACATTTTTTGAGCTTTTGACTTCTATATGTCCATTTTCCTTTTTATTAGCAGTTTATTTGATATTAAAAATATCATATCGGGGTCATTATCCATCGAAACCCTTAACCAAATCTTAGCGGCTTTCTTATTACTTTAAGGCTTCTCATGAATGTTTTAAGGCTTCTTTATTACTTTAACTTTGGACTTATCATTCTCGCTTCCTCGGTAACCCATAAAAGTAGGTCAAATACGAGTATTTTTTCTCTCTAGGTTAAGGAGAGAAAATTACGTATTTAGCATTAAATTTTTCATTTTGATCACTCTAAAATATCTTTAAGTGATCAAAATGACTTCTTATAATTTTCAAATTAATTTAAACTTGGCAAAAATTAAATTATGCCAAATTTCTTAAAGATTTTCCTATATAATAGACATTCCCTGTTTTTGACATCTTTATGCCCATTCCCCTATGTATTAGAGCTTCTCGGATAGTAAATGTCATTTTGGGATAATTTTAAGTTGTTTTGTTTCCCAAAAAAATTTATGAAACCCTTTAACCAAATCTTAGTAGGGCTTGTGAATGTTCTAAAGCTTCTTTTTCACTTTAGCTTTGGACTTATCATTTTATATTATTCCGTAGCCCATTTTAAGTCAAATACGGACATTCTCTCTTTCTAAACTAGAGAGAAAAAAATACTTGCTTAATATTAAAAATTTTTTTATCACTTTTAATTATCGTTAAGTCATCAAAATGATATTTTACTATTTTAACAGTAGTTTAAACTTGCCAAAAATTAAAGATGGTAACAATCCCATCCTTATATCATAGTCGCCCTTGACTATGAACATAGAAACAAAGAAATTAAAATATTACATTGAATCCACTTATGCACTACAAACCATGCCAAAATTGTTGCCTAAATTATTTGGTGCTTGAGAGAACATAGTTTTTGGAAGCATATTATTTAAACTAATAGCCATAAATCATTCCACAAGAGTGTGGAACAGCACTGTTTGGTGCTTGAGAAGTAAATAATTGTGGCAAGCGTATATAACATTGTACAAAATAAGGGATCTTCATGTATTGGCTCCGTAAAAAAATTGTTAGTTTATATGGCTTTAATAATCTAATATAAAAAGTGTTACGTATCTTTTAATGGAATGGAAGCTTAAGCTTATAAGCCATATCATTGATAATTTTTTGAATATGAAATGGGCCGTTATAATGACAAGCTAGCTTATTTTTAATGTCCGATTTTCTCACCTTGCCTAGTCTTACTTGTGGTGTGTGGAAATTGAGCCTTTGAAAACTTGAGCAAATTCTAATCATCATTATTAAATGTGAAAGTATGATGATGTCTATCTACAACCAGCTTTCGCTTATGATGAGAGTAGCTTACGGCATTTTTGACTTTTTTTAATGCACTTTACAAATCATGCATATATTCATCACAGCAGCAGTGAAGATATTTGTTATGTGTTCTCGAGATAGGAGGAACCCTAGATCTTCCTTCAACGATCTCAAATAGAGAATTTTCAATAGAAGTATGCACAATGTAACTATATGCATATTCTACAAGTGGTAGGTACTTCTCCCATTGATTTCTTTGGTTTACTTCATTGGCATAGTTCTTAAGTAGATTCCAAATATAGGACTTAACAATTTCACTCTACCCATCTGTCTATGGGTGATAACCAGAGAAAAGGTTTAGCCTTGTGCCAAGATTTACAAATAGTCCTCTCAAGAAGAGACTTGTTATATGTGGGCCTCTATTGGCAAAATTTAATTTTGGCAAGCCATGATACTTGAAGATATGAAGGATAAAAGATCATCCATATGAGGAGGCTTAATCGTCTTCATGATGAAAGGTATGAAGTGTGCCCACTTGATTAACCTTTCTACTAATGTTCAAATATGATTGTTGACATGAAGAGACTTAGGTAAGCCAAAGATAAAACTCATGGTTATACTCTCCCATGGAGTCTCTGGTATAAGGAATGGTAGCAGTAAACCTGGTTGCTTGCATCTCTCATATTTTTGACTTTTTGGCACATCATACATTGTGTAACATACTCATGAATGTCCTTCTCATTGATGGCAGAAATATGTCTCTATAGCATCAATGGTAACTACTATTCCATAATGTCCTTCTTAAGGAGGAGCATGTGGCTTTTTCATTACTTTCTGGCGTAGAGCTTGTGTAACACAAGGTCTATTGCCATAGAGAAGAAATCCATATTTTAATGTGAATGGATCTTGTGTTTTTCCATTGGTCAATGACAACATAACAACAATATGATATGGATCTGTACATAATATTGACCTCATTGTTTTGTTGGATATCTTTATTTGAGTTATGAAATACTTATACTTTGATGGTCCATGTTTTTCCATTGGTCAATGATGACATAACAAAAGTAAAATATGGATCTGTACATATTGACCTCATTATTTTGTTGGATATCTTTGTTTGAGTCATGAAGTACTTAATACTTTGATGGTCCGTGCAAATTAAAAAATGGGGTACCCAAAAGATAACGTTTCCATGATCTAAGAGCATGCATTACTGTGAGAAGTTATTTCTCATATATGCCAAGAATTCACTTGTCTTTATGAAGACAATGACTTTTAGAGGCTATAGTGTGGCTCTCTTGTATTAGGATATCACCCAAACAGTCTCCACATACATCACAATGGATTTCAAAAGGCTTGCTGAGTATTAACAGGGGTTGAGAGATAAGCTTCCCCATCATAAGATCCCTTGGAATCCTCATCCACACTAGATGTAATTAACTCAAAATTGGCACTAGAAATTTTGTTGCTTCTTGAGAATTATGGGTGACTACTAGCTAACCCTTGTGGACGTGTATTGGGTGTGTATTGGGTTGCATAAATAGTGATCCTAATCTTCTACTACCTTAAGGATGACTGGACGACTCAAAATCAAATTGTACTTTGAGTCACCTCCAAAGTCCACCATAGCAAAGTCATGCTCAAACTCAACTCTGTAGGTTGTAACAATGATGTTTGCTTGTGCACCTACGGGTATCCCAAATAGCTTGAGTTTTTATTCCCTTGTACTCTACGGGCGAGGTATTTTATGCCAAAGAAAGCAGAATAATTTTATGCATATCAACATGTTTCTTCTTAGTTTTTTGAAAACCCTGGTTTAGCCAATCCCCCTGCTTTATGTAAAACTCTTCATGTAGAGGTAGGCTAGCTACATCCTTCCATAAGTTAGAACATATCTTGAGCAAGTTGACTAATGGAATTGTGCAAGTTGGTGCTAGCAAGAGTGCGGACATGCTTCAGGAATCCTTATAAACACACGCGATTAGTCAGTTTTTGTTGATATTGGTGTCGAAGGAACCTATAGGTTATAGATGTCACCCAAGAGTGTATCTTTAGCCTATTTCATTAAACTTGATTCACTTATTGGAAACATATCAAATCCTAACACTTTTGATCATCAAAATCATACTGTATGAAAAGTTTCTCTTGATATTGTTACATTAGACTTTCCTTTAGCTTCATCTTGTCAAATTCTTTATTATCCCTTTAGTGCCTAAATCAGGCTCCCATATCCTACTACTAAGCCATAGCCCTTTCTTTTGGATACCTATAAGCTTACGTGTGTGTGTGTGTGTGTGTGTGTGTGTGTGTGTGGGTGTGTGCGTGCGCGTGTGTGTGTGGGTGGAGGTGCCAAAGGTGCACCTGAGCGAGCATGCATAGGAAAGGAGTGGGATCCATGATGCTAGCAAAAGCGGAGCAAAAACCTTAGTAACCCTTAGGTCTATATATACCTCCCCCCAAGATGACACCCAATCATTTGTTTGAGTGAGCAACGTGTGTTTCCTTGTTTAAGGAATCTTTGCATGCCCATGGGAAAAGCACACCTTTTCCATTACATAGTCTGAAGCAGTCCCTACAAAAAAGAGGCCTTCTAGTAGTGTATATATTGCTATTAGGATTTGACAAATTGGCTACAATAAAAGCTTCCCTTTGAATGCACAACCTTAACCATCATAGATCAACTTTGTGATAATATTTGTGATAAAATCAAATTTATCAAATAGAAGTTATAATCAAATTCGTGTATATGATCATCAAATTTGTGATAAAATCAACTTATGCCAATAGAAGTTATAAGCGAAGATCAAGTACAACCACACACCAATGTTAATGTTGAGATAACCCTAACTTAGCTAGCTTAATAAACTCAAATACCAACACAAAGGTACTCACAACGATGCATTGCTGGTAGCTGTGATGTAAGGGCCACACACACACACACACACACACACACACACACACACAAAGATTTATTGGAACAACCAACTTGGCAATGAATATAGTGGGGACAAAGTGTTCTTATATACACCTCTCGAGGTTCTTATAAACCCCTCAAGAAAATTTCTTGACCTAAATCTCATGTAAAAATCACGTAATAAAGACAAAATACATAAACCCTGCTTTGAGAAGATTGTCAATCTCCTCTTTAACTTTCTTAGCATAATTAGGGTTCATTCTGTACCTTTGCAACTTGACTAATCTGGCATCTAAATTTAGTGGAATGTGACGTTGACATACTTATGGATCTATGCCTTTCAGTAAAATACGTTCTCATGCAAATACATCCTTGTATTTTTGGAATAGTGCCTTTGCCTTTTCTTTGATCTCTGGCTTCATGTGCTTATTGATCTTAATCATTCTAGGATTGTCTTCTGAGCGAAGATTATACTTCTCAACCTCTTGATCATCTAGGAGTAGCCAATTTGGGCCTCCTCCCTTTTGTTTGGCCATTGACTCTGCTTGGGAAAATCACTCTAGGCATTCACTTGTGAGATACATAACTTTAGCAAAAATAACCTACAAGGCTCCAAAAATAGCCGCACCAACGATGTAACACTCAACTACCTAATTGAAGGAGCTCCCCTATGGTGAGGAGTAGGATCGTGATTATAATGGTAACCAAAGCAATTCTTTAGGTAACTCTATCTCTGCTCATACTTTGCGGAAGTGAAGAGTAGTGTACAAAGCAATGTTTTCATGATTATACTTGATGATGGTAGTAGCCGTGATAATATTACAACAACCAAAGCAATTCTTTAGGTAACTCTATCTCTCCTCATACTTTGCTGAAAGTGAAGCGCAATGTACAAAGCAATGTTTTCATGATTCTACTTGATGATGATAGTAGTCATGATAATATTTTTAAACAAATCTCACAATAGCTCTCTCTCTACCTCATGTCTCTCACACTATAAGATTAAAAAAATTTCCATAAAGCAACCGTATGATTGTAAGAATCAAGTGGATGTTGAAATTTTGTGATTTTTCATAAGTTCGTACATTCTTGTTCAGACCTTTACATGGAATCGATGTGATTTTGGAAATTTCCACTTTTTTCTCACACACAAGCTAAGCATGATATATGAAAATAGAATAAAACATACCTTGTGGTTTTCAATGAAGTGTTTTGTTCAACCACAAAGGCCACTTGATGATTCACATTTGCTGAAGGGAATTGTTTTAAATAGAGATTTCAAAGTTTTGTAGGGCTCTCTCAACTACTTTATTTGAAATCTTCAAAGGATGCTTCGCTTTGCTTCCGCATTTCATCCTCGAAGTTACTAACCTTATTGATTTTGTGATTGATTTTCCACTTATTGTGCATAAGCATGAAATGATTTGGAATGTTATTGGTTGTTTTACAAACCAAGCATATTCCATTCTTTGCAAGAAAAGTCTCAGAGCACATCAAGCTGCACATTTGTTTCTCAAGTTTGCGTTTCCACATCATGGTTTGCTTAAGGGAATGATATTAAATAGAGATTTCAAAGTTTTGTAGTGCTTTTTGGACCAATTTATTTGAAATCTTCACAGTATGCTTTACTTCACTTACTCATTTCATCCTCTATCAAATCGACAAACAAAAATTACTAACCATATTGCTATTGACTTGTTTAAAGCATATGTTCATTCTCAATGAAATAAATGGGATGATTACCTACATATTTTGCAATCTTCATATAATGACACCACTCATTCTACTACAAGTACGTCTCCATTTGACGTTGTGTATGGCTATTTACTTCCTACACCTGCATCTCATTTGTCTAACTCTATATCGCTCCTAGTATTTTTATTGCCAACAAGCATCTCTCTCTCTCTCTCTCTCTCTCTCTCTCTCTCTCTCTCACACACACACACACACAGATGGCATCACCTTAGGAAAACATATGTGTCTAACACTAGATTGGCAACATGACACTTTTATGTACTTGGACACTTTTGTGTCCTTGCAACTCGGTAACTTCCAAGAGTTATTTCTTGATATCCCAAGGAGTTTCTAAAAGTGCTCTATATCCACAAGTCTTTCTTATGACCTTAAAGAACTTGGATTTTTTTTGGGCTAGTGATTTCACCTTAAAGTTGGGTTTGAAAAACATTTTCAAACCGAACTTGAGCCAAAAAACGTGTACTATTGTCCCCAAAGGGTTGGTCTAAGGGTAAGGCTTTCGCCTCTCAACCAACGGGTTGTGTGTTCAAATCCCCCATTGGGTCACACTCTAGAGGGACACCTTGTGATCACCTAGTGTTCACGTTGCTAGGGCTCTTGCCCTTGGACACTCAAGTGTGGGTCACCCGAGGAGGAGGTTCCTAGGCTGCTGCTACGAGTTCTCTCCATCGTTCCCAGCATGTGGTGCATCAATTAGGTGGCCATGGTGGTGTCTACGCGTGGCTCTTGCCCAATGGTGCATGGTCATTTCCCGACCATGTAACATGGCTAATATCTAGAGGGATAGGCACCTCCCCTTATGCACCCTCTTGTGTGTCGAAAAAAAAATGTGTGTTATTTGAAAGTAAAGAGCCAAAGTGTGTTATTGGACTAAATCAAACACTCCCGAAAGGTCATGGGTTCAATATGCATGAAACCTCAGAACAAGCGAGATCCGTAGCCAACCGGTCACACAGTGGAGTAGAAGAAAAGGTAATTTAAGTCCTCAAAGGGATTGCCCTTTCGCCAAAACACACACCACCCTTTGGTCTAGAGCAATTGGACTAAATCAAACACTCCCCAAAAAGCTAAAGTGTGTAAAGTGAAAGAATTTTTAAAGCTAATGATAATCGTAGATAGAAACATTGAGAATAGGTCAATAGAGTGCAAAATTGATTCAATGGACTATAGCACCTAGAGAATATGGTCAAAAACTCATTGAAGTTAATGAAAAAAATAGATTTGTTGCCTTTACATTTTTGTATCTTGTGTAAAATGGGGTTTAGAAAAAAAAAAAGTTATTTTTGGTTAAATTGAGCACTCCTTTGGCTTTGAGAATTCCTCATGATAGATGCTTCTTATTTTTCCCATAACAAGTGCAGTGTTAGCTTTTAACTGAATTAAGGACTTCTACAAAGAAATAAATATGGTAGGAAAGTTTGATTTTTTTCTAAAACCTTGAAAGGACACTTTTATGTCTTGTTAGGTTATCAAACTAGTGTTAACAAGGGTGAGTAGGCCTCCTCAATTTCGTAAAATAAAAACTAATTTTTAAAATCTAAAATACAAAAGTTAAGGGTAAGAGTGTAAGAATTTGAAATGCTAAGCCTGAGGCTTTGTATTTTGTATGTACAGATGTGGCCTTGAGTGCATGTAATGTGCATGCATTTTTGCGTCTTATTCTTTTTATTTCACCTCTCCCTTGCGTTTTCATATGCTTAGCATTTACTATTCTATGACCCTTGAAGAAACCTCTCCTCTAAACCTATGCAATAAGCTTGTTATGGATCCTTTTCTTAGTTGAGGGCTCTAATCCCCCCTGCTCACAACCATTACTAGATCCATATACATCTAACTTACATAGAAAGCTGAAGGGCTGGGAGGTGTACATTATTGATAGAAAGATGCAAGGCAACTTGGCTAAGGATCTCCATGAAAGAGCATCTTCAAAGCCTCGTGATGCGAAGGGTGGGCCTCCCTTCTCCAATGAACATCGGCTTTGGGTGGTGGGAGGATGATTATGTTACACTGTATATAGAAAAGCATAGGATCAAGAGTGTTAAAATTATTGCTTACGTCAAACTTGCTCCACATATTTATGGTCCATTTAATGTTTCAATCATCGTTAATGACGTCCCCTACTTCTAATGACCACCCTCACTGGTACTGATTCTGGTGCTTTCTAGTCGGTCACTTCTGGCTTGGGTGAATCTGGACATTGAGCTACGAAGTTTCCATACTTGCCACACTAGTAACAGTTCAGATTCCATTTTGAAAAATCTCCCTTGCCTCTACCCCTGTCAGCGTCGTTCTGATATCATCCCCGACCAACCCTAGTACTTGTGTTGGCTTAATTCTCCTTATACCCAATGGCTCCATCTGCCTTGGGTGCTTCAAGACTGGTGAATGTGATCATAGACTTGTCCTGTCCTTTCTTGAAATGGTAAATCCTTATTCCACAATTGTTCCAAACGTGACCAAAGACTATACAGTAAGTGCACTGAGAGCACTCATTAGACATATGATCCTTTGATCTAGACTTGGAACACCAAATTTTTGTCTTCTTGAGTGAGGGTCTGGTTTTTGCAATCTTAACTATTTGTTTGGACATTTTCTCTATCTTTCTGGTCCATGACCCCTTATTTTTGCCTTTACCCTTGTCATCCGATTCACTTTCAAATGTACTGGAACTAGAACTGGACCCAGAACTTTCTTCAGTAGAAGACTCACTGTCATTGGATTGTCTTCTCTTATGGCTCCTTTCGTTCTTAGCTTGTTGCTCCAGTTTCAGTGCTCTCTATGTAGATCATTGAGCTTCTTAGTTGGCACTAGTACTTCATCCTCTCTCAATTTCTTACGCCAGAACCCATTTAAAAACCAGATTGTCATTAGTTTCTCAAGGGAGGTTCCTGAAGTTGTCTGGTTAGTTCTTTAATTTTCTCAACATAGCTCCTGACAAATAACTTCCTCTGCTTGATTTTATCCAATTCGCACAAAATATATTCATCCCCTCTATTATCAAAATATTCCAGCTTAAAGGCCTTGTTGGGCTTGTTGTATGATTTAAGTCGGCAAGCTAGGTAATGGTAGTACCATTTCCAAGCTGCTTCCTTCAATGTTTGTGGGAAGTATTCCCCCGTTCATCTTCATCAATGTCCTTCAGCTCTACGTATTGTTCAAAGGCTTGAATGTGTACCTCGGGATCATCCCATTTGCCACCTTTGAATATTGGAAAATAAATCTTCAAATTGTTGGAATGTTCATTGCTTCAACTGGCTCTAGTTTTACTGGCTTTTTGTCTCTGGATTTCTTCTTACTATAACGGTCAGTGTCGGCATCACAATCTTCTTAGCCGGCTTTTGCAATGATCAATGACTTCTTCTACTTCCTTCACTTTCATCATGTTAACCCTCATGGCTCACGGACACCATATCACCTACTATGGACGTTGTATTATTTACTTGGTAGAGTCAGGTACCAGGCTTGTCGGTCCAATAGGAAAAGGGTAAGAGTGATCGCCGATGAGAGGCGCACTCTAACTGGAACATTCAAGGGATTAGTTGGCTAAGCATGGGCGCCCAAGTGTGAATGGGGTGAGCTCATATAAAAGTCAACTAAACCTAAAATTCACTCATTCTCTCATTTGTGCAATTGAAGAGTGCTCTTCCTCCATCTCCATCTTCTTCTTCTTCATCTCCTTGTGTGTGTGTGTGTGTGTGTGTGTGTGTGTGTGTGTGTGTGTGTGTGTGTGTGCGTGAGAGAGAGAGAGAGAGTGTGTGTGATCGAGCATTGCGGCGGCACGACGACGACGAGGCACTTGAGCGCGGCGTAGCGGCGTCTCCCTCTTCTTCGCGGCGAGGAATCCTCCACGAAGCAAGCGTAGAGCGGTGAGTGACACACCATCGTCATCTTTGAGCTTACTAGTTTAGGCTTGTTGTGTTCTTGGAGCCATTTGTGGCTTGCACACAGTGTATCGTCAAGTTCCTTGCATTGACACGTGCGACATACGCGCACATTTTTGGCGCCATTGCTGGGGAATGCCATACACTAAGCTTGAATGGCAGTCTGTGCTTCTTTTGTGGTGCAATTTCAATTGTAGGAAAGGTAGGGAAGGAGTGTGTGTGTGTTGAGA
This sequence comes from Adiantum capillus-veneris, assembly GCF_014529385.1. NCBI lineage: Eukaryota > Viridiplantae > Streptophyta > Polypodiopsida > Polypodiales > Pteridaceae > Adiantum > Adiantum capillus-veneris. Next base: position 78,742,878 of record NC_140951.1, read on the forward strand.
AGAAGGATTTGGTGTTGTACTATGTATTTTTTTTGTTAATGGAGTTTTCAAAGGTACCGTGTTTATTCTCTGTGTATTAAGGTTGTTAGTTTTCTTTGTTAATGGAGTTTTCAAAGGTATTGTGTTTATTCTCTGTGTATTAAGGTTATTAGTTCTGTGTGTACAGTAAGTAGGAAGTAGATCTATGAGAGCTAATAGAATGTGTTAGTGTGTAACAGTAGGTGTATTAGTTAGAAGTAGGTAGATAGAGTGTGTGTGTGTGTGTGTGTGTGTGCTCTCGCGCAGGCCGCGACGACCTTATCCTTTTTTTAAAAATATTAAAATTATAAAAAAATTATTTTTTAAAAGAAAATTAAAGGTGGGATCAGGATCGAGAATATCTCCCAGACCCAAACTCAAACCCAAGCCCAAGCTCACGCTCAGGCTTAGGCCTCAGTCGTCTTTTAAAATTACGAATTTTAGCTTCACACGTAGCTAAAAATCGATTTTTTGAGGACCAACGAAACTTCAGATGCCCGAAAATTATGCTATAAATCACACAGTGACCCTCTAAGTGATACGCTCGTTTCGAGCTATCACACACTTTAATCAAAAAAATCAAACATTAAAAACATAAGTCTCTAGGAGGGGCTAGTTAGTTTGTGGCATTTATTGATAACTCTACAAGGAAGACGTGGGTTTATTTATTCAAAAGTAAGGATAAAGTCTTCTCTACCTTCTAAAAGTTCCTTGCACTACTTGAGAATTAGTCGTTCAAAAAGCTTAAAGGCTTAATGACCGATAATGGTGGGGAGTATCTCTCAAGAGAGATGGCTGACTTCTACACAAAGAAAGGAATTAAGTGGTAGTTTATTGTGTCATACACAAACCCAAAATGAAGATGCAAGACAAATAAATTGTACTTTATAGAAACATGTTCTTGCTATGCTTTCTATGGCAAACCTTACACAAGGATTTTGGGCAAAGGCCATTTTGATAGTAGTGCATATTGTCAATAGATCTCCTAGCACGCATTGGATTACAAGGTTCTTATAGAGACGTGGTTTGGAAAGAAGCCACATTATGATCACGTATGTGTCTTTGGTTGGGATCCATATGCTCATGCACCAAAAGAATTTGGGTCAAAGCTTAATCCAGTGAAAACGGACACTTAAAAAAGATAAGCAGTTAACCTTCGAGATTATTCGCAACGCTTGTAGGGTGCCAAAGGCACATGCATCTGTGCTCTGGTCGTGTGCTAGAGACGGAGCAATTAGAGAGAATTTTGACTTACGCGAGTTCTCAATATCCACCTACTTTAGGTTCCGGGCCCTCGACGGGGACCCAAGGTAGTACAAACCAAGACTCGAACATAGCGGCTAGTGACTCTTCCTCTGACTACGACGTCCTGGAGGGTTTCCCAATGCCTAATCCCGATAGCTCAAGCCAAGACATGCATGCCATGGGCCCACGGTCCGGGCTGAGCATGCTTAGCCGCTTGAAGGAAACCTTTAGTAGAGCCACTCGCTGCGAACATGGAGCTAATGATGTAACTGAGGGGGGTGGGGAAGTAAATTCTCCATTCATGACCAACGTAGACCCTATACCCTTAGAGAATGTGCACGTGAATACTTCATTGACTGCACCTCCTGACTCTTCAGAGTTATTTCCCTCCGAGGTCATATTACCCAATACAAGAGGTTGAGCGATATATCCTTGCAGCAAGGGAAAAGGAAATTCAGAGCTTACGCAAGGCGGAGCAACGAAGAGAGTTAAAAGCGAAAGCCCCTATGTCAATATCCTTGCTAAGAGAGCAATCAAGTGCTCCTGACTTAGCAACCGCTAAGGGCCAACCCCTAGAAAGCAACATTGCACCTAGCACCTCAATCCTAGACGGAGTGTTCTTAAATGAGAATTGGGAGTATGAACTACAAACGAAAACTCTAACCGACCTATACACAGGTCACACCTATCACGTGGGTTGGTTAGATGTCCTACAATCCACAATGGGCGCTACTAGTGTGGAGGATCAACAACAAAGAGTTTGTGAGGTCATCCATAGGGTCATTGAGTTAGAGAGACAGAACAAGGGGATCAACATGCCTTCAATGGGTCTCATGATATTCTTAGATACAGGAAGGCTAAACAACCGACCTTATCGCAAATGGAGACTCCTTCGGTAAGTCCGATGGATCCTCCATATGTTGTTTCTCCCGGAGTCTCAGTGCAATCTGAGCCCACAAGTGATAGATTCACCTTTCCAAGTCTAGCTCATCTTTCCCTTGATGACACCACGGCTACCATGCCTACCCCAATGATGGGCATACCGAGAAACACGCCATGGACCTCATTTGTTAGTAAAGCACCACTACATGGTAGCTCAATGCCTGCAACAGTACCTACAAGTGTGTACCAATCATATGCACCTATGGGTCATCGCACTCATGTAGTCCGTACCCCTCCCATTGTTTCAACTACCTATGATCCACAACCACAACACCCAAGTTCTTATTTCCATGGGACTATACCGGCTAGCATAAGCATGTCACATCCAACGTCTGCTATCCCTAAGGCCACACATATGAACTTTGGGCGACCACATGGCACAACATCGTACCCAACGTGGAACCCAAGGGCTTCCTATGCGCCAAGCCCAATGCCAATACCTACTCCACATGTAGTCTCTGGAGTGCCTTCACCCACGGTGCCTGCTCACTTAGGTGACTTAGCAACATTTGCTCAAGCTATCGGTCGATCTGTTGCTGAGAATATGCATAACACGCCTGATAGAGAGCCTAGAAGTAAGGCAGTACAAATAGCCAAGCTCACACAAAAATTTAGTGGAGACGAGGATGTGAGAAAGCATATCGAAGTGTTTGAACAAATATGCGATTCTCTAGGAGAACACAATGACCTACATAAGAGCAATGCTTTAAGCCTAACCTTAAGTGGAAAAGGTTGGGATTGGTATAGAACCCTAAGGATGGAAGAAAAAACAATTTACCCTACTCTTAGGAGACTGTTCTTGAAAAAATACATACGAGAGGGAGTGCTTTGCGTGTAGCCTCTCAGCTCTAGAAAGCCCAACGAGAAGAAGGAGAGTCGGAGAGAGACTTTATTAGTCGCTCGAAGCATTTGAATTCTCGATGTAATCCAAATGAGCACTTCAACAATAACCAATTGCTTGATAGATTCATTAGGGGGTTACGACATGAGGATATCTACAATGGCCTAGTCATTAGAGGTATCACCACTTGGGAAGCAGTCACCACCAATGCGATCCAATTGGAGAATAATTTAATGATTCAAGGAGAAAGAGTGTCTGTTGAGTCTAAATCTATTAGCTCGCAAGCATCGAGGCATCAGCCAATGACCCTAAAACCTATTGCTAAGGAGCCAAAGATATTTGAGATGACTTTAGCAGATCTCACCAAGGCTATTCAAGAAAGTCTTAGAGACAATTGTGCTCCGTAAAACAATCATATGTATCCAAGAAGGGATCAACAATGGTGCTCAGTATGCTATGGACCCCATAGTACCAGTGAATACCCTACTTTTAGAGTAAAATTCAATGGGATTGCAATGCCTGTGGGAGGTATGGTCATCAAGCTAAGGATTGCATAGTATTTAAGCGCGCGATGGCTAATAGACCAACCTTAGCATAGGCAGACACACCTTGAGTGCCTGCATTGATGCCGGTCCCACCTCTTGAACAAACATCACAACACATGGTCCCTAGGGCCCAAAATGTTGTTCAAAAAACACCTTTACCACCTCCAGTGCTAGGACCGCAACCACCACATCCAAGAATCACTTATGTGAATCAAGTGGGTTGTGAGTCATCTATTTCTTGTTTGGAAGGCTGTGAGGAAGATACAGATCCTAATATTGCTTATGGGATGGATGTGCTTGAAGAAAGTCCCCAATACTACATGGAGGACTATTGGGGACATGTCAAACCTGTATATCAAGTAGCTGCTCTTGCGGCAAGAGGCCAAAATATCAATTACACTACTAAGAGACCACCTCTTCAATGCTATGAGTGTGGAGGTCCGCATCATGTAGCCGAGTGTCCTATTAGGCTACAAAAGAATGCCACACTAATGCAAACCAATCAAGCGAGCACGTCTACAATGCCGATACTCATGTGTAATCGATGTGGCATAGATCATTTGATTGCCCAATGTCCAAATAATCCAAATGCACTGAAGATCACGCCATTAAACTTGATTGAAGTTACTAAGGAGCCATCACAAAGTGCAGCTGTGGTACCAATAAACGTACTCACACGATCGATGCTCCAAAAACAAAATTATATTCTTGAGGAAAGAGACACGGCATCAATTGCCCAATCGCAAATAAAGAATAAAACACGAAGAAAGAGATCGCAAAAAGCAGCGAAGTCAGACCCCAGTTCAAAGACCAACATAGGGACTGGTGACGACCCCGTATATATGAACGACGTTGAAGAGTATTCTGATTGAGGAGAAACCGTGGAGACCAAAACGACTACTAAGATAGAAACCAACAAGGAAGATCTTCATGAGCCACAATGGCAAGGATCCAAGAAGAAGATAGGAACTTATCCAAACCCTACAGAGGAGATTGAGCGAGTCAAGCAATTCAGGAGTTTGGTAGAAGATACCCAAAGGGATCTAGAACCAGCAACTAGGAAGATCCAGATTACAGACACCGTGTTCCCTACGCAACAACAACCTCACCAAGTCCATGGACCCTTAGACATACCTAGTGTCATCCAAGAAGAAAGTGACTTAAAGTCATGGAAAAGTGGGTGTACTCACTTCTTGATGGAGAGAATGTTTACAGAGGGACTACTTGATCCTATCGAAGAAATGGAGATCCCATCTTCCCCACGTCAAGGGACTCAAGGCCAAAAGGTGTCGTTAAACATTGCCAAATTGATGGATTTCATGTCTTCAGAAGTTAGAACCACCATCATGTCCAAACTATATAAGGACCCTGAGCTAGTCTCAGCTCTTCGAGCCTTCCTCAATGGAGAACTAAAGTTTGGGCTGCCACAATTTGCACAGATGGATGGAGCTGGGGAGATGCCAATAGAGGAGGAACACTTAGATCCACAACCCAACCTAGATGAGAACCTTGTTATAGAAATACTTGTTAACAAGTTGGGACAATACTTTGAGGGTGATGAATCCAATGCAACCATACCAATCACTACCAAGGGATTAACTGTGAATGGAATCCTTGATGGTGGCACTGGGGTTAGCATTGTGACTAAAAATTGCTGGGAAACTATGGAAAGACCTTACCTTACGACCACAACCATAGTGGTGAAGATGGCCAATGGGTCTATTGTTAAACCTATTGGGATGCTAGAAGATCTCAAGGTCAAGGCCTTTGGACATAAAATAAGAGTTACCTTCATTGTTATGGATTTCTCCAAGCACACTAAGGCATCTGAGATGATCTTAGGACGTCCTTTCATGAGGAAAGCGAAAATGGTGCATGATTGGTCTAAAAACCATGTCTACCTGCAGTTCCAAGATTCTGTCATTTGAGTGGATCTTGTAAGTGGTCAAGCACATCCCCTAGGAAATAGGTTTATAATTGATTATAGATCTTACACCACAGTTTGCTCGGCCCCATTGCAGTATTGTTACACGTGTAAAGTGGACACTGATGTTGGAGAAGATTCTCTTTATATGGATGTACTACTTGGGATGACTGAGTCGGACAATGTGGATTGGGTCCACCTAGCAGCAACCATAGACACTTGGGGAAATAGGGGGACAACCTGGGTAACACCTGAGGGGGATGAAATACCACCACTTGTACCCTTAAATATGCTAGAAGCAATGCATATAGCTTTTGATGATCTACAAGATGAAAGTTTGACTGGCATTGGAACCAGTAGCGCCTCACAAGACTATAGCCCACACAATTGGGGTTAGAATCATCAGTTGAAATTGACTCTGAGGACGAAGAATCTAGGTTAAATCTTAGTGCAAATGTGGGGGCAAACCATTCAAGGCCTAGTGGTAACTTACATGACAATCTATCCAAGGGTGCAGAAGACACAAGTAGTGATTCATCTAGTGACTCTTCACTAGAGATCGGCCGTAATCGAGAATTAAACAAGAAGAGTAAGAGATATAAGAGGCGACGATATCGAGAAAATGTGCATGCTAGAATAAGTGAAAAGGAATCTATCGCAAAATGGCTTAATTATATAGGGGCATGTGAGGCTCATCGGAAGTTGGTAGATAACTAGGGTGAATACCTTCAAAGTGTTATGTGGTGTAGTCCACAACCCATTGACATCGCACAACTAGAGGCTACAGAGAAGCCAAAGTTGAGCCGTACTGTAAGGAGACGACAAAATCGAGAGTTAGCTCAACAACAAAAGGAATCAGAAGTGAAATCACAGTCCACAGAACAACAGGACTCCACGTACTTACACCCTGCACCTAAACATTTCAAATCCTATACCACAGAGGAATGTAAGGTTGTGCATACAAAGGCTCAAAGAAAACCTATCGATGGGAGCAATGGAGTCTATGACGGTCCAGCAATAGTCAAGGAAATAGAGTTAGCAGACCCACGAGAAGAGTCTAAACTTGTTTTCATTGCCTAGGATCTAGACCAAGACTGAGGAGTGTCTACTTAAAGAACTTCTCAAGGAATTCAGGGATATATTTGCCTGGACATATCATGATATGAAAGGTGTTCCACCTTCAGTGGTGCAACACACAATCCCCATGAATAGCATGGCTAAACCAGTTCAGCAACGACCCTACCCAATGAATCCTAAATATGCAAAAATCGTTCAAGAAGAGATGAAAAGCTTGTGGAATGCGGATTCATATACCCTATTGAGCACTCAGAATGGGTGTCTCCAATAGTGATTGTGCCAAAAAAGAATGGGAAACTCAGAGTGTGCGTGGATCTCAAGAAGGTCAATGCCGCCACTAGGAGGGACCATTACCCCTTGCCATATTCAGAACATGTGCTTGAAAGAGTCGCAGGGAAGGAAGCTTATAGCTTTTTAGATGGGTACTCTAGCTACAATCAAATCACAATTGCGCTGGAGGACCAAGCTAAAACAGCCTTTATAACCGAATTTAGAGTGTTCGCGTTTCGTGTTATGGCTTTTGGTTTAACCAATGCCCCTGCTACCTTTCAAAGATTAATAAACACTGCTTTCTTAGATGACCTTTGTGTTTATTCCTCTTGGAAAGAGCATCTATCATGCTTACGAAAAGTGTTTGAGAAGTGTAGATTGTATCGCATCTCCTTAAACCCTTTCAAATGCCAATTCTGGGTTAAACATGGAGTCATTTTAGGGCCTATAGTGTCAAAAAATGGGATTTCCACAGATGAGGGAAAAATTAAAGCAATTGTTGAATTGCCACCACCTACAAACTATAAAGGAGTTCAAAGGTTCATGGTCCATGTTGGTTATTACCGACGGTTTATTTTAAACTTTGTTGAGATATCTCGTCCTTTGTACAAGCTTCTTATTGAGTTCCATGGACTGCGGAGTGTGACCATGCTTATGAGTCATTGAAAAAGACCTTGACTAGTGCTCCTATTCTACGAGTGCCCGATTGGAATGTAATTTTTCATGTGCGTATTGATGCATCGAACTTTGCTATTGGGTGTGTTCTAGAGCTCAACCAGGAGAACATAAACTGGACTACCCCATTAGCTTTGCAAGTCGTCAGTTGAATGATGCTGAGAGAAACTACACCACTATAGAGCGAGAAGGTTTAGGTATGATTTATGCAATGAAGAAATTTTGCTACTACGTTCTGGCCAACAAGTTTGTGTTCTATGTTGATCATCAAGCCTTGTTGTATCTAATAAATAAACCTTGTTCCACGGGAAGAATTACACAATGGTTGTTAATTCTCCTTGAGTTTGATTTTACCATTGTGGTGAGACCTGGTAAAAGACATGTCATGGGGGATCATTTGTCTCGCATACCCAATGGTGAAGCCCCTATTGGAGTCGATGATGAATTGCCTGATACTTCTCTATTCCTAGTCGAAACCATACTTGAAGTGAGAAGATTGTGAACTTTCTAGTTAATGGTTTTCCACCCAAAGAGCTTCGTAAAGACATAGCTCAAAAACTGTTAAAAGAATGTGAAACTTACTCTCTCATTGTAGGAACTCTCTACAAGCTAGGGAAGGATGATATTCTTAGACGACGTGTCCGTGAGGATGAGTATTTATACGTACTGCAAGAAGCCCACATGGGTATAGCCGACGGACATTTTTCAGGGGAACTAAGAGCTAGAAAGGAGTTGCAATCACGCCATTGGTGGCCTACCTTATTCAAGGATGCATCACTTTTTGCAAAAGGATGTGATGAATGCCAACGTTACAAGATCACACAACGAAAGGATAGGATGCCCTTACATCCTATTAAAGTGACTCAACCATTTGAAAAATGGGGTTTGGACTTTGTAGGCCCAATTAGTGCGGCAGCTCGTAGCACTCAATCTCGATATATTATCGTTTCCACTGACTATGTGACAAAGTGGGTGGAAGCCAGGGCAACACGTAAGGCTGATGCGAGGTCATCTGCCAAGTTTCTCTTTGAGAACATTAATACAAGATTTGGTTGTCCCTTTGAGATTGTGAGTGACAATGGTACTCATTTTATAGATGGAGTAATAAAAGAACTCACTACCAACTTTATGATAGCTCACCATAGGTCCACACCTTATTATCCACAAGCAAATGGCCAAGCTGAGAGCACCAATAAGACCTTAATCTCTATCTTAACCAAAACGGTGGAAGCTCATTGCACAGATTAGGATTTAAAGCTTACATCAGCTCTATGGGCTTATCATACTACGTACAAAGTTTCCATTAAGTGCACACCATTCACGATGGTGTATGGCCAAGAAGCAGTTATGCCATGGGAGTTTGTCGTTCCTAGTCTTCGAGTAGCTTCTCAAGAAGGTTGGGATGGAAACCCCTTAGTTGAGCGATTATATATCCTTGAAAGGCTAGATGAAGAGAGGCAATTAGCTTTGCAAAATGCACTTGTGGAGAAAGATAGGAGGAAGAAATGGTTTGACCGTCATTTAAAGAACAAAGATATCAATATTGGTGATAAAGTCCTTATGTATGGAGTCCGTAACGAAAAGGAAAAGTTGAAATATACAGGAAAAGGACCATATGTGAGATCACCCCACAAGGAACCATTTGTGTGGAGACTCTTGATGGAGTTGAAACCATTGGATTCCTCAATGGAAGCAAATTTAAAAGATACTACGATCCTTTAATCCAAGAGGAGCTACGTGCCATCCATACAAAAAAGGCAGCCAAGGCACAAACAAAATTGAAGAAGATACAAGATCAAGCTGAGGCTAACGAGCGACAACAACGCATAAGACAAAAATGAGAGGCTAACCTTGGAGTCACACATGCATTCCACGTTGAAACCGATGAGGATTGGTTGGACTCTGACACACCTCTACCACGATACCCTATTGAGCTAAACAGCACCTATGGAAAAGTTCTATATAACGCCTTATTGGACACGGGTACTAAATATAATCTGCTATCATATGGGGTGTGGTGTCAGTTAAGGAAGCCACCTCTATCGAAGAGTATTATCCAAGTCAAGGGTGTCAACAAGAAAAAAAACTGCGATTTTTGGAATCTGGCACACTTCTATCAATTATGACAATGGGGTTGTAGCTCACGACTTTTTGGTCATGCCTGTTGGAACTATGGAGGGTAATATAAACCTAGGACGCACGTGGATGACAGCCACCAAATGTACTATTGATTGGGGGACAGGGGGTGTCCCAACACAAAAACCAACTCTTAGCCCTACCACGCAAGCCATAGTCCCTGAGATATTGCCTATTAAGGAAATAAAACCCAAAACATTGCATGTCCAAGAGGTTGAACCATATGTCCCCATAGCCCAAGTCTCTAGAGCTTCAACTAATGTAGCTGAAATAAAGCTTGAGATACACAAGACCCATCCCAATATAACAGAGAAAACATACAAGTGGGTCCTTAAAGCTTCTTTAGCGACCATAGCCAGTGCTAAAAGACAGGAGCCTGGTAAGAGACGTCCCATTCGCCCCAAGAAATTTAAAGAAATTTTGTGTTGGATTCCTAAAAAACTATTGGAAGCCCAAGGCTACTATGAAGGAAATGATCAAATATGGGTGCCAAAACGTAAAGTGTGCTCTTACTTGTCACCGGGGCCATGTGAGCTCAATCCTGTGGCTCCAAAACAAATTGAAGATCGTGGAAAGGAAAAAATCACGGAATGCTACACACTTGCTCCAGAGCTAGTTTGGGTATTGAAGAAAGAACAATTTGTTCCAGCTCAGGAATAGGGAAATCAAATGAAGCTTCTTGCTCTTCATGTAGTTCCTATACGGAAATAGAAGCTTCAACACAACCTCCACCTACCATTGTACATATCCATACAAGCAAGAAAGAGTTTGCACCTCCTGTTGTAAGTTCACCACCTACAACAATGTTGTAAATAAAATCATGGGAGAGTACCTTACCACCCTTGCAACTAGATGGAATGCATAGGGCGGTCGAAAACTATTGGTTAAATCCTTCACCCATAACAACTTGGAACAATTGGTTTCAAAAGGTGACGGCGTGTGATCTACCCAAGGAAGGGGGGAGTGTTTGCTGACATCCATCATTCACTTGCTTCCCTCTCAACCTTCCTCCCTGACCTCTTAATCTCCAATCTTAGGGAATGTATATATAAAGCCTTATACTCACAAAAACAAGATAAAAAAGTAAAAGAGCAAGAGCCATAACACAAAATCATAAAAACACATTATGCACAAGAACACGACCCTTGTAATATTTGCACTCTAACCATCATCTATTTGCGTGTACAGATATGGCTAGTTGTTGAGCCAGCAGAGGATCACACCCACATTTTTGCTCACACCCATCATTTTGTAACCATTGATTGTAATAAATGTCTTTCCGACATTAATTTTGATTTGAGCCATTCATTAAGTAACGAGACTCAATTGAGTTTCCAGCTTGTAATCCCGACGTAATTTCACCTGCTGATGTAAATAATAAGAGATGTTTTCACCTCCAAGGCTGAGGTATATAAGCCAAAGTTTTGTAACCTAAGGGGTTTCATTCATTAATCAAAGTGAGTTTTGAGCGCCGTGACTGTGTCTGAGAGAGAGAGAGAGAGAGTCTTATCTTCTTGCTACGCGAGCTACGGGGCCGCCATTGGAGAAGCGACACCACCATTGTGTTAGCAACGGTGAGAGCTACGCACAGATACCAAGAGTGCGCGCTATCGGCTTCTATGTGTGGTAAGTTCCTACGAGCTTCGGTGTGAGTTTTCTTCCAACTCGTGTGTCGGAATAGAGCGTGCAACATATCTATAGAACCACAACGAGTAGAGCTACACATTCGTACCATCGGGGTCAAGTTTCGGTCACCTGTATTTTTCGGCCTGTCTTCATACGTGTTTACCGCACGGAGTGGTTATAGGTTGATTTTGCAGTTCAAGTCTTTAGGGTGTTGTTCTTACCTAGTGCATAGACTTCCCCTTGAGTTTGAGATCGATTCAATGATTCTAGATCCTGTTTTGTATAGCATTCGTTCGTAGTACGGATTTCAGTCACTTGCGTGTTTTAGAACTTAGATTTGATTTCCTTAGTAGAGATTGTCATTAGAAGGTCGAGTAGGTGATTTGACACCCACCTAGTTGTTTCCATGCGCCTGCGGGTCAAGCTCCGTCCTCGTCTGACAAATTCTGTTGTTGGTTGAGTTCTCGCTATTTAGCTTCCGCTAGCGGCGTAACCGCCTTAACATTTGGCGCCGCTGCCGGGGACGAGAGCCCTAAGTAGGTGACCTTAGACTAATCCTACGAGGTGAGTCGTATAAACTACTTTGTATACTTTAGTTAGAAAAGATCTAGGAGTGGTGGACTCCGAAGGTCTCGAGAGATACTAGGAAGTGGTGTATTCCTGGGTCTTCCGTGTTGACAGTATTTTTAGTTTAGCTTAGGTTAGATTGTTTTTGATGGTGTTTAAGTGGTTGTTGACATAAAAAGCAGTTGCTACTCCTTGTGTGGTAGTAAATCTCTTTATATTTTCAATTGCAAAAAATCCATTTTATGATTAGAAGTAGCTTAGGTAGGGCCTGATTTGATCCTGATCTAGAGCTATCAATTGGTGTTCTATTTGCTTGATGTGTTTGATTGCATGTTAGATCACTGAAAAAGTCGCTTTGACAGTGAAATATGCAATAAACAAAGTTCAGAATAATTTTCTGTGTAACTGATTGTTGCTGAGCACTTAGAAGAGCTATTGGAAGAGTTCTGTGCAGAAAAGCTGGAAATCTGCAGCTTTAGACATCATACGCGTATGATGTCTTAGGACCTAAACAGAGACTAAAATTGAAAATTTGACATTGCCAGAGTGTTTAGAAGGGGGGTTTTACCCTAAGATCAACTTAAAACAAGAACATTAACACTCAAAGAAACCCAAAAAAGACAAGTCGGAGTCCAAGAAACGCAAAGAATAGGAAATTTTGGATTCAAATCTTGTTTTTACATTCAAACCTGACAAAAACACTTGAAACTCAATTATAAACATTGGAGAAGGCTTAAAACCAAAAATAGTCAAAATCTGGGACAAAAGACATCATACGCGTATAATGTCTTTTGGCACTTCCACTACTTATTTTGACAAGATTGTTACAAACACTGTAGAAAGCATAAATATCAAGTTTGGACCCAAATTGACACAAAAGACATCATACGCGTATGATGTCTTTGACCTAATTTTGGACATATTTTGATACTTTGCTAACACAGATCCATTGTAATAGCTGTCTAGAGATTATATTTCAAGTTTCATCCCATTTGGATCACAATTGACCCAAAAAACAAGTCAAAAGCGGAAAATTGCCAAGAAAAGCGTAAATTAGCCATAACTTGCTCAAACAGAGTTCAAACTGAATTTTGTGAGTGAACAGAGCATAAAGGGGTCACTGAGAGTGAGCATAACCAAAATAGTCAAAATCTGTGAAAAAAGACATCATACGCGTATAATGTCTTTTTCAGCATAACAGTAACAAAATTCTCACTTGATGAAAGAGAAGTTGTCCAACTGACAAGATTAAACAATTGACCAAGTATCAATCAGTTTAGATCAATTCTAACCACAAAAACTTGGGGAAAACAAATTGCCGAGACGGAAAAGTTACAGTCCTTTAGGGGAATTGATGAATTTGAGATCGGGCAGGAATCTCCAGAATAATCAACCAAAACAAGGGGAACCAGCAAGTGCTATATCAACCGAGGGAAGTGTAAACCAAAGTTGGGTGCAACCATTGGAGCCGATCTTTGAAGGAAGTGTTTCTGATACTTCTTCGGAGAGATCTTACGAGATTTTCACCAAACACTTGAACCTGAACAACAGAGGAAATATGGCAGCAGGATCATCAAACCCTTCCGCCACCATGAAGCTATTGTTCATAAAATACCAGTACGACAATGAGCAAGGTGCCAAGATCTACAAAGATGGAATGGACCGCTATTGTGTAAAGATAGAAAATAGACCTAGTGAGTTCAAGGACTTAGTGCCTGTCAGCTATAGCGGAGATAGATATCTAGATGACGAGGGTACCATGTACTTGGTAGTCCTAAACCCTAACATTGTGGACAAGTGGGGATTGATGGGCACCAAAGCCAAAATAGATGAAGAACTCGAGGAGAAAGCACCAATAATGAACTTCCCTAATGCGAGGTTAAGAAGAGAGAATGAAACTACAAGGATCAACACTGATAACATCTATGTGGGGCTGTACAAATATAATAATGGGGAGCAAGATCTCTATTATAGATGTGAAGAACCCTACACCGGAGAGTTGACAGACCAAAAAAGACTCTATGTCTTTACCTACACAGAGGGATCGGAAGTGAAAATTGCCGCTTACGATAAGTATGGCAGGCAATACTCAACAATGGGCAAGAAAGAATTAGAAGGATATACATACTTTGGGGGACCTCTACATCAGTATTATGTTACTTCTAGCTCACATAGACCAGCACCAACAAATGGAGTGCAAAACTCAATGACAACAGGAGGACAAAGAACTCAGGTTGCTGACTCTTTCAGTCAACCTTGGGACTCGAAGCTCGGACCAATGGGATCATTACATTCCAGAGAGTCAATGGAGACGAATCGAGGTAGTGCAGTTCCAATCCCCACCTATACCACTCCAGGTCCAAGGTTTGAAGCGGAACCATCACATTTACCTCCCAGTAGTAGATTCAGGGCAGAGGAACCGACAAGGGTAACCCATGAAGTCCATGGTGCTAGAGAAAGCTTTAGCCGAGACACAGGAGCAATGAGATTTGTAGCAGATCATAGACGTATGAGACCATCTCAAGTAGCCAAGTGTATGCCCAAGAAGTATGGTGGTTCAGGAGATCCGTATGCACATGTGTCATTCTTTAAGCAAGTCTTAAGAGCTGAGCAAATAACAGATTTCCATACACAATACGAGGGATTTGGTCTTACTCTAGAAGGTACTGCATTGACATGGTTTCAACCAATGAACATAGGGGGATTCCATGACATTGACCATTTGCTAAGAGAGTTTGCTGAGGAATTCTCAAAACGAGGGATTAAGCACAATACGGTCTCACAAATATATGCTTTTAAACAGAGAGAACACGAAAAGGTGAAGGAAGCTTCACTTCGCTTCAAACAATACATTGAGAGATGTCCAGTACGTGAACGACCACAAGATGACAGACTATCTGTTCTCTTTATTGAGGGACTGAGGAATGACACTCTCAAGAAGGACTTGCACTTGAAAGCTTGTACAAGTTTCGAGCAAGTAACGAGAGAGGCATTGTACTTAGTGGATAACTGTACGGTTTATGGAGAGGTGTCAGCGGATACAAATTTTGCATCCAGTAGCTCCTCCTCCGTAGCGAGCGAGACTACCACTAAAAAGAATGTTCAAACAACAACCATGCCAAATGTAGAGCAAATGATAGAAGATGCTCTAAAAAGGATGGCACCATGCCAAAAACCATTGCCAAAAACACTGAAACGGTGTGCTATTGAACAAAAATGGACAAATCATCCAACAGAGGAGTGCTATTACAACAAAGGGTATGTAAGGGAGCGCCAGTATGCACCTCCTGCTCAATTAGCACCACCTCAGATACATCCAGTACCTCGATACCCAACGGGAAATGTACCGGGACCTATGGGGATAGAAAGACCGCAACCGGTATTGGGACAACAACCACCTTTACCAGGAGCAAGACTAGTGGGCATTAGATATGCACCAACCTTAGAGAATCAGGAAGAACAAGCCTTAGTGCCTGTTCAAGCCTATTATGAAGAATCGGGTGCACACATGTCTCCAACAGTGTATTACCCACCAGAAGAACCAAAACAACCAGAACCATGGGGCATGATGGGGAATGTTGGAACACCAACAATTACAAGTGCTTCTGATGAAGAGAGATACAATTTGGACGCAAGAACCTTGATGTTCATAGCTCATGGAGGGTTAACAGGACAAAGACCATCCTACCCACAAAGGACGAATCAAATGGGACCAAGACCAGCACTAGGACCCTGTTACAAGTGTGGAGGTGACCATCTGATGAATGTTTGCCCACATACGGAAATCATTCGGATTAACGCTTATTGCATTGCACTGAGGACAAAGAATCCAAACAAAGTGAAAAAGACGACATTGAATAGGTTAGAAACTATTCCTACCAGCAGTGGGTCTGAAAATGAAACTCTGATACCAACGCAAGTTGTTACTAGATCTCAAGCTAAGAAAACCACTAGAGAACCTGAGAATGGAAAGTTGGCGACTGAAGTGGTTAGTCAAGGACCGCGGAGTCAGAAAAACACATGGAAAGCTAGAAAAGCACGCATGAAGTTGAGAAAAGAACGTGAAGACGCTATTCTAGCTGAGGAACTAAAGCAAACTAAAGCTAGATTAGAAAAACTTGAGAGTCAAAATGGGAAACGAGAGATGAGCCAGGAAAGAACGAAACAAAAGAGTATCCAAGAAACAACGAGCGTAAACTCAGGGGGATCAGTGCTAGTCGACAAAGTACACGAACCATTGGACGCACTGATGAGAGCTTACGAAGCTAGGTTAAAGAACAACCAAACACAAGAACAGAGGTGGATGACATACCCAAACGCGGAATTGGAAAAGCAGAGACTTGAAATGTGCCAGAGAATGATCGAGACTGCACAAGCTTTATTAGAACCACCAAAAGAAACAATGAATTGTGGAACGGAAAACCCAATTCAGCAAGAGACAATCGTTTCACGGGTAGCTGAAAAGACTCCCAGTGCACAAAAGCCTGAAAATACACAAAAGGATGACCGCATAGTGTTGAACACAACCGATCAGGAGGTCGAGAGTTTTCATCCAGTCATACAAAGGTCTTACGGAAAAGATGAGGATTACAATGAATTTTGGAAACAAGTGAGAGAGGCAAACTTTGCAAACGAGCTAAGTTGCCAAGCTAATCAGACAAATTGGGAAAAGGACATCAGGAATCCTCCCATAGTGGAATTTGAGGCAGGATCTCAAGTGGACTTGGATCTGCAATCTTACTGGGGAGATGGGGGCTCTGTTAGAACAATGGAGAGCAAACCTCATTCACTGAAAACCTTACCTTCATACTTAGGAGAGTATGAAGCAAAATCCGAGATTAGAGCACTTCCCTCACAAAAAATCTCATCAGAAAAAGTCATGGACTCGCAAGGATTGATAGAGATTTTGTCAACACCAGTGACATGCACTATCACTCTAGCTGAGCTTTTGAGGCTAAGACCACATATGTGGACCACTGTAGGAAAATGCTTGGAGAAATTCGGGATAAAAGATCCAACATCGAGATTGCAAGAGAGCATTGAGGAGCTGAGCAAGCCACAAAAGAACTATAAGCCTGTACCCTTAAACAAGGTCGGAGAGTATTGCGAAGGTGAAGAGGGGAATACAACCTTACCAGTTGAATTCCAAGGAGTGAACACAATGGCAATACTAAACAGCGGAGCTGGGGTAGCCATAGCTACAAAAGAAATCTGGAAAAAATGGGGGAAACCAGCAATAAGGAAGACTAGGTTGAAACTCCAATTAGCAGATGGACACATGGAGAAACCTATGGGGTTATTAGAGAAAGTTGTAGTGACTTCTTGCGGCATTGAATACGAACATACTTTTGCTATTGTCGATTTTGGCAAGGAGAATAACTATGATATCATATTGGGAAGACCATTCATGAGACAGTTGAAAATGGTCCAAGATTGGGGCTACGATCACATATACTTGAGAAATATGGAAACCACTACACGTGTGAACCTGAAAGACCATAGCTACAAAGATGTGAACCGAACACCAGTAGAGGAGTTTGATTCAGCTACTTTGGCGGGATCCGAATTTCCAGCTTGGTTAGGTAAACCCAAGGAGTTATGGATGTGTGGAGCTTCGAAATGTGGAAGTCTGAAACGAGAAGAATGTGTTTTAGAAAGGGCTATCGAAGAAGAAACTTATGTAAGAGAACCCTTTCCAGAGGACACGTTTGAACCATTAGAATGGACACACATTCTAGCAACCCTAGATGTTTGTGCAATTCCGGATGGTCCCACAACGAAATTTTGCGACAAGGACGGGTACGACGTGGTTCCGTATTTCATGTTGAGAACTGTACTCAAAAAAGAAACTGAAAAGAACGATACACTGGAAAAGGAAGATGAAGAAGAGGTGTTTCACGACATTCCCAATCATCCAGAGTGGGGAAATGAAGCAGACAACGAGTCAACGGACAATTCAAGCAGAAACGAAGAAACTATAATGGATGTCCGATTTTATGATTTTCCGAACCAAACTAAACAACGCCAGAAACACTATAGAGCAAAGAAAAAAACAAAAGGGGTTAGAACCAATCCTATGCCTAGAATAAGAGGAAAAAATCAATTCCTAATGCTAGTAAAGGCTGAAGATTGTGTTAAGGATAAGATTTCTGGAAGAATGAGAGGCAGTGATCAAAAGAGCTTACGAAAAGACAAAAGAGGCTCAAGAAATCAAGTTCAAAATAATGGAACGAAAACTGAAACAGAAAAATCAGAAAAGAACAAGTGCAACAGAGAACACACGGAGTCCAAGCTAGAACGTAGAAACAAGTTCAGAGAGCTCAAGAAAACTCTGAAGGAAGTTTGGACGACAGAAATTGAGAGTGAAGAGGACGAAAACATCAAAATCAAGGAAAACATGGATGTTCCCTCTCACTATAGGAAATTCACAATAGAGGATAGGAAGGTGATATTAACCCCACCTATTCGAGAGAGGAAGGAGAACGAATCTTACGACGGACCGGAGGATGCGAAAAAAGTTGATTTAGCAGCTCCAGGTGAGACGCCTAGACCGGTGTACATAGCCACAGATTTGTCTCCAGGCGAGGAAGAGAGACTTTTGAGTCTTCTCAGAGAGTATAGGGATGTGTTTGCATGGTCTTTTAAGGACTTAAAGGGAGTTGACCCATCGATATGCCAACCCTCAATACCACTGAAACAAGACGCAAAGCCTAGCAGACAGAGACCATACACATATAATGATACTTTTGCTAAGCGAATCAAGGAAGAGATAGATAAGCTAATGGAAGCTGAATTCATATACGAGATTGAACACACTGATTGGGTATCTCCGATTGTGGTAGTACCTAAGAAGAACGGAAAACTCCGGGTGTGTGTCAACTTAAAGAAAGTGAATGCTGCAACAATCAGGGACAATTATCCCCTGCCGATAACTGATCATGTTCTGGAGCGTGTATCAGGGAAAACAACATACTCCTTTCTTGATGGTTTTTCAGGATATAACCAGCTAGCCATAGCATTGGAAGATCAACATAAAACAGCTTTTGCAACGGAGTGGGGAATTTATGCTTATCGGGTTATGCCTTTTGGTCTAACCAATGCTCCCGCAACCTTCCAGAGGCTGATGATGCATGCTTTCAAAGAATACTTAAGGCTGTTTCTCGAAATATACATGGATGACTTATGTGTACATTCTCTACTGAGAGATGAGCATCTAGAACACCTAAGAAAAGTATTTGAGAAATGTAGGACATATCGCATTTGTCTCAATCCTGAGAAATGTGTGTTTATGGTCCGATAGGGCAGAATTCTGGGACATATTGTCTCATAAAACGGAATATCCACGGATTTAGAGAAGATAAAAGTTATAGTGGATATGCCTAGACCAACCAATGCGAAACAAGTACAGAGCTTTATGGGACATTGTGGATATTATAGACGATTCATTTACATGTACGCTATAATAGGCCAACCACTTTACAGGCTAATAGTGAACTTTGAATGGACAGAGGAGTGTGAGGAATCGTTCAAGAAATTGAAAGAGGCACTCATTACTGCTCCAGTCTTGAAATCACCAGATTGGGAGAAGATATTCCATGTGCATATAGATGCTTCTGCATATGCAATAGGATGCATTCTGGCTCAGCCAGAAGAAGGAAACATGGATTTTCCTATCTGTTACGCCAGTCGACAGCTCAACCATGCAGAGAAGAATTACACCACAACAGAGCGAGAAGGATTAGGAATGATATATGCTGTGAAGAAATTTCGGCATTATCTTCTAGCCAACAAGTTTGTGTTTTTTACGGATCACCAAGCCTTGCTCTACCTAGTGAATAAACCATGCAATACCGGGAGAATAGTGAGATGGTTCATTATCTTACTGGAATTCGACTTCACGGTAGTAGTAAAGAAGGGAAAAACACATCTTCGAGCTGATCATCTTTCGCGATTGACGAATGGAGAAGACCCTATAGGAGTAGATGACGACATGCCAGACGCGTACTTGTTCAACATAGAAATGATACCGAGGTGGTCTCAAAATGTCGTTAACCTATTAACCTATGGAGGAGAGTTCGATAGAAGAGAATACAACCTGAAACATATTGCTATTCAGCAATCCAAGAATCTTCAATTGGTTGCAGGAAGGTTGTATCAATTGGGAAATGATCATGTTTTACGACTATGCATCAATCCTGAGGAATATAGTATATATCTGCGCGAAGCACATGTTCAGGAATGTGCATTTCATTGTTCAAGAAGGAACACATATAGGAATTTGTTACAATTGGGAGTCTATTGGCCAGGAATGAAAGAAAGCGTACATGAATATGTCACTGTATGTATTGTATGTTCATCAAAACCGCCAGCCGAGTATTCAACATTATATCAGATAATGATCGCTCCAGAATGGAGTCAGTATATTGTTGAATATCTCACAAATAGAACTTTCCCAGAAGGAACGTCAAAAGCTCGTCAGAAATCTGTAGAGACAGAAGCTAGAGATTACGCTTTAATAGGAGATCAACTCTATAAGAGAGGTAAAGACAACCAGCTTAGGATTTGCGCATCAGAGTCTGAGTATGTGAAAATCCTGGAGCAAGCTCATGGAGGAGTAGGTGGAGGCCATTTCTCAGGTGATAAGACAGCAAAACTTGTCTTAGCCGCAGGAATATGGTGGCCAACATTACATATGGACGCTGAGGAATACGTTAAACGGTGTGATGACTGTCAGCGGACCAAAGTACCACTTAAAAGAGATGATATGCCGCTTAGACCAATGATGGGGGAAAGAGCTTTTGCAAAATGGGGGATTGATTATGTTGGACCCATTTCACCTCCTGCATATAAGACTCATGCACAATACATCATTGTGGCTACAGACTATCTAACAAAGTGGGCCGAAGCAAAGGCAACTCAAAAAGCAGATGCCAGGACCACGGCACAATTTCTGTGTGAATACGTCTTTGTACGATATGGATTGCCAATAGAAATTGTGAGTGATCGAGGCACACATTTCATAAATGAAGTGATAGAGATCCTTCTAGATGAATTCATGGTAATCCATAGGAAATCAGCCCCGTATCATCCACAAGCAAACGGACAAGCTGAAGCAACAAACAAAACCATATGCACGGTCCTCACGAAGATTGTATCTGAGTCGAGAACTGACTGGGACCAAAAGTTACATTCAACATTATGGGCATATAGGGTGGCGTATAAAACATCCATAGGAACGACCCCATATAACATGGTTTTTGGGCTAAATGCTATCTTGCCAATAGAATTCTTGATTTCAACCTTAAGGGTGGCTAAGGATCTAGAGTGGACAGGGCACGAGCTCTCTGATAGAATAGATGACCTGGAAAAGCTAGATGAGCTTCGCCTAAAAGCAGTAGCTTCCATCTATGCTCAAAAAAGGCGACAAAAGGAATTTTTTGATAAGCATGTACGGACTAAACAGTTTAAAGTTGGGGACTATGTCCTAGTTTACACTCTGAAACAGCATGCTAAAAAGCTTAAAAAGCGAGGGATGGGACCTCTGGTGATTAAAGATCTATCACCAAGTGGAGCCGTCAAGCTTGCTACATTGGACGGAGAAGAAATGCCCAATTGGATTAGTGGATGCAGAGTGAAAAAGTATCTGTTGCCGCTAACACAAAACATGCTTGTCAAAATACATCAAGAAAAGCTGCGTGTCCAGAAAAAGAAAATGATTGTGGAGGAAGCACAAGCTGAGGCAAAGGAAAGAGTGGAGAAAAGAAGACTACTGCGTCAGAAACAGCGCAATGAAGGAGCAATACGAATAAACGCAGTCAGTATAACAGAAATGGGGAATGACAAAGAAGAACCCATCATTGAATGCAAAGTAGGGACCAACCAAATCAAAGCCAGAGCACTATTGGATTCAGGAGCTCAAGCTAACCTACTTTCACTCAGTGTGTATAGACAATTGACAAAGGACACTAAACTACAAACTGCCAAGCAAGAGTTAAAAAGTTACTCTGAGAATTCAATCAAAACTATCGGATGCACAGTTTTACATATACAGATTAACCAATATGTGTATCCTCATATGTTTTACGTGGTTGAAGACCAAGCTACACAACATCCATTATTGCTAGGACAACCATGGCAGAAGCAATACAATGCAATGATTGACTGGAGTTCTAAATCAGTGCTTATCAAATACGAAGGTGAAAGTCAATCAGTTAAGTTCACCAAAGGAGCTGAGCCAACTCCAAAGGAAGAATCCACGGACAAGGACAAACAACAAACAGAGAAAAAGAAGAAGCAATGGCAACCAAAAGTTTCTATACAACCGGATTACTCTTCGACGAGGAATTCTCAACAGTGGATAAGGAAGACAAGCAATAATATAACAGCTCAACCTTGGAAAACAACGGAGTCAAAGTTGGTATGGAGACCAAAAAAGGCTGTGCCAGAGAACAAAAAGGTGGAAAACAGAGTCTTCAATACCAGACAACAGAGTGATCCCCGACAATCAAGGACAGTGAAACAGATCTGGATTCTAAAGAAGGTCATGACGGCACAAAGCTACAGCAAGTAAATTTGGATCCCAAAGATTTGTAAACAGGAACTCCCTTCAATACAATCAACGGAAACTCCTAGGTATTTCAAGGCGAGGAAATCAACACACAGATCAACGCAGGTTTGGGTCGCAAAGAGTTTGTGGCAAGCACAAGCAAAGCGGAGGCAGATTTGGATTGTGAAAAAATACAACAAGGTAATGAAGAACCCATCTACTGATTCTACTACCGAAGTGCCAAAACCAACCCAAAACCCGACCACCAATCCTTCAATCAAACAAAGAGCAGCTTTATTGGAAAGAATGTTGTATCGTCGCTCTACAATTGCATTGGGAACTTATGACCAAAACAACTACAATGCTTCACACACAGACACTTCATAGTCGTCCGGGAGGACTCAGACTAGGAGGGGGGGAGGTATACAGGAGCTACAAAGCAGCTACAAGCGGAAAAAAACAAAGAAAAACAAAAATTATATTACAAGGGCAGTGTCTTACATGATTTTGCAATTTTTTATGTTTGATTGAGGATATTGATAATATTTATGCCCTTATATACCTTGTTTTGCAACAAGAAGAGATCAAATGATGAATTTGGGTCTCTATATATGTAAATATCACTAAATAAGAGTGTTTTTGGAGCTAAAAAGTGGAAAAAAGTGGTAATCCAAGTCCAGAAATCACAAAGAAGTGTATATTCATATACACAAGGTTACCAGCTATTTATCATGTATGTTTGGAATTTTTTGGCTTCAATTTGCTATATTCCTTTATTTTTTATGATTTTCTTAATAAAAGTAAAAGAAAAATAAAAAAACAGGTGAAATGAGATCGGAAAAAAGAAAAGAATAGACGGTGATGATCCTCATGACAAGGGCAACCCAGGATAAAAATTGGGTACAATTCTGAAAAAGTTGCGGAAAGCCCGAAATGACAAAATTTTGGCAAAGTGGACAGATTTCTCAGAAACAGGTCAAACGGAGTCCAAATTGAGGAATTTCAAATCCTAAAGGGCATTTCACGACGGGATAGGAGCACATGTCAAATTTGGTAACAAGTGATCCGGGAAGCCCGAAGTTAAGTATTTTTCACTTCACTATCAAGCTCATTTCCACTATTACCTTCTTGGAGAGAGCAAAGAGCACAAAGGAGCATCCGGCCTTCTACCGCCTTCTACGACTGCTACGAGAGCTCAGAGGACACCAGACATGAGAGGTAGACTCGTTGTCATAAGCTTTTGATGCTTATCGTTAACTTTTGTCGCGAAAACTCACCAAAACCAAGAAACAAGAGCAGACGGGGAATGGGGAAGAACGCTAGGTAGGGGCACAACCGCCTAACCAAACCTTGCAAGAACTTAGAGGTGGGTTACCCTAACATAGAAGATGAGTTTCTAGCACTCAAAGCTCGAGAAAGAACGACTGAAAAAACCCTAGGTCAACAGAGCCTGCAAGAGGCAAACAAAAAAAAAAAGTTGTCGGAACGACACAAAACTTCTCAGGAAGCTTAACAACATCGAGGGCAATGCAACCATGGAGTATCTCCGGGTTTGGATCACCAAAAGTAGGTCGGAACAACCGATTCGGTTGCGGACACACAAAGCGTCATTTTGGCATAACGGCTAAAATTGACGACCAAATGACATGAAACTTCACAAGCAGCTTCAAATATACATGGATGACTTATGTTTGCAAGCAAAACCCAAAAGAAAGCTGATTCACTTACCGATGGTGAAAAAGACGCTTTCGGGCAACCAAATGGAGAAAGATGGAGAACGGGGAGCCAAAGTCAAGTTCAACCGAATAGGTGGCTTCACAACATATCCAATGAGCTGGAAATGCAACTCTCAAGAAGAAAAGTTGAAGAAATTCAACTCCAAGGCAAAAAGACGACTTCGGAGACTGAAATGCCTATAAGGGGGCTTTTTAGCTAAACTGATGACTTTTTAAGTTGAAAACTAGTTAGCAGGGCTTAGGGCACTAGAACAAAGCATTCTTTGCACAAAAAGACCAACATTTCAAGAAAAACCATCATACGCGTATAATGTCTATTTGCACTTACAGAGCCAAAAATGCTCATTTGTCATTATACATCCATTCTATATATCTAATACATGCTACATATGAAGTTTGGAACCATTTGGTCAGGTGGATCACCCCATTAGCCCAATTAAGAGAAAATCCTTCATACAAAGCCTATTTTTGTCCCAAATCCAACATATTCAAGTCCAAACCAAGATTTGAGTATAAACAGTCCTTCACTAGCACATGGAGAGTCCACAGAACCAATCCCATGAAAAATTGACAAAAAAGACATCATACGCGTATGATGTCTCCAGAGCCATTTTTAGCCCAAATTCAATCCAAACTTGATAAATCCACTGAATAAGCCTATCTAAAGCCAAAACCAAGCTTATAGAGAAAATTGGTCCAAAAATGCACTAAAAGACATCATACGCGTATGATGTCTCACTATGTGATTTTGGCATCTAAGGGCTTCAACCACCAAACAGAAGTGTTCTACATGCCATTTGAAGGTAATCCACCAAGTTTTATCCAATTTGGATCATAAAATCCATTTCCCTTTCAAAATTTTGCCAAGAGCCTGAATTGGACTAAACTGGCCAAAACTTGACCAAATGGGATCCAAACTCAAATCCAAGCATATGACACTCATGTATACACTATCAGCTACAAGCACAACCAATATGAAGTCATTCTGACACAAAAGACATCATACACGTATGATGTCTCAAGCATGTTTTTGAGCCCAGTTTGCATATTTTTTCACCTACATTGCATCCTTAGGCCCTGAATAGCTCATGTTTCAATTTTCAAGTCATTTGAATAGTTAAAAGCTTCATTTCGGCTTTCAGTACTAAAAAGACGCTAACTTCTGAAATTGGAGTTACAGGATCCATGGATTCCGCTAAGTCATCGGCAACTAAGAGAAAAAGACCAACCATCAAGGACGCTCTTGCAGAAGCAGAACCTTTTGATATTCCAACAGAAACCCTAAATCCAACCAAGACTTGGGTGGAGGAAGCAGTACTAGAAAAAGAGGGAATAAAGATCTACCAGGGGACTTTCAGAGATCCTCAAGGGCAATCGGTCGATGTACCTATGATCCCACGAGAATTAGTGGATTATAGCAGATCAGAGAACATCAGCAGATACCTGGAAAAGGCTGACTTACACAGGTTCTTCACCTCGAGACCATCAGGTGTAGACACAAGAAGAGTGTATGAGTTGGCAACATCCATTCAGAAGGATGGGAAAGCCACGTTGACAGCCACGGATGGAGAAACAGTTGAAGTACAGATCACTCCACAGCTCATTGCAGATGCATTGAAGCTGCACAACAAAGGGAGTTCTGTCAGAGAAAGAAGGGAAGCCATAGAGGTCTATGGATCAAAGAAACAAAATACAACCTACGGAGATATGGCAGATCAACGAGCGGCAACCCTTTGCCGATTATACAACCAGTTTTTCCATGTGTGCAGTAAAAGACCGCAGAAGTATACTACACCACCCCATGCCATTGCGACAACCATCACATGGGCACTGAAGAGCAACATGCCAAAAGAGGTGAACTATGCTCAATACATCCACGAGCAAGTAATCGCCATGCACAACCAGAAGCCAAAGTACATAGGAGGAGGAGAAATCCTAACAAGAATAGCTTATGAAGCTATTGGAGCTAGGGATCAAGGGCCCCAGATTCCCTCCCAGAATGAGTGGCTTAGAGAAGCCGATGAGGAGGAAGAACAGCAAGAAGTATCCAAGAGGGCGTCCACAAGAGCACACCGAAAACTAGAAATAGTTTCAGAACCTGAGGAGGCCGTGGATGAGCCGCTCAAGAAGAAAGTGAAGAAGAAGGCTGATCCCAAGCAAACCAAAAGTCAAAAAGCCGCAAGAATGGAAAGGCTGGTGGAGCAGTTTAGAGCGGAAAGAGCTCTAAAGGGGGACTTCGAAGAAATGTGGGTGCCAGACCCCAGTAAAGTCGGAACCAGCTCAGCCAGGCCACATGTTGATCAATATGATCAATATATTAGAGCTTATGAGGAGTCGGAGGCCATACTGGAGCAGCAACCTGTCGAGCCTTATACTGAAGAGGAAGTACAGCTTTAAAAGCTGAGCTGCAAAAGGACGACAAGGGGAAGAAGAAAGTAGATGAGTCTACTGAACCTCAAGAGAAAGACGGGCAAGCAAACAAAGGGAAAGCCAAGATGACTGAGGACAATCAGCCCTCTTTTACTGTTGTACCAAACCCGGAGAAGATGGAAATTATTGTGGAGGAAACCACAATAGAAATAGAAACAGAAATTATGGAAAAGCCGGAGGCCGGGACCAAGGAAAAGGAGATAGATCCAGTTCAGCAAAAGAAAGATGATTATGAGGATCTGGTAGCGATCGGATACAGTGAAGAAGAGGCCCTGGAAGCAGTTTATGGGATATCCCTACGGAAACAAGATGATTGGAAAGGGACGAAAGAAAAGACAAAGGGTACAATGGAGAGTGAAGAAAAAATGGACGAGCCGAAGCCATTGGAGGTGGTGGCAGAAAGAGCTGTCAAGTTGACAGATGAAGATGAAAAAGACATGCACATGGTGCATGAACTGCTCAGCAAGATTAAAGAAAGATCCAGAGCAAAGGAAGTAGCACTTGAGACAGCAAAACAAAAGGAAGCAGAGTTGCAGAAGAAGTTAGACAATGCTATGACTGAATCTGAAAGTCATAAAGCATCACTCTACGACGCAGAAAACGAGAGAGATGGCTTGATACTCCAACTAGCCGAAGCTTCAAGAGAGGTAACAAGTTCACAGGAAGCAAAGGAGCGAATAGAAGATGAGCTGGAGGCAGCCAAGGATGAGCTCATTGAGCTAAGGGAAAGAGTCGAACTTCAAGAAAGGACAATCATGAGACTCAGGACCACCACCCCTAGAGCTAGCAGAGCAGGAACAGAACAAGAGGGAGCCCTCGTACCAGCTCTGGAAGAGCAGGTCAGAAGTTTGCAAAGAGAGCTGAGGTTAGAGCAAGTACAAAGATTGCACATGGCGGAGGGATCATTGGCTGCAGAGGAGAGGCTCACATCAGAAAACCAAACACTAAGGACAGAAAATGAGGCCCTCCGCAAACAGCTCCAATACCTCCAAGAGCAACAAAGAAGAGAAACAGAGCCACCACAAGAAGAAGCAGGGGGAGCAGCCATAGAGCTACCAGAAACTGGAGAGGCAACCACAATTGAAGATCCAGCCCCAGTTCAAGAAGTGGCCTCGACTTCAGGAATCTCTGAAGAAGAAGAACAAAGGCTCCAGGACCAAATAGAAAAGTCAACAGAGGAAAGTGCCAAGGCGGAAATGGAATGGGAAAGGAGACTCCTCATCTCCATTAGACTTCAAGGTTTAGACACAAAAGTGCTCCACGAAGAGTGGATGCAACCCAGCCTGCCTTTCCCTCTGATGAGATTTGAAGTGATAAAGACAAAAAAGAGAATAGAGGAGGAGCAGTATGTCGCTCTTTATGAAGGCGACATCACAAAGGATGAACAATCAAAGAAGATTGTAGATTCTCAACCTAGATGGAGGAAAGGTTGGCTGAACAAATACCCAGCCTACCTCATCTACTTGGTAGAGGCTCCAAAGGAGATTCGGGAGGATGCAACCTTCTGCCAGGTGCCAAGAGTCAGAAGCTGGAAAGAGCATGGCAGGATTGCAGAAAAGAAGCCAAATTGGCTTAATTACCCAAGGATGCCAGGACCAAAGGCAGGAGAGAGAATAGGTAAAGCCTACATGGTGAAAACCCTAACGGGCACCATCAAACTCTTTACTGGCTCTCCTGACCTTTCGTGTCAGATGCTAAAGAAAATCTGTAGGACTCTCTTAGCATGCATTGAAGTGTTCGCGCCAGATAAAGCCACGACCACGAGTCTACTATCGACGGCCGACACAGTGACGGATATGATGTATGATCTTTCATTGCAGCCATCACCAAAGGTGTTACATCTCTTATACCAAAGAATTATGTTTTTGCCTAGCTTCCACATGCAAACATTCGAAGAAGCTTTCTACACTGGCTTTTTCACTCACGAAAGCAAAATATTCGGCCCAACCTTGACCATCGGCAACCTACGCTACGAATCACATTTGCAGATGCTCAAGACGACAGGACTCTCTTGACCAAGCCTAAAAGTCATGTCAGGGACGACATGAACGCGGAGGGGGGGAGTGTTGAGCCAGCAGAGGATCACACCCACATTTTTGCTCACACCCATCATTTTGTAACCATTGATTGTAATAAATGTCTTTCCGACATTAATTTTGATTTGAGCCATTCATTAAGTAACGGGACTCAATTGAGTTTCCACCTTGTAATCCCGACGTAATTTCACCTGCTGATGTAAATAATTAGAGATGTTTTCACCTCCAAGGCTGAGGTATATAAGCCAAAGTTTTGTAACCTAAGGGGTTTCATTCATTAATCAAAGTGAGTTTTGAGCGCCGTGACTGTGTCTGAGAGAGAGAGAGAGAGAGAGAGAGTCTTATCTTCTTGCTACGCGAGCTACGGGGCCGCCATTGGAGAAGCGACACCACCATTGTGTTAGCAACGGTGAGAGCTACGCACAGATACCAAGAGTGCGCGCTATCGGCTTCTATGTGTGGTAAGTTCCTATGAGCTTCGGTGTGAGTTTTCTTCCAACTCGTGTGTCGGAATAGAGCGTGCAACATATCTATAGAACCACAACGAGTAGAGCTACACATTCGTACCATCGGGGTCAAGTTTCGGTCACCTGTATTTTTCGGCCTGTCTTCATACGCGTTTACCGCACGGAGTGGTTATAGGTTGATTTTGCAGTTCAAGTCTTTAGGGTGTTGTTCTTACCTAGTGCATAGACTTTCCCTTGAGTTTGAGATCGATTCAATGATTCTAGATCCTGTTTCGTATAGCATTCGTTCGTAGTACGGATTTCAGTCACTTGCGTGTTTTAGAACTTAGATTTGATTTCCTTAGTAGAGATTGTCATTAGAAGGTCGAGTAGGTGATTTGACACCCACCTAGTTGTTTCCATGCGCCTGCGGGTCAAGCTTCGTCCTCGTCTGACAAATTCTGTTGTTGGTTGAGTTCTCGCTATTTAGCTTCCGCTAGCGGCGTAACCGCCTTAACACTAGTACGCTAGAGTCATCCACTCCTGCCTTGGGTGAGAGGTACCCTCGTTACTTTTCACAAATGTTTCACATGGTCTTTTCGGTGCTTGCATGTGAATGGGATTTGATAGGTACGCTAGCATGAGAGAGGAATTTCGAGGAGTTAGAATGGCTGATACGTCTCTTGACCACGTCTGATCCATACTTAGTAGAGAGTGTTTCTCCCATTGCACAAGCCTACCTTTTTGACCAAGATGACTATAGGCGTCTAGTGACCTTCTTAGTAAACATGGGTACCTATGATGAAGAAGAAGATTTACATGACTACACGGATGGCACACATGGTCTCATGGATGATGACTTTGTTTATCTCGACGATGAGGATAGGGGATTAGCCTTAGGGTTTCCCCCCAATCTCTACAATATCCTATTCCCTTGACTCTCTAGGGGGAGTGCAAATAATTAGGTTACGGTTCCTTATGTTTTTTGTTGTGTTCAATAAGTGTTGGTACCTTTTCCCACTGATGCGCTTCCTAGAGGTATTCCATGTGTTTCCTAGTGTGTACAGGAGCATGTTGCTGTTGTTAGGATTTGGACCTTCATGGAATCTTTATCTCGACTCACTCTTCAAATCAAGCGCGACCATCAACACAAACAAGTGTTTCTTGTCCATTAGCATTGCCCCTTATCTTTTTTTGCATCTATGATTGTCTGCTTTGATTGTGATTGATAGCATAATATTCAGCGCATTTGCTTAGTACCAAACATTAAATTCAATGTAATTTTTGTCATAATCACTTGTCTAGGTTTAAACATCAAGCAAGTCCGACTAAGCTAGTTTGACCAAGTTAGGTGTTAGAGATCTTCTCTTAATACCATGGGGAATTCCTTCCTAATAATCAATGGCTAGTTAGGTTCTTAATCCGATTTAGGCAGCATTGTGTGAAATGTACTAGGGCTTTCTAGTGGGCTTAGTCCCTATTGACCTTTAGCTTAAGTATTATAAAGGGAGTTTACTAATGTGATGAGCCTGGGGAAGTGTAACAGTGTTATATGACCCCCCAAAGTTACAAAAAATGCTGGAAAAAAAAAACAAACAAACAAAAAACAAAGTGCCACAATGTAAAATCTTAAGCTAGAAGAGAAATCTCAGCTTGATTCGGTACTTCACTCACATGTATCGCCTATGGTACTAGAGTCCTAGAGGTTCCCAGTGTGGGAGCTTTTCCTTGAAAAGCAAAAAACCCAAGGCATACAAAATAAGCACACACATCAAAATTGAATCACTGTGAAAAGACTTTGGGGGGTCAAAGAAAAGGTAATAGGTCAGGCAATGATTTCATGAGAAATTCCTTTTATTGTAGCTTAACTACAAGGTTTTCTAGGTATAGCCTCTAGTCAGCCCTCGAACATGAAATACTTGGCTCTCGCGATTAAACAACTTAATTGACCAGAGAAAATTAAGAAGCTTACCCATGGTATTAATAGTTGATCTTTAGTGCCTTTCGACCGTTAAATCAGCGACCCCAGACTTGTTTAATTTTTTACCATTACATCTGTTTATGCATTTGATTATATTGCAATTTAATGTTTATTGCTGACAAAGGGTTTAAAATTCTGTTACAATCACATTGTTTGCCTACAACTGCATATGATTTTTAATTCTATATGAGAATGCAATTACTGTGCCAATGTTGTTTGATTTTGCAGACTGAAGAAGGCTAAGGACATTCATCTCAAATGCTCTTCCACTTCGACGAACGAGCTTCAACTCAATAGCTTCCGAGGACGAAATCTACATCAGGAAGGGGGGCATGTTAACCCTCACGGCTCACGGACACCATATCACCTACTATGGACGTTGAATTATTTACTTGGTAGAGTCAGGTACCGGGCTTGTCGGTCCAATAGGAAAAGGGTAAGAGTGATCGCCGATGAGAGGCGCACTCTAACTCGAACATTCAAGGGATTAGTTGGCTAAGCATGGGCACCCAAGTGTGAATGGGGTGAGCTCATATAAAAGTCAACTAAACCTAAAATTCACTCATTCTCTCATTTGTGCAATTGAAGAGTGCTCTTGCTCCATCTCCATCTTCTTCTTCTTCATCTCCTTGTGTGTGTATGTATGCGTGAGAGAGAGAGAGAGAGTGTGCGATCGAGCATTGCGGCCGCACGACGGTGGTGAGGCAGTTGAGCGCGGCGTAGCGGCGTCTCCCTCTTCTTCCCGGCGAGGAATCCTCCACGAAGCAATCGTAGAACGGTGAGTGACAAACCAATGTCATCTTTGAGCTTACTAGTTTAGTCTTGTTGTGTGCTTGGAGCCATTTGTGGCTCGCACGCGGTGTATCGGCAAGTTCCTTGCATTGACACGTGCGACATATGTGCACACATCGGTATGTTTATGGCCTTTTTGAGACCCATGAGACCTACTCCTCTCAGCCCGTTCAGCCCTCCTTCGCTTGGAATGACAGGAATGCTGTGAATCCCATGATTTCTTAGCAGTGCCCTGTCTTGGAGCATTATCAGTCTCATTTCCAGGTTGTTGATCAATGTTCAAGCTTGGATCCGAATCTTCTAGAATTGGACCGACTCTATCTGGGTTCTCCTTGAATCGAGTGGTTGGTCATCAACCTCGTGTGCTCCTTCTAGGTGCCATCACTGATATACAATTTCTCTAATACCAACTGGGAGGTAGTTCATCTATCTTAGAGCAACTTAGCTCAAACTACCGTGATCGCCAAAATGGAATGAGCTCGGTATGTTCAGACAGCTATTCCAAGTTGGTACTTAGAGTTAGTGATTTCAGACTTGGAGGGTTCAGACTTCAGAAAACTGGAAGAGATAATTGGAAATGAAATGACAATAGACAAGAAACTGGAGCTGAAATTTTATTTAGAAGAATAATCAAAGTACAATTGGCATTGATATCGAAAAGTACAAAGTATACTAGTAAATGGCTCAAGATACAGTAACAGGGCTTTGGAACTACAAGAGATCTAGAGACCAAGTGCTCAAGAAAGAGAGCGAAGGATTACAAGACGTTTTACAAGGTGTCCCGAAAATAAATAGTGGGTCCTATTATTAGGCCCACGAACTGGTGTCTGACTGACTGTGCACTGTCAGCTACTACCATGGTAACTCTATGGTTACTGCTTTTGGAAGCTTCTAGTATCCGCCAGCCGCCTACTAGAGGTTATTCCCGCCTTCTACAATGTGGTTATGATATAGTCCTTCCTTCATGATGCCATGTTGCATGTGGTTAGCATCATCATGTTTAAGGGATAGTTGGGCTATGAAATTGTTAATTACTTTGTTGTTGTCTTGATGGGTAGTGGTTAACTAATTGCAAGATTGATGATCCCCTGGATTGGAATTTGAGAAGGTGAGAAGTAGGCTGCAGATTTTATCACTTCAGTTTTGATATTTCAAGTTAAATAATCAAACTATTTTAGCTTAGTGTCATTACATATTTCATTCCATTCAATAAGCAAGTTGTCTTGGCTCAATTTATACGTACCAGGCTAGAGGGAACTACAATAAGTGAGAACCGCCCTTGTGGTTGGCCGTACAACTTTATGTCAAGAAGGGCCTCTATTTACTGGTAGTATTATATTTTTCAATAAAGATTAAACGTGCAGGATATAAATAGTATTGTGCACTTGAGGGAGAGATTTTAGGCCAATACTTGTGTGAATTTTTTCTCTTACTCTAAGCTATGCTTTGTAAATGCAATCTTGTCACCGTCTTACTCTCTTACAGTTTCATGTCTACATCTATTTAAGTGTGTGTAGCTTGTCTGTAGCAAGATGATGTATGGATCCATTTTATGGTTTTGAGAGAGTTGGTGAGAAGTGTGATGGATGTGTGTGTCTGTGGAGCTTAGTGGTGGTTTTTGGCTTTCCCTTCGAGCATCTATACTTATTCTAATAAAAGGCTTATACTACATGCATTCTGAAATGGATGGAGTCAATTTTTGATAAGGATTGTGCTTCATATATTGAAAGTTGTTGAATCAAACTCCTTTAGATTATATCATAAATAGTAGGACACATATGTTACCTAGGATGATTGCATTGCCAAGGCTCTTGTTAAGTATGGAGCCTGATTTACCCCTTGTAATTTTCTGTATTAAAAATGCACATTTGTAAGGCCCCCGCTATGAGGAGAATCCATCGTGCATGAATAAAAATCACTCACTAAAAACCAAAATTTCACGGCCACGGGAATATTTCTTTTCGTTAGATTATTATGTCCAAACGACGACCGAAAAGTGGTCAAAAAATGGTTGGTCAGTTGGCCGTGGGGCTGGTCAACAAAAGTCAATGGCCGGTGGCCGATTTCAAGATGGACTTGTCTTTTCAAGGGCGGCCACACATGGGCATGTTGGAGAGTCCAAGTCGGACTTGTCAACACAAGGGCGCCTACACACGGCTGCCTCTCATGAGAGAGGACAACCATTTTGGCCTATAAAAGGAGGCCTCTTCTACACACAAAAACGGATTGTGAAGCATTGTGGTGCATTGTGAAGTTGATGTGAGGTGGTAAGAGTGAAGCAAGGCGATAACTCCAAAAGGGTATAATCCCTTTGTAATATACTACTTGTTTTGAAGTACTAAAGCCATTGAGTGGCTATTTTCTCGTGGACGTAGCCCACATTGGGTGAACCACGTATATTGTGCTCTCTCTCTCTCTCTCTCTCTCTCTCTCTCTCTCTCTCTCTCTCTCTCTCTCTCTCTCTCTCTAATCTCCCATGTGTGAAATTTATCTCTCTCCATTAAGTAAACTACTCAATTATCTACTTAGCTACGTCATATTTTCTAACAGCCCTTACCACGCTGGACATCTTAGCATCTTCTCCTTTTGGGCATGATGGTTCAACGAAGACGATCCTTTTATAGCTCTAGATATGGGGGATGCATATATGTAGGTCTTGTGTGATGTAAATTTTTCTTGCCTAATAATGAAGATATCTTTTTCTTCTCATGTGTGTGTGTGTGTGTGTGTGTGTGTGTGTGTGTGTGTGTTTTCTTTTTGTTGAAGGGAGGGAGAGAGAGAAAGTATCAAGCCTAGGGTAAGATTTCAAGGCCAAGGGCCAGGACACACATGTTGTACAGGGGGCCTATATTTAGCACGTAAAGGGCCTATATTAGGCATGATTGGGTGTGCTAGTTCCCAATCTCTCATGTTGGTATCAAAGCAAGGTGCAACCATGGAGGAGGGAGAGAAGCATGGAGGAGCTAAAGGAGCATATATGGATGCTTGCCTTCTCATAATCTCTCTGTAATGGAATTGGCCTATTAACTTTGAGAATAGTGGAAATTAGAGAAAGTTCTTTTGTGAAATCACTTTGTGAGCATAGAGAGTGAACTTAATTGATGGTAGCAACATAAACATACATTTAGTTAACTTGGAATGAACAATACTTTTGCAAGAGGGAGAGTTTAGAGAACATGACAACAGTTGAGGACGTGATTTATGTGGAGCCAGTCCCCCCTCCAATAGGTATTTGTATTATAGATTCTCCCATTAAGAGAGACTTGGTACAATACAATTTTTGTGTTCCTTATGTCCTAGGTGATGCAATGAAGATGGAAAGATTCATGGATCACGAGCATAACATAAACTTTGTGAAAAGCATTATCCATCCCAAGCCTCAGTCTCAAGACCTCAAACACCTTCGAAGGTGGAGAGAGCTAGCAGGGAATGAGGGTAGGGAAGAGGAAGAGGAAACATTTCATAGGGGAAAGAATTAGTTCCTCACTTATCATCAGACTCTTCTTGCTAGCATACATAATAGCATAGTAATGAAGATGGAGAAGATGTCAAGCTTAAGCATTGAAGCATGGCTCTTGGTTGGATTTCAATTCCATAGCCAAGAGTGTTGGTGTAGGCTCTCAACTTCTCTATTGGCCTGGAGAAGGAGATGGAGCTCTTTCACTTTTCACTTCACACAATGAGTGTGTGTGTGTGTGGGGGGGGGGGGGGGGGGGGGGGGAGTATATCCCCCAAGCATGCCCCTAGCTTCCTTGGTTGACCCCCCCTTGTAGCTCATGCTTGAAGCTCATTGGACCCCTCCAAGCCTAGCCAATCACAAGCAAGAGGCATATCAAGCAAGCATGCTAGTCTTGGGACAAGTGTCCCCCATTCCCCTTTGAGAGAGAGGACTTGATAAATGCTAAAACAATTAATTAAATTAACTAATTAATCATTGGATCCCTTGGGAGGCCAACCAATAGGCTTTAGGCACACCATGAGGGCAACATGAGGAGGAGCTTGACAAGTGTCCCTTTTGCTTTCTTTGTACCAAGCTTTCCTTGTGTGAGGGTGTGCGCGTTCTCTCTCATCCCCTAGATTTAGGGCTCGCCCCCTCTCTTGTAGGGATGTGATTTGACTTTTTGGACACCTTACCCCCAAGCACCTTAGTCAACAAGTATGACAAAGCACCTCAAGCTTGGGTAGTGCTCCCACAAGCACCTTAGGCTCCCTAGTCGGCAAGCACAACAAGCACCTCAAGCATCTTAGTCAACAAGCACCTCAAGCACCTTAGTCATCAAGCACGACAAGCACCTCAAGCTTGGGCCGGGTTCCCACCTCAAGCTCAATCGTAGCTTACCTAAGGTCAAAGGACTTTTTAACACTAACATTTGGAGGTCTTTAATGAAGCTAATCCTCGGGTCTTTAAGCTCCATCAGCATTGCTCTTTGATAGACCATCTCCCATTTGGACCCATTAACTTTGGTCCCGTGCTAAGATGCATCTAAAGCACATACCTATATTCTAACCCTTGTTCCCGTTTATTCTCCCCCATTAAATGATCAGTTTAATATGAGAAAATCATTTGGGTTGGTTAGATATTAGTTTTTATGACATCACCTGTCTCTTGAAATCATAATCGTCCTCGACTATGAGATAGAAGAGATAAAGCCTTAGTCATTAGTCAACTTTTCTTAGCGGGTGGAGGATCCCTTTTTACCCTACGACATCTTTCCAAAATGGATGACTAATCCTTTTGGTGCTTGGGATACATAGTTGCCGCAAGCATGTCTGCTCTTTAGTCCATTTCATTCTCCCAAGTAGACCGACAAATTCTACTTGTTGTTTGAGAGACCTAGTCATCACAAACATAATTCTAAACATGCATACTATTTAAATTTGTGCACAATAAAAAGAGAACTAGTCTTATAAGACAAAAAATTTGGTTATTCAAAAGAAATTTGTACATTTTCTTACTCTAATGTAGCATTGTAAGCATTGACAAGGTTCATACTATCCTTAAGCTGTATTCCTTGCATCCTTGTCTTCATACCGAAGGATAGCTTCTAGTTGTAGCACCTCTTCTAGGTCCTCGATTTTGGGAGGGTCTTCAATAATTGGTTCACTTGGTGGCTCTCCGTTGTAGGGCTTAATTAGGCTCACATGAAAAGCATTGTGTATGAGCCAATGGTTGGGCAACTTGAGTTGATAAGCCATCTCATCGATGGGCTTCAAGATTTGGAAAGGACCATAGTATCTTTTTGCTAGCTCATCATAATACTTTTGATGGCCCATAGGATTTTTGCCCATCGTTTGCCTTAATCGAGCCTTAGGAAACTTAAGTAAGACCCAATCAGCCCATCGTTTGCCTTAATCAAGCCTTAGGAAACTTAAGTAAGACCCAATCACTTTCTTTGAATGTTAAGGCCCTTATGTGCTTGTCAGTAGAAACTTTTTTCCTTTGTTTAGAGATGGATATAGCCTCCTTGATCTTTTAAAAAGATTCTTGTAGGTCACGGCTATACTCATCGACAGCAAAGATCTTCCCATGTACTTTAAGTAGCAAGGGACTTTTAGGTCTTCCCTCAATTATTTCAGAAGGTGCTTTTCCCATAGAAGTATGTATAGTATTATTGTATGCATACTCTACAAGAGGTGAGTACTTTTCTCATTGTGAGCATTGATCTACTTCGGTAACATAAGTCTTTAGTAGATCGAGTATCGTAAGATTGGCTATCTCACTTTGGCCATTCGTTTGTGGGTGATAGGCTGAAGAGAAATTCGATCTTGTTCCTAGATTTTCAAAGAGACCTTTCCAAAAATTACTGGTCATTCTAGAATCTCTATCTGACACGATGGATGTTGGTAATCTATGGTGTTTGAAAATCTGAGATATGAAGAGAGTTGCCATTTGGTGTGCCTTAATAGTCTTTTTGATAGGAATGAAGTGTGCTTGCTTGCTAAACCTATCAACTATTGTCCATATTCCCGTATTCCCATGGAAAGACTTGGGTAATCCAAAGATGAAATCCATGGATATACTCTCCCATGGTGAATTTGGGATAGGCAATGGCTAGAGTAATCCTGGTTGCTTCCCTCTATCATACTTGGTCTTTTGGCATACTACACATTTTGAAACATACTCTTGTATGTCCACTTTGATGGTAGGCCAATAGAAATAAGTCTCTACTCCTCGGAGAGTAGGTTGAATGCCTCGATGCCCCGCATAGGGAGGAGCATAGGATTCATACATGACTTTCTCACGAAGGGAGTGGGTAACACATAACCTATTTCCGTGGAGAAGATAACCATCCTGCAAGGTGAACGGTTCCTCGTTCTTCCCCAAAGCAAGGGATGACATTATGTCTCGATAGTCAAGGTCAGTAGCATACTCATCTATCATAGAAGATAGATGATTGTGAGTAGCTATAGACACCGCATTAACTTTTGGTGGTCGTGAAAGTGCATCGGCCACTTGATTATGCTTACCCCGCAATGTGAGCAATATGAAAATTAATTGCAAAAGAAAATTTGTCCACCTCATTTGTTTGTTGGAAAGCTTGGTTTGCATCATGAAGTACTTGAGACTTTGGTGATCGATTTGTAGAATAAATGGAGTCCCCAATAAATAGTGCTTCCATGTGTCCACCACGGCATGTATAATAGCTAAAAGCTCTTTCTCAAAAATTCCCAAGACTTGTTTATCAAACAGATTTTCTACCCGAGGCACGAGAAATCTGTTTTTGATAGTGATATGATTTAGTACTCGATAGTCCACACACATACGGTATGTACCATCTTTCTTTTGCACTAAAAGAACTAGAGAACAAAAGGGAGAAGAGCTAGGCCTCACCTCCCTTTGTTAAGGCGGTTACGCCGCTAGCAGAAGCTAAATAGCGAGAACTCAACCAACAACAGAATTTGTCAGACGAGGACGGAGCTTGACCCGCAGGCGCATGGAAACAACTAGGTGGGTGTCAAATCACCTACTCGACCTTCTAATGACAATCACTACTAAGGAAATCAAATCTAAGTTCTAAAATACGCAAGTGACTGAAATCCGTACTACGAACGAATGCTATACGAAACAGGATCTAGAATCATTGAATCGATCTCAAACTCAAGGGGAAGTCTATACACTAGGTGAGAACAACACCCTAAAGACTTGAACTGCAAAATCAACCTATAACCACTCCGTGCGGCAAACGCGTATGAAGACAGGCCGAAAAATACAGGTGACCGAAACTTGACCCCGATGGTATTAATGTGTAGCTCTACTCATTGTGGTTCTATAGATATGCTGCACGCTCTATTCCGACACACGAGCTGGAAGAAAACTCACACCGAAGCTCGTAGGAACTTACCACACATAGAAGCCGATAGCACGCACTCTTGGTATCTGTGCGTAGCTCTCACCGTTGCTAACACAATGGCGGTGTCGCTTCTCCAATGGCGGCCCCGTAGCTCGCGTAGCAAGAAGATAAGACTCTCTCTCTCTCCCTCTCTCTCAGACACAGTCACGGCGCTCAAAAACTCACTTTGATTAATAATTGAATCTCCCTTATGTTACAAAACTTTGGCTGATATACCTCAGCCTTGGAGGTGAGAACATCTCTAATTATTTACGTCAACAGGTGAAATTACTTCGGGATTACAAGCTGGAAACTCAATCGAGTCCCGTTACTTAATGAATGGCTCAAATCAAAATTAATGTCGGAAAGACATTTATTACAATCAATGGTTACAAAATGATGGGTGTGAGCAAAAAATGTGGGTGTGATCCTCTGCTGGCTCAACACTCCCCCCCTCCGCGTTCATGTCGTCCCTGACATGACTTTTAGGCCTGGTCAATAGAGTCCTGTCGTCTTGAGCATCTGCAAATGTGATTCGTAGCGTAGGTTGCCGATGGTCAAGGTTGGGCCAAATATTTTGCTTTCGTGAGTGAAAAAGCCGGTGTAGAAAGCTTCTTCGAATGTTTGCATGTGGAAGCTAGGCAAAAACATAATTCTTTGGTATAAGAGATGTAACACCTTTGGTGATGGCTGCAATGAAAGATCATACATCATATCCGTCACTGTGTCGGCCGTCGATAGTAGACTCGAGGTCGTGGCTTTATCTGGCGCGAACACTTCAATGCATGCTAAGAGAGTCCTGCAGATTTTCTTTAGCATCTGACACGAAAGGTCAGGAGAGCCAGTAAAGAGTTTGATGGTGCCCGTTAGGGTTTTCACCATGTAGGCTTTACCTATTCTCTCTCCTGCCTTTGGTCCTGGCATCCTTGGGTAATTAAGCCAATTTGGCTTCTTTTCTGCAATCCTGCCATGCTCTTTCCAGCTTCTGACTCTTGGCGCCGGGCAGAAGGTTGCATCCTCCCGAATCTCCTTTGGAGCCTCTACCAAGTAGATGAGGTAGGCTGGGTATTTGTTTAGCCAACCTTTCCTCCATCTAGGTTGAGAATCTACAATCTTCTTTGATTGTTCATCCTTTGTGATGTCGCCTTCGTAAAGAGTGACATACTGCTCCTCCTCTATTCTCTTTTTCGTCTTTATCACTTCAAATTTCATCAGAGGGAAAGGCAGGCTGGGTTGCATCCACTCTTCATGGAGCACTTTTGTGTCTAAACCTTGAAGTCTAATGGAGATGAGGAGTCTCCTTTCCCATTCCATTTCCGCCTTGGCACTTTCCTCTATTGACTTTTCTATTTGGTCCTGGAGCCTGTGTTCTTCTTCTTCAGAGATTCCTGAAGTTGAGGCCACTTCTTGAACTGGGGCTGGATCTTCAATTGTGGTTGCCTCTCCAGTTTCTGGTAGCTCTATGGCTGCTCCCCCTGCTTCTTCTTGTGGTGGCTCTGTTTCTCTTCTTTGTTGCTCTTGGAGGTATTGGAGCTGTTTGCGGAGGGCCTCATTTTCTGTCCTTAGTGTTTGGTTTTCTGATGTGAGCCTCTCCTCTGCAGCCAATGATCCCTCCGCCATGTGCAATCTTTGTACTTGCTCTAACCTCAGCTCTCTTTGCAAACTTCTGACCTGCTCTTCCAGAGCTGGTACGAGGGCTCCCTCTTGTTCTGTTCCTGCTCTGCTAGCTCTAGGGGTGG
The DNA here is from genome assembly GCF_014529385.1 of Adiantum capillus-veneris. Taxonomy (NCBI): domain Eukaryota; kingdom Viridiplantae; phylum Streptophyta; class Polypodiopsida; order Polypodiales; family Pteridaceae; genus Adiantum; species Adiantum capillus-veneris. Next base: position 78,783,781 of record NC_140951.1, read on the forward strand.
TGGTCCTGAGTCTCATGATTGTCCTTTCTTGAAGTTCGACTCTTTCCCTTAGCTCAATGAGCTCATCCTTGGCTGCCTCCAGCTCATCTTCTATTCGCTCCTTTGCTTCCTGTGAACTTGTTACCTCTCTTGAAGCTTCGGCTAGTTGGAGTATCAAGCCATCTCTCTCGTTTTCTGCGTCGTAGAGTGATGCTTTATGACTTTCAGATTCAGTCATAGCATTGTCTAACTTCTTCTGCAACTCTGCTTCCTTTTGTTTTGCTGTCTCAAGTGCTACTTCCTTTGCTCTGGATCTTTCTTTAATCTTGCTGAGCAGTTCATGCACCATGTGCATGTCTTTTTCATCTTCATCTGTCAACTTGACAGCTCTTTCTGCCACCACCTCCAATGGCTTCGGCTCTTCTAGTATGTTCTGTTCGTCCATTTTCTCTTCACTCTCCATTGTATCCTTTGTCTTTTCCTTCGTCCCTTTCCGATCATCTTGTTTTCGTAGGGATATCCCATAAACTGCCTCCAGGGCCTCTTCTTCACTGTATCCGATCGCTACCAGATCCTCATAATCATCTTTCTTTTGCTGAACTGGATCTATCTCCTTTTCCTTGGTCCCGGTCTCCGGCTTTTCCATAACTTCTGTTTCTATTTCTATTGTGGTCTCCTCCACAATAATTTCCGTCTTCTTCGGGCTTGGTACATCAGTAAAGGAGGGCTGATTGTCCTCAGTCATCTTGGCTTTCCCTTTGTTTGCTTGCCCGTCTTTCTCTCGAAGTTCAGTAGACTCATCTACTTCCTTCTTCTCCTTGTCGTCCTTTTTCAGCTCAGCTTTTAAAAGCTGTACTTCCTCTTCAGTATAAGGCTCGACAGGTTGCTGCTCCAGTATGGCCTCCGACTCCTCATAAGCTCTAATATATTGATCATATTGATCAACATGTGGCCTGGCTGAGCTGGTTCCGACTTTAGTGGGGTCTGGCACCCACATTTCTTCAAAGTCCCCCTTTAGAGCTCTTTCCGCTCTAAACTGCTCCACCAGCCTTTCCATTCTTGCGGCTTTTTGACTTTTGGTTTGCTTGGGATCAGCCTTCTTCTTCGCTTTCTTCTTGAGCGGCTCGTCCACAGCCTCTTCAGGTTCTGAAACTATTTCTAGTTTTCGGCGTGCTCTTGTGGACGCCCTCTTGGATACTTCTTGCTGTTCTTTCTCTTCATCGGCTTCTCTAAGCCACTCATTCTGGGAGGGAACCCGTGGCCCTTGATCCCTAGCTCCAATAGCTTCATAAGCTATTCTTGTTAGGATTTCTCCTCCTCCTATGTACTTTGGCTTCTGGTGTGCATGGCGATTACTTGCTCGTGGATGTATTGAGCATAATTCACCTCTTTTGGCATGTTGCTCTTCAGTGCCCATGTGATGGTTGTCGCAATGGCATGGGGTGGTGTAGTATACTTCTGCGGTCTTTTACTGCACACATGGAAAAACTGGTTGTATAATCGGCAAAGGGTTGCCGCTCGTTGATCTGCCATATCTCCGTAGGTTGTATTTTGTTTCTTTGATCCATAGACCTCTATGGCCTCCCTTCTTCCTCTGACAGAACTCCCTTTGTTGTGCAGCTTCAATGCATCTGCAATGAGCTGTGGAGTGATCTGTACTTCAACTGTTTCTCCATCCATGGCTGTCAACGTGGCTTTCCCATCCTTCTGAATGGATGTTGCCAACTCATACACTCTTCTTGTGTCTACACCTGATGGTCTCGAGGTGAAGAACCTGTGTAAGTCAGCCTTTTCCAGGTATCTGCTGATGTTCTCTGATCTGCTATAATCCACTAATTCCGTGGGATCATAGGTACATCGACCGATTGCCCTTGAGGATCTCTGAAAGTCCCCTGGTAGATCTTTATTCCCTCTTTTTCTAGTACTGCTTCCTCCACCCAAGTCTTGGTTGGCTTGAGGGTTTCTGTTGGAATATCAAAAGGTTCTGCTTCTGCAAGAGCATCCTTGATGGTTGGTCTTTTTCTCTTAGTTGCCGATGACTTAGCGGAATCCATGGATCCTGTAACTCCAATTTCAGAAGTTAGCGTCTTTTTAGTACTGAAAGCCGAAATGAAGCTTTTAACTATTCAAATGACTTGAAAATTGAAACATGAGCTATTCAGGGCCTAAGGATGCAATGTAGGTGAAAAAATATGCAAACTGGGCTCAAAATCATGCTGGAGACATGATACGCGTATGATGTCTTTTGTGTCAGAATGACTTCATATTGGTTGTGCTTGTAGCTGATAGTGTATACATGAGTGTCATATGCTTGGATTTGAGTTTGGATCCCATTTGGTCAAGTTTTGGCCAGTTTAGTCCAATTCAGGCTCTTGGTAAAATTTTGAAAGGGAAATGGATTTTATGATCCAAATTGGATAAAACTTGGTGGATTACCTTCAAATGGCATGTAGAACACTTCTGTTTGGTGGTTGAAGCCCTTAGATGCCAAAATCACATAGTGAGATATCATACGCGTATGATGTCTTTTAGTGCATTTTTGGACCAATTTTCTCTATAAGCTTGGTTTTGGCTTTAGATAGGCTTATTCAGTGGATTTATCAAGTTTGGATAGAATTTGGGCTAAAAATGGCTCTGGAGACATCATACGCGTATGATGTCTTTTTTGTCAATTTTTCATGGGATTGGTTCTGTGGACTCTCCATGTGCTAGTGAAGGACTGTTTATACTCAAATCTTGGTTTGGACTTGAATATGTTGGATTTGGGACAAAAATAGGCTTTGTATGAAGGATTTTCTCTTAATTGGGCTAATGGGGTGATCCACTTGACCAAATGGTTCCAAACTTCATATGTAGCATGTATTAGATATATATAATGGATGTATGATGACAAATGAGCATTTTTGGCTCTATAAGTGCAAATAGACATCATACGCGTATGATGTCTTTTGTGTCAAAATGGTGCTTTTTGGTTCCAGATAGCTTGTAGATGTGTTAATCAACAATCCTACAAAGTTTCAATGAGTTTGGAGTTATTTTGACAAAATTAGGACCAAAAATCAATTTTATGGCCTACTTTGCGTCTTTTTGGTTTTCCTTGGGTTTTCTAACTCCAATTCTCATGATACTTGGTTCATAGGATGTGATTAACATGTGGAATGAGGCTATGCACTCAAATGTTGAAATGGATGTGAAAATCATGCTGTGAGACATCATACGCGTATGATGTCTTTTCTTGAAATGTTGGTCTTTTTGTGCAAAGAATGCTTTGTGCTAGTGCCCTAAGCCCTGCTAACTAGTTTTCAACTTAAAAAGTCATCAGTTTAGCTAAAAAGCCCCCTTATAGGCATTTCAGTCTCCGAAGTCGTCTTTTTGCCTTGGAGTTGAATTTCTTCAACTTTTCTTCTCGAGAGTTGCATTTCCAGCTCATTGGATATGTTGTGAAGCCACCTATTTGGTTGAACTTGACTTTGGCTCCCCGTTCTCCATCTTTCTCCATTTGGTTGCCCGAAAGCGTCTTTTTCACCATCGGTAAGTGAATCAGCTTTCTTTTGGGTTTTGCTTGCAAACATAAGTCATCCATGTATATTTGAAGCTGCTTGTGAAGTTTCATGTCATTTGGTCGTCAATTTTAGCCGTTATGCCAAAATGACGCTTTGTGTGTCCGCCGCCGAATCGGTTGTTCCGACCTACTTTTGGTGATCCAAACCCGGAGATACTCCATGGTTGCATTGCCCTCGATGTTGTTAAGCTTCCTGAGAAGTTTTGTGTCGTTTCGACAACTTTTTCTGTTTGCCTCTTGCAGGCTCTGTTGACCTAGGGTTTTTCCAGTCGTTCTTTCTCGAGCTTTGAGTGCTAGAAACTCATCTCCTATACTAGGGTAACCCACCTCTAAGTTCTTGCAAGGTTTGGTTAGGCGGTTGTGCCCCTACCTAGCGTTCCTCCCCATTCCCCGTCTGCTCTTGTTTCTTGGTTTTGGTGAGTTTTCGCGACAAAAGTTAACGATAAGCATCAAAAGCTTATGGCAACGAGTCTACCTCTCATGTCTGGTGTCCTCTGAGCTCTCGTAGCAGTCGTAGAAGGCGGTAGAAGGTCGGATGCTCCTGTGTGCTCTTTGCTCTCTCCAAGAAGGTAATAGTGGAAATGAGCTTGATAGTGAAGTGAAAAATACTTAACTTCGGGCTTCCCAGGATCACTTGTTACCAAATTTGACATGTGCTCCTATCTCGTCGTGAAATGCACTTTAGGATTTGAAATTTCTCAATTTGGACTCCGTTTGACCTGTTTCTGAGAAATCTGTCCACTTTGCCAAAATTCTGTCATTTCGGGCTTTCCGCAACTTTTTCAGAATTGTACCCCATTTTTACCATGGGTTGCCCTTGTCATTAGGATCATCACCGTCTATTCTTTTCTTTTTTCCGATCTCATTTCACCTGCTTTTTTATTTTTCTTTTATTTTTATTAAGAAAATCATAAAAAATAAAGGAAAATAGCAAATTGAAGCCAAAAAATTCCAAACATACACGATAAATAGCTGGTAACCCTGTGTATATGAATATACACTTCTTTGTGATTTTTGGACTTGGATTACCACTTTTTCCACTTTTTAGCTCCAAAAACACTCTTATTTAGTGATATTTACACATCTAGAGACCCAAATTCATCATTTGATCTCTTCTTGTTGCAAAACAAGGTATATAAGGGCATAAATATTATCAATATCCGCAATCAAACATAAAAAATTGCAAAATCATGTAAGACACTGCCCTTGTAATATAATTTTTGTTTTTCTTTGTTTTTTCCGCTTGTAGCTGCTTTGTAGCTCCTGTATACCTCCCCCCCTCCTAGTCTGAGTCCTCCCGGACGACTATGAAGTGTCTGTGGGTGAAGCATTGTAGTTTTTTGGTCATAAGTTCCCAATGCAATTGTAGAGCGACGATACAACATTCTTTCCAATAAAGCTGCTCTTTGTTTGATTGAAGGATTGGTGGTCGGGTTTTGGGTTGGTTTTGGCACTTCGGTAGTAGAATCAGTAGATGGATTCTTCGTTACCTTGTTGTCTTTTTTCACAATCCAAATCTGCTTCCGCTTTGCTTGTGCTTGCCACAAAATCTTTGCGACCCAAACCTGCTTTGTTCTGTGTGTTGATTTCCTCGCCTTGAAATACCTAGGAGTTTCCGTTGATTGTATTGAAGGGAGTTCCTGTTTACAAATCTTTGGGATCCAAATTTGCTTGCTATAGCTTTGTGCCGTCATGAACTTCTTTGGAATCCAGATCTGTTTCACTGTCCTTGATTGTCGGGGATCACTCTGTTGTCTGGTATTGAAGACTCTGTTTGTGTTTTCTGGCACACCTTTTTTGGTCTCCATACCAACGTTGACTCCGTTTTATCCCAAGGTTGAGCTGTTATATTATTGCTTGTCTTCCTTATCCAATGTTGAGAGTTCCTCGTCGAAGAGCAATCCAGTTGTGTAGAAACTTTTGGTTGCCATTGCTTCTTCTTTTTCTCTGTTTGTTGTTTGCCCTTGTCCGTGGATTCTTCCTTTGGAGTTGGCTCTGCTCCTTTGGTGAACTTAACTGATTGACTTTCACCTTCGTATTTGATAAGCACTGATTTAGAACTCCAGTCAATCATTGCATTGTATTGCTTCTGCCATGGTTGTCCTAGCAATAATGGATGTTGTGTAGCTTGGTCTTCAACCACGTAAAACATATGAGGATACACATACTGGTTAATCTGTATATGTAAAACTGTGCATCCGACAGTTTTGATTGAATTCTCAGAGTAACTTTTTAACTCTTGCTTGGCAGTTTGTAATTTAGTGTCATTTGTCAATTGTCTATACAAACTGAGTGAAAGTAGGTTAGCTTGAGCTCCTGAATCCAATAGTGCTCTGGCTTTGATTTGGTTGGTTCCTACTTTGCATTCAATGATGGGTTCTTCTTTGTCATTATCCATTTCTGTTATACTGACTGCGTTTATTCGTATTGCTCCTTCATTGCGCTGTTTCTGACGCAGTAGTCTTCTTTTCTCCATTCTTTCCTTCGCCTCGGCTTGCGCTTCCTCCTCAATCTTTTTCTTTTTCTGGACACGCAGCTTTTCTTGATGTATTTTGAGAAGCATGTCTTGTGTTAGCGGCAACAGATACTTTTTCACTCTGCATCCACTAATCCAATTGGGCATTTCTTCTCCGTCTAATGTAGCAAGCTTGACGGCTCCACTTGGTGATAGATCTTTAATCACCAGAGGTCCCATCCCTCGCTTTTTAAGCTTCTTAGCATGCTGTTTCAGAGTGTAAACTAGGACATAGTCCCCAACCTTAAACTCTTTAGTCCGCACATGCTTATCAAAAAATTCCTTTTGTCGCCTTTTTTGAGCGTAGATAGAAGCTACTGCTTTTAGGCGAAGCTCGTCTAGCTTTTCCAGGTCATCTATTCTATCAGAAAGCTCGTGCCCTGTCCACTCTAGATCCTTAGCCACCCTTAAGGTTGAAATCAAGAATTCTATTGGTAAGATAGCATTTAGCCCAAAAACCATGTTATATGGGGTCGTTCCTATTGATGTTTTATATGCTACCCTATATGCCCATAATGTTGAATGCAACTTCTGGTCCCAGTCAGTTCTCGACTCAGATACAATCTTCGTAAGGACCGTGCATATGGTTTTGTTTGTTGCTTCAGCTTGTCCGTTTGCTTGTGGATGATACGGGGCTGATTTCCTATGGATTACCATGAATTCATCTAGAAGGATCTCTATCACTTCATTTATGAAATGTGTGCCTCGATCACTCACAATTTCTATTGGCAATCCATATCGTACAAAGACGTATTCATATAGAAATTGTGCCGTGGTCCTGGCATCTGCTTTTTGAGTTGCCTTTGCTTCGACCCACTTTGTTAGATAGTCTGTAGCCACAATGATGTATTGTGCATGAGTCTTATATGCAGGAGGTGAAATGGGTCCGACATAATCAATCCCCCATTTTGCAAAAGCTCTTGCCCCCATCATTGGTCTAAGCGGCATATCATCTCTTTTAAGTGGTACTTTGGTCCGCTGACAGTCATCACACCGTTTAACGTATTCCTCAGCGTCCATATGTAATGTTGGCCACCATATTCCTGCGGCTAAGACAAGTTTTGTTGTCTTATCACCTGAGAAATGGCCTCCACCTACTCCTCCATGAGCTTGCTCCAGGATTATCACATACTCAGACTCTGATGCGCAAATCCTAAGCTGGTTGTCTTTACCTCTCTTATAGAGTTGATCTCCTATTAAAGCGTAATCTCTAGCTTCTGTCTCTACAGATTTCTGACGAGCTTTTGACGTTCCTTCTGGGAAAGTTCTATTTGTGAGATATTCAACAATATACTGACTCCATTCTGGAGCGATCATTATCTGATATAATGTCGAATACTCTGCTGGCGGTTTTGATGAACATACAATACATACAGTGACATATTCATGTACGCTTTCTTTCATTCCTGGCCAATAGACTCCCAATTGTAACAAATTCCTATATGTGTTCCTTCTTGAACAATGAAATGCACATTCCTGAACATGTGCTTCGCGCAGATATATATTATATTCCTCAGGATTGATGCATAGTCGTAAAACATGATCATTTCCCAATTGATACAACCTTCCTGCAACCAATTGAAGATTCTTGGATTGCTGAATAGCAATATGTTTCAGGTTGTATTCTCTTCTATCGAACTCTCCTCCATAGGTTAATAGGTTAACGACATTTTGAGACCACTTCGGTATCATTTCTATGTTGAACAAGTACGCGTCTGGCATGTCGTCATCTACTCCTATAGGGTCTTCTCCATTCGTCAATCGCGAAAGATGATCAGCTCTAAGATGTGTTTTTCCTTTCTTTACTACTACCGTGAAGTCGAATTCCAGTAAGATAATGAACCATCTCACTATTCTCCCGGTATTGCATGGTTTATTCACTAGGTAGAGCAAGGCTTGGTGATCCGTAAAAAACACAAACTTGTTGGCTAGAAGATAATGCCGAAATTTCTTCACAGCATAGATCATTCCTAATCCTTCTCGCTCTGTTGTGGTGTAATTCTTCTCTGCATGGTTGAGCTGTCGACTGGCGTAACAGATAGGAAAATCCATGTTTCCTTCTTCTGGCTGAGCCAGAATGCATCCTATTGCATATGCCGAAGCATCTATGTGCACATGGAATATCTTCTCCCAATCTGGTGATTTCAAGACTGGAGCAGTAATGAGTGCCTCTTTCAATTTCTTGAATGATTCCTCACACTCCTCTGTCCATTCAAAGTTCACTATTAGCCTGTAAAGTGGTTGGCCTATTATAGCGTACATGTAAATGAATCGTCTATAATATCCGCAATGTCCCATAAAGCTCTGTACTTGTTTCGCATTGGTTGGTCTAGGCATATCCACTATAACTTTTATCTTCTCTAAATCCGTGGATATTCCGTTTTGTGAGACAATATGTCCCAGAATTCTGCCCTGTCGGACCATAAACACACATTTCTCAGGATTGAGACAAATGCGATATGTCCTACATTTCTCAAATACTTTTCTTAGGTGTTCTAGATGCTCATCTCTCAGTAGAGAATGTACACATAAGTCATCCATGTATATTTCGAGAAACAACCTTAAGTATTCTTTGAAAGCATGCGTCATCAGCCTCTGGAAGGTTGCGGGAGCATTGGTTAGACCAAAAGGCATAACCCGATAAGCATAAATTCCCCACTCCGTTGCAAAAGCTGTTTTATGTTGATCTTCCAGTGCTATGGCTAGCTGGTTATATCCTGAAAAACCATCAAGAAAGGAGTATGTTGTTTTCCCTGATACACGCTCTAGAACATGATCAGTTATCGGCAGGGGATAATTGTCCCTGATTGTTGCAGCATTCACTTTCTTTAGTTGACACACACTCGGAGTTTTCCGTTCTTCTTAGGTACTACCACAATCGGAGATACCCAATCCGTGTGTTCAATCTCGTATATGAATTCAGCTTCCATTAGCTTATCTATCTCTTCCTTGATTCGCTTAGCAAAAGTATCATTATATGTGTATGGTCTCTGTCTGCTAGGCTTTACGTCTTGGTTCAGTGGGATTGAGTGTTGGCATATCGATGGGTCAACTCCCTTTAAGTCCTTATAAGACCATGCAAACACATCCCTGTACTCTCTGAGAAGACTCAAAAGTCTCTCCTCCTCGCTTGGAGACAAATCAGTGGCTATGTACACCGGTCTAGGCGTCTCACCTGGAGCTGCTAAATCTATCACCTTCCTATCCTCTATTGTGAATTTCCTATAGTGAGAGGGAACATCCATGTTTTCCTTGATTTTGACGTTTTCGTCCTCTCCACTCTCAATTTCTGTCGTCCAAACTTCCTTCAGAGTTTTCTTGAGCTCTCTGTACTTGTTTCTAAGTTCTAACTTGGACTCCGTGTATTCTCTGTTGCGCTTGTTCTTTTCTGATTTTTCTGTTTCAGTTTTCGTTCCATTCTTTTGAACTTGATTTCTTGAGCCTCTTTTGTCTTTTTGTAAGCTCTTTTGATCACTGCCTCTCATTCTTCCAGAAATCTTATCCTTAACACAATCTTCAGCCTTTACTAGCATTAGGAATTGATTTTTTCCTCTTATTCTAGGCATCGGATTGGTTCTAACCCCTTTTGTTTTTTTCTTTGCTCTATAGTGTTTCTGGCGTTGTTTAGTTTGGTTCGGAAAATCATAAAATCGGACATCCGTTATAGTTTCTTCGTTTCCGCTTGAATTGTGCGTTGACTCGTTGTCTGCTTCATTTCCCCACTCTGGATGATTGGGAATGTCGTGAAACACCTCTTCTTCATCCTTCTTTTCCAGTGTATCGTTCTTTTCAGTTTCTTTTTCGAGTATAGTTCGCAACATGAAATACGGAACCACGTCATACCCGTCCTTATCGCAAAATTGCGTTGTGGGACCATCTGGAATTGCACAAGCATCTAGGGTTGCTAGAATGTGTCCTCTGGAAAGGGTTCTCCTACATAAGTTTCGTCTTCGATAGCCCTTTCTAAAACACATTCTTCTCGTTTTAGACTTCCACATTTCGAAGCTCCACACATCCATAACTCCTTGGGTTTACCTAACCAAGCTGGAAATTCGGATCCCGCCAAAGTAGCTGAATCAAACTCCTCTACCGGTGTTCGGTTCACATCTTTGTAGCTATGGTCTTTCAGGTTCACACGTGTAGTGGTTTCCATATTTCTCAAGTATATGTGATCGTAGCCCCAATCTTGGACCTATTTCAACTGTCTCATGAATGGTCTTCCCAATATGATATCATAGTTATTCTCCTTGGCAAAATCGACAATAGCAAAAGTATGTTCGTATTCAATGCCGCAAGAAGTCACTACAACTTTCTCTAATAACCCCATAGGTTTCTCCATGTGTCCATCTGCTAATTGGAGTTTCAACCTAGTCTTCCCTATTGCTGGTTTCTCCCATTTTTTCCAGATTTCTTTTGTAGCAATGGTACCCCAGCTCCGCTGTCTAGTATTGCCATCGTCTTCACTCCTTGGAAATCAACTGGTAAGGTTGTGTTCCCCTCTTCACCTTCGCAATACTCTCCGACCTTGTTTAAGGGTACAGACTTAGCGTTCTTTTGTGGCTTGCTCAGCTCCTCTATGCTCTCTTGCAATCTCGATGTTGGATCTTTTATCCCGAATTTCTCCAAGCATTTTCCTACAGTGGTCCACATATGTGGTCTTAGCCTCAAAAGCTCAGCTAGAGTGATAGTGCATGTCACTGGTGTTGACAAAATCTCTATCAATCCTTGCGAGTCCATGACTTTTTCTGATGAGATTTTTCGTGAGGGAAGTGCTCTAATCTCGGATTTTGCTTCATACTCTCCTAAGTATGAAGGTAAGGTTTTCAGTGAATGAGGTTTGCTCTCCATTGTTCTAACAGAGCCCCCATCTCCCCAGTAAGATTGCAGATCCAAGTCCACTTGAGATCCTGCCTCAAATTCCACTATGGGAGGATTCCTGATGTCCTTTTCCCAATTTGTCTGATTAGCTTGGCAACTTAGCTCGTTTGCAAAGTTTGCCTCTCTCACTTGTTTCCAAAATTCATTGTAATCCTCATCTTTTCCGTAAATCCTCTGTATGACTGGATGAAAACTCTCTATCTCCTGATCGGTTGTGTTCAATACTATGCGGTCATCCTTTTGTGTATTTTCAGGCTTTTGTGCACTGGGAGTCTTTTCAGCTACCCGTGAAACGATAGTCTCTTGCTGAATTGGGTTTTCCTTCCACAATTCATTGTTTCTTTTGGTGGTTCTAATAAGGCTTGTGCAGTCTCGATCATTCTCTGGCACATTTCAAGTCTCTGCTTTTCCAATTCCGCGTTTGGGTATGTCATCCACCTCTGTTCTTGTGTTTGGTTGTTCTTTAACCTAGCTTCGTAAGCTCTCATCAGTGCGTCCAATGGTTCGTGTACTTTGTCGACTAGCACTGATCCCCCTGAGCTTAAGCTCGTTGTTTCTTTGATACTCTTTTGTTTCGTTCTTTCCGGGCTCATCTCTCGTTTCCCGTTTTGACTCTCAAGTTTTTCTAATCTAGCTTTAGTTTGCTTTAGTTCCTCAGCTAGAATAGCGTCTTCACGTTCTTTTCTCAACTTCATGCGTGCTTTTCTAGCTTTCCATGTGTTTTTCTGACTCCGCGGTCCTTGACTAACCACTTCAGTCGCTAACTTTCCATTCTCAGGTTCTCTAGTGGTTTTCTTAGCTTGAGCTCTAGTAACAACTTGCGTTGGTATCAGAGTTTCATTTTCAGACCCACTGCTGGTAGGAATAGTTTCTAGCATATTCAATGTCGTCTTTTGCACTTTGTTTGGATTCTTTGAACAATCCTCAATGAAGTGAGTAACCCCACACTCAGTGCAATAAGCGTTAATTCTAATGATTTCCGTATGTGGGCAAACATTCATCAGATGGTCACCTCCACACTTGTAACAGGGTCCTAGTGCTGGTCTTGGTCCCATTTGATTCGTCCTTTGTGGATAGGATGGTCTTTGTCCTGTTAACCCTCCATGAGCTATGAACATCAATGTTCTTGCGTCCAAATTGTATCTCTCTTCATCAGAAGCACTTGTAATTTGGTATTCCAACATTCCCAATCATGCCCCATGGTTCTGGTTGTTTGGGTTCTTCTGGTGGGTAATACATAGTTGGAGACATGTGTGCACCAGATTCTTCATAATAGGCTTGAACAGGCACTAAGGCTTGTTCTTCCTGATTCTCTAAGGTTGGTGCATATCTAATGCCCACTGGTCTTGCTCCTGGTAAAGGTGGTTGTTGTCCCAATACCGGTTGCGGTCTTTCTATCCCCATAGGTCCTGGTACATTTCCCGTTGGGTATCGAGGTACTGGATGTATCTGAGGTGGTGCTAATTGAGCAGGAGGTGCATACTGGCGCTCCCTTACATACCCTTTGTTGTAATAACACTCCTCTGTTGGATGATTTGTCCATTTTTGTTCAATAGCACACCATTTCAGTGTTTTTGGCAATGGTTTTTGGTATGGTGCCATCCTTTTTAGAGCATCTTCTATCATTTGCTCTACATTTGGCATGGTTGTTGTTTGAACATTCTTTTTAGTGGTAGTCTCGCTCGCTACGGAGGAGGAGCTACTGGATGCAAAATCTGTATCCGCTGACACCTCTCCATAAACCGTACAGTTATCCACTAAGTACAATGCCTCTCTCGTTACTTGCTCGAAACTTGTACAAGCTTTCAAGTGCAAGTCCTTCTTGAGAGTGTCGTTCCTCAGTCCCTCAATAAAGAGAACAGATAGTCTGTCATCTTGTGGTCGTTCACGTACTGGACATCTCTCAATGTATTGTTTGAAGCGAAGTGAAGCTTCCTTCACTTTTTCGTGTTCTCTCTGTTTAAAAGCATATATTTGTGAGACCGTATTGTGCTTAATCCCTCGTTTTGAGAATTCCTCAGCAAACTATCTTAGCAAATGGTCAATGTCATGGAATCCCCCTATGTTCATTGGTTGAAACCATGTCAATGCAGTACCTTCTAGAGTAAGACCAAATCCCTCGTATTGTGTATGGAAATCTGTTATCTGCTCAGCTCTTAAGACTTGCTTAAAGAGTGACACATGTGCATACAGATCTCCTGAACCACCATACTTCTTTGGCATACACTTGGCTACTTGAGATCGTCTCATACGTCTATGATCTGCTACCAATCTCATTGCTCCTGTGTCTCGGCTAAAGCTTTCTCCAGCATCATGGACTTCATGGGTTACCCTTGTCGGTTCCTCTGCCCTGAATCTACTACTGGGAGGTAAATGTGATGGTTCCGCTTCAAACCTTGGACCTGGAGTGGTATAGGTGGGGATTGGAAGTGCACTACCTCGATTCGTCTCCATTGACTCTCTGGAATGTAATGATCCCATTGGTCCGGGCTTCGAGTACCGAGGTTGGCTGAAAGAGTCAGCAACCTGCGTTCTTTGTCCTCCTGTTGTCATTGAGTTTTGCACTCCAGTTGTTGGTGCTGGTCTATGTGAGCTAGAAGTAATATAATACTGATGTAGTGGTCCCCCAAAGTATGTATATCCTTCTAATTCTTTCTTGCCCATTGTTGAGTATTGCCTCCCATACTTGTCGTAAGCGGCAATTTTCACTTCTGATCCCTCTGTGTAGGTAAAGACATAGAGTCTTTTTTTGTCTGTCAACTCTCCTGTGTAGGGTTCTTCACATCTATAATAGAGATCTTGCTCCCCATTATTATATTTGTATAGCCCCACATAGATGTTATCAGTGTTGATCCTTGTAGTTTCATTCTCTCTTCTTAACCTCGCATTAGGGAAGTTCATTATTGGTGCTTTCTCCTCGAGTTCTTCATCTATTTTGGCTTTGGTGCCCATCAATCCCCACTTGTCCACAATGTTAGGGTTTAGGACTACCAAGTACATGGTACCCTCGTCATCTAGATATCTATCTCCGCTATAGCTCACAGGCACTAAGTCCTTGAACTCACTAGGTCTCTCTTCTATCTTTACACAATAGCGGTCCATTCCATCTTTGTAGATCTTGGCACCTTGCTCATTGTCGTACTGGTATTTTATGAACAATAGCTTCATGGTGGCGGAAGGGTTTGATGATCCTGCTGCCATATTTTCTCTGTTGTTCAGGTTCAAGTGTTCCAAGTTTTCGGTGAAAATCTCGTAAGATCTCTCCGAAGAAGTATCAGAGACACTTCCTTCAAAGATCGGCTCTAATGGTTGCACCCAACTTTGGTTTACACTTCCCTCGGTTGATATGACACTTGCTGGTTCCCCTTGTTTTGGTTGATTATTCCGGAGATTCCTGCCCGATCTCAAATTCATCAATTCCCCTAAAGGACTTTAACTTTTCCGTCTCGGCAATTTGTTTTCCCAGGTTTTTGTGGTCAGAATTGATCCAAACTGATTGATACTTTGTCAATTGTTTAATCTTGTCAGTTGGACAACTTCTGTTTCATCAAGTGAGAATTTTGTTACTGTTATGCTGAAAAAGACATTATACGCGTATGATGTCTTTTTTCACAGATTTTGACTATTTTGGTTATGCTCACTCTCAGTGACCCCTTTATGCTCTGTTCACTCACAAAATTCAGTTTGAACTCTGTTTGAGCAAGTTATGGCTAATTTAGGCTTTTCTTGGCAATTTTCCGCTTTTGACTTGTTTTTTGGGTCAATTGTGATCCAAATGGGATGAAACTTGAAATATAACCTCTAGACAGCTATTACAATGGATCTGTGTTAGCAAAGTATCAAAATATGTCCAAAATTAGGTCAAAGACATCATACGCGTATGATGTCTTTTTCATCAATTTGGGTCCAAACTTGATATTTATGCTTCCTACAGTGCCTGTAACAATCTTGTCAGGTCAGATATCAAAAATAAGCAGTGGATGTGCCAAAAGACATTATACGCGTATGATGTCTTTTGTCCCAGATTTTGACTATTTTTGGTTTTAAGCCTTCTCCAATGTTTATAATTGAGTTTCAAGTGTTTTTGTCAGGTTTGAATGTAAAAACAAGATTTGAATCCAAAATTTCCTATTCTTTGCGTTTCTTGGACTCCGACTTGTCTTTTTGGGTTTCTTTGAGTGTTAATGCTCTTGTTTTAAGTTGATCTTAGGGTAAAACCCCCCTTCTAAACACTCTGGCAATGTCAAATTTTCAATTTTAGTCTCTGTTTAGGTCCTAAGACATCATACGCGTATGATGTCTAAAGTTGCAGATTTCCAGTTTTTCAGCACAGAACTCTTCCAATAGCTCTTTTAAGTGCTCAGCAACAATCAGTTACACAGAAAAATTTTTCTGAACTTTGTTTATTGCATATTTCACTACCAAAGCGACTTTTTCAGTGATCTAACATGCAATCAAACACATCAAGCAAATAGAACACCAATTGATAGCTCTAGATCAGGATCAAATCAGGCCCTACCTAAGCTACTTCTAATCATAAAATGGATTTTTTGCAATTGAAAATATAAAGAGATTTACTACCACACAAGGAGTAGCAAATGCTTTTTATGTCAACAACCACTTAAACACCATCAAAAACAATCTAATCTAAGCTAAACTAAAAATACTGTCAACACGGAAGACCCAGGAATACCCCACTTCCTAGTATCTCTCGAGACCTTCGGAGTCCACCACTCCTAGATCTTTTCTAACTAAAGTATACAAAGTAGTTTATACGACTCACCTCGTAGGATTAGTCTAAGGTCACCTACTTAGGGCTCTCGTCCCTGGCAGCGGCGCCAAATGTTAAGGCGGTTACGCCGCTAGCGGAAGCTAAATAGCGAGAACTCAACCAACAACAGAATTTGTCAGACGAGGACGGAGCTTGACCCGCAGGCGCATGGAAACAACTAGGTGGGTGTCAAATCACCTACTCGACCTTCTAATGACAATCACTACTAAGGAAATCAAATCTAAGTTCTAAAATACGCAAGTGACTGAAATCCGTACTACGAACGAATGCTATACGAAACAGGATCTAGAATCATTGAATCGATCTCAAACTCAAGGGGAAGTCTATACACTAGGTGAGAACAACACCCTAAAGACTTGAACTGCAAAATCAACCTATAACCACTCCGTGCGGCAAACGCGTATGAAGACAGGCCAAAAAAATACAGGTGACCGAAACTTGACCCCGATGGTATTAATGCGTAGCTCTACTCGTTGTGGTTCTATAGATATGCTGCACGCTCTATTCCGACACACGAGTTGGAAGAAAACTCACACCGAAGCTCGTAGGAACTTACCACACATAGAAGCCGATAGCGCGCACTCTTGGTATCTGTGCGTAGCTCTCACCGTTGCTAACACAATGGCGGTGTCGCTTCTCCAATGGCGGCCCTGTAGCTCGCGTAGCAAGAAGATAAGACTCTCTCTCTCTCCCTCTCTCTCAGACACAGTCACGGCGCTCAAAAACTCACTTTGATTAATAATTGAATCTCCCTTAGGTTACAAAACTTTGGCTGATATACCTCAGCCTTGGAGGTGAGAACATCTCTAATTATTTACGTCAACAGGTGAAATTACTTCGGGATTACAAGCTGGAAACTCAATCGAGTCCCGTTACTTAATGAATGGCTCAAATCAAAATTAATGTCGGAAAGACATTTATTACAATCAATGGTTACAAAATGATGGGTGTGAGCAAAAAATGTGGGTGTGATCCTCTGCTAGCTCAACACCCTTTGTCAACCAGTTCTTGTACATGCCTCATGATCTCCTCTTGTTGAGCTTGAGAAACTCGATAAAAAGGAGGCTTGTTAGACGGTGAGCTTCCTGGTAGGAGCTTAATTCGATGGTCATCATCTCCTCGTTTTGGAGGTAAGTCCATAGGGATATCATCAATGAACACATCTTGGAATCCTTTTAGAAAATTAGACAAGTCTAACTCTTCTTGATTCCTACCATTTACATTTGATGAAACATTAGAACCTTTTAGGGACTCTTTGAAAAAAATCATCTACGCAAAAACTGAGCTCTTCATTGATTTATCAAAAGCAGGTGAATTTACAAGTGGTATATTACGACCAAACTCACTAGCATCTATTTACATGTTCTTTCCCCTGTAGTAGGTGAAGTAGATTCTCCTTTCAGGGAACTTCATGTTGGCAGCCATGGAGCTGAACCATGGTGCCCCTAGGATAGCATCCTCATGTTGGAGAGGAGAGATGAAAAAGTCTTCTATGTTGACATAGCTTTGGACATGGAGCCTCAACTTCCCAATCAAGGGAGTTATGGAGGTTCTTTGTCCCTTGAAAGCAGTGTCGGCCGTTACAGCATCTCCCATCTCAAAAGCTTGAATGCCCAACTTGGTGGCCAACTCCATTGATATGAAGTTATGAGGAGATCCAGGGTCAAACAAAATTAAGGCATCATGCTCTCTTACCTTTTCCCAAGCATAGGAGAGGGGTGCACCTTTGCAATGAGCATCCTCTTTTGGAGCTTCGAGGGTGGAAGCCCTAGGAGTCTCATTGCGAGCATTTTTCTTAGGGCAAGAACGATAGCCATGTCCTTGCTCCCCACACTTAAAACACTTATGGTCCTTGCAAAAATCTTCAAGCTCTTCAGGAGAGAGTTTGTTTTTACCTTTGTAAACTCCCTTCTCCTTGGACCGATTGTTATTGTTGTTGTTGTTGGAATTGCCTTGGGAAGAATTTTGGGAATTGTTTTTCCCCTTGGTGTCACCTTTGTCTTTATTTTCCATGGGCTTGACATTTCGTCTAGCCCCTTGTTGGAAATTGATGCACAAAGCAACCATGGTGTGGTGTATTACTTTGGTGATAGAACCAGGCCGTTGGGAGTTGACATACTCGGCCATCTCTTCAGGTAATCCCGCACAAAACTGTTGCTTTTTCTCGGCAAAGTCTATCTTTTCGAAGACAGTAGCCTTGAGATGTAAATCCCAAAATTTGTCTACATACTTGTGGATAGACTCATGAGAGAGAAGCTTCAAATTGCGCCATTCGGTAAGCACTTTGTCCTTTGCATTGCTTGCAAGGAATTGCTTCATGATGGAAACTTGTAGAGTTTTCCATGTCTTTGGGGCTTTTCCATTGCCACGAAGGTTAGCCCACCATTGACGAGCCAATTTCTGGAAGTGCATAGCTACATGGTGTAGCTTGGAGGACTCCATGAAGCCCTTGTCTCCAAAGACCACATCAAATTGCTAGATAAAGGCCAACACTTTCTGAGTAGCACCAAAGGTGCCATCATAGGTGTGAGAAAAGAGATACTCTTTCTCCCTCTTTGAACTTCTTGAGCTTTTGTGACCTTCTCCATGCAGGGTATGCGATGTCCTCCCCTCTTGTATTCTCTAGTAGAATAGCCATAGCTTTCATCGGAAGAGGAGGAGGTGAAGAAAGAAGGAGCAACGAGGAACTGCACACTCTCTCCCCACCTTGTGACCCTCCTTTGCCTCCTTTTGTTCCTAGACTCTTCCCTTTCCAAGCCTGGACAAGCGACAAGGATCCACACCATTGGCGTGTGGTTAATGCATTTTGTCCTCCCCTTGGGGAGGCTCCCAGTCTTGGCCTTGACTTGTCTACTCCCCTCCCCACACGTCTTTCGTGGAGACAAATCTTCAGAGGAAACTTAAAAGTTTCATTACTTTCTTGCTCTTTGGATTCCTCCTCTCGTATGGGGAGAGAGTCTTCTTTTGGGGGGCTCTTCAAGAGGCCTTACCTAAGGTCTCTAGCCTCTTGGGGAGAGGAAGGGTTATCCCATAAGCATGAAGTGGTGTAGTAACTTTGGCTTGCAATGCTCACGGTTGCCCATAGCTTGCTGAAACTAGTAACAAAATAGTGACAAACATGGGGGCATCATCCTTAGACATTCTGTGCAAAATCAAAGTTTTTCAATGTTCATTCTACTCTCTTGGTTATTGCCAGCCCATGTTAACAAAATTTGTGTACTTACAAAAGTGTATGCTTTGGCAATTCAAAACCTTAGTTGCTACTCCTCTTAGCCTTTGAAATCGGACTTAAGTTATGTACACCCACGGTCGAAGTGGTTAATTATAGAGAGTAGTGGAGTGGGTCTTCAATATTGCAGAATTGTCGAGAGGTCTAGCTCCTTCCGGACTTCTTATGGCTCAATGATGGTAAAGCCGTAGGCAAGTCTAAAAAGACCCCATTATTAAGTCCAAAGCTCCCGAGGTGTGCATCATATCCCAAATAGTGGGCTCAACAAAACCGATAATAGATCCCAATCTCACTTATCCTAATATAATTAATGGAATCAAACATTTATAGGCTACTTAAGGACCTCTCTTCTTAGGCCAGAAAAGAGAAACCAAATGCTCTGATACCAATGTAATGGAAATGGCCTATTAACTTTGAGAGTAGCAGAAAAGAGAAAGTACTTTTGTGAAAGTACTTTGTGAGCATAGAGGGTGAACTTAATTGATGGTAGCAACATAAACATAGCATTTAGTTAACTTGGCATGAACAATATTTCTGCGAGAGAGAGAATTTAGAGAACATCACAACAGTTGAGGACCGGATTTATGTGGAGCCGGTCCCCCCTCCAGTAGGCATTTGTATTATAGATTCTCCCATCAAGAGAGACATGGTACAATACAATTTTTGTGTTCCTTATGACCTAGGTGATGCAATGAATTTGGAAAGATTCATGCATCACGAGCATAACATAAACTTTGTGGAAAGAATTAACTATCCCAAGCCTCAGTCCCAAGACCTCAAACACCTTTGAAGGTGGACAGAGCTAGCAAGGAATGAGGGTAGGGAAGAGGAAGAAGAAACATTTCATAGGGCAAAGAATTAGTTCCTCACTTATCGTCACTCTTCTTTCTAGCATACATAATAGCATAGTAATGAAGATGGAGAAGATGTCAAGATTAAGCATTGAAGCATGGCTCTTGGTTGGATTTGCATTCCATAGCCAAGAGTGTTGGTGTAGGCTCTCAACTTCTCTATTGGCCTGGAGAAGGAGATGGAGCTCTTGCCCTTTTCACTTCACACAATGAGTGTGTGTGTGTGTGTGTGTGTGTGTGTGTGTGTGTGTGTGTGTGTGTGTGTGTGTGGGAGAGAGTATATCCCTCAAGCATGCCCCTAGCTTCCTTGGTCGAGCCCCCCTTGTAGCTCAAGCTTGAAGCTTATTGGACCCCTCCAGGCCTAGCCAATCACAAGCAAGAGGCATATCAAGCAAGCATGCTAGTCTTGGGACAAGTGTCCCCCTTTCCCCTTTGAGAAAAAGGACTTGATAAATGCTAAAATAATTGATTAAATTAACTAATTAATCCTTGGACCCCTTGGGAGGCCAACCAATAGGCTTTAGGCACACTATGAGGGCAACATGAGGAGGAGCTTGACAAGTGTCCCTTTTGCTTTCTTTGTACCAAGCTTGCCTTATGTGAGGGTGTGTGCGTTTTCTCTCATCCCCCTAGCTTTAGGGCTCGCCCCCTCTCTTGTAGGGCTGTGATTTGACTTTTTGGACACCTTACCCCCAAGCACCTTAGTCAGCAAGCATGACAAAGCACCTCAAGCCTGGGTAGTATTCCCACAAGCACCTCAGGCTCCCTAGTCGGCAAGCACGACAAGCACTTCAAGCATCTTAGTCATCAAGCATGACAAGCACCTCAAGCACCTTAGTTATCCAGCACAACAAGCACCTCAAGCTTGGGCCGGGTTCCCACCTCAAGCTCAGTCCTAGCTTACCTAAGGTCAAAGGACTTTTTAACAACTAACCTTTTGAGGTCTTTAATAAAGCTAACCCTCGGGTCTTTAAGCTCCATTAGCATTGCTCTTTCATAAACCATCTCCCATTTGGACCCATTCCCTGTGGTCCGATGCTGAGATGCATCTAAAGCACATACCTATAGTTTAACCCTTGTTTTCGTTTATTCTCCCACATTAAATGATCAATTTAATATGAGAAAATCATTTGGGTTGGTTAGATTTTAGTCTCTCTCTCTCTCTCTCTCTCTCTCTCTCTCTCTCTCTCTCTCTCCCCCCCCCCCCTTGCAGAATGGAAAGAGGAAAGAGATGAGGGGAAGCGGCTACATCCTAGTATGAAGCATGAAAGGCAAGTCTTTGCAAGTGTGGAGGGGCTTTGAGGCCCGGCCACATGAAGATCCTTCCCCTTTAGAGTCAATACTTGAGGATTGGATCCGTGGGAAATATCCCTTGCTGCATGGAGAAAGAAGTCATGGTGAGCACCAAGTAGCATGGTCTGCAATGGGGATAGAGCCGAACAGGGTCGTCATGCAAGTTAGTCACCACGGCAACCAATATGTTTTTTCTCTTCTTCCTCGCAAGCTAAAACAAAGCGGATTTGGTAACTTTGCATGGGCGAATGCTCTTGCAAAGGGGGCAGGGACACGTCAACCTACGTAGAACGTGTGTAAAGTGGCATTAAAGTGGATCTCCCTATTGTAAGGGACAGAACTCCCTTCTACTTCAACGTGGTCTGGAGTCCATAACTCATGCAGCAAGTGGCTTCAAGCTCACCCACACTATTGATGCAATTTTGCCATTGCCAAGCTCTTTTTCTTTTGCCTAATTTTGGGACCAAAGCCAAAAAGGGAACCCTAGTTTTGGGCACCCTCTTCTACTAAAGGCAACAACCCATGCAGTGGTTGGCATCCACAATAAAGAAATTGAAGGACAGGTTTGAAGGACAAGGAAGCCAATTGCTTGGAGTAGCTAAAGGGGAAAATTCACATGCAATGTCAAGGGATTGAACCTATCACATTGCAACTTGAACGCACTTAACAAGAAAGGTGCCGAAGGCTAAGGACAAGGCATGCAAAGTGCATCAAAAACAAAAGCGATCGGTTCATAGAAACCTTCAAAGTTTACCATCAAGCACAAAGCACAACAAGATGCTCAACGTGTTTCCTCGGATCCAAAGCTGAGAGTTGTTCCCCAATTGATCAACAAGGTCACGAGGAGTAAGAAATTCTATTTATTTTTAACTTGATCTTCGGTTTCTTTTGTAGAAGTATACACTCTAATTCGACAAAGGATCAAGGCTCCATACAAGGCTACTATCATGAGCAAGGCTTGTGTATCCAACTAGAATGTTATTGATTTCAAAACATTTGAAGTTTGTGCCTCCAAGACGTCCAGGGGAACGAGAAAGTATGTGATAGAATTAAGCTAGTTTCATTAATCGTAGCGGAATTATTTGTTAGCGGGTACGCCACGACGGACGATGGAGCACAGCGAGAACACAGACCAACAAACTGTCAATCCGAGGAAGTAGCTAACCCGACTAGGGTATGGAGGCAATCTCTGGGTTGTCAACCCCGAGCTAGACACGAACAACACTCTACAGTCACTAATCCTACCACAACACTACCATAAAGCAAAGAAATAGACAACGCATACTATGAAACACTACAAGCTCGAAACAGTCTCAAATCATATCAGAATGACTCGAAATCGGAGGGCAAGACTCACAAGGACATATCTTATATGTCCAAACAACTAAACTCTGAAAACCATAACTGTAAGACCTCTAATCGCTATCACGATAGACTCAAAACAGCAATTTTCAAAGTGTCCGGAACTGATCTACAAAGACATCAACACGAAGATCTTCTCGCCATGATTCTAACGACTACTCAATCATTCAGAACGGATGTCGTTTGAGGTAATTACAACCAAATATAGCTCGTAGCAGGCGGGCTCGCGATGTGGTCCTCGGCTTGCATTGCTTGCGTCGACGCGGAGAGCTCCTCGATGCTAACACGCTCCTACTCTCATATCTGCAATGTGATTAGTGTGCGCGACGGTGTGTGTGCGTGAAGCTCACTACTGTGTGCTGCAGAACCCATGACTGTATATTAATTGAGATAACATAATGTGTTTTACAAAGCCTTAGGTTTTAGCTTATATACCAAGCCTTCAAACCTAATGTCCGGCCAAATGACCTGAATTGTCCCTAGGCTTCTACAGAGCTTAATTACAAGAAACTGAGTTGGCTTTACTCATTATACAAGCATATGTGGCCAAAATACAAGTGTCGACTTAAAATGTGAGGTTCCCGGAAACATTACAAAAGTGGCCGTAATGGCTCAAAATAATAATAACGGGATATTCGATGACGTCCATGAACTCGTATCTTCATGTTGCAGCATCCATCTTCATCTTCATTACTTCATCACCATCTTCATGTGGAATCTTTAGAATCTTTGAGGAATCTTAATGGAATCTTTGTGGAAACGTTGTTGAAAGGGCGTCCTTTCAACACTCTTCCCCTGTGAATTCTTGTCGTCCCCGACAAGACCCTATGTCTTTGCTAGCCTTGACGAGTTCTTGATGTCTTGGTGTTGGTTGAAGTTCTTGTGGCAGCCTCTTCTGCAGTTGGTTGCTTTGCGTGATGTTAAAGCTGCCTTGAAGTTGTACCTGTAGTGTATCTGAAGCCTGGAACTCTCCCCCTCCGATTGGTTGTTGTATCTTGAATTGCATGAGGTTGTATCGACTTGTTGGTGCAACAGGTCGTTGTCATTGTAGCTCTAGTTTGCTTTTCCTATGGTTGTTATCTGGAAGTCGTACCTGTAAGTTGACTTGAAGCTTTGTCAAGCTGTTATTTGGCCTCTCCCTTTTGACTTGTCAGTAGATTTGAAATTAGTAGTGTGGGGATATCGTGGTTCTTCTTGTTTTTGTTGTTATAAAAAGAGTAAAAGAAAAATGTAGCGTATATACAAAATGAAGGTCTTGGATACCTGGATAAGACTAAAGGGAAAAACCCAGTGGGAAAAAATGTCTTTAGTCATAAATAAATGCGAGGCTATATGTACTTAGGTTCTGGTGTTATAGAGTTATGCTGAGTTAAAGTACATATGGCTATATGGCTACTAGTATGGGCTTGATATACATGGATAAGTGTTAGTAGCTTGAAGTCAGAGTCATTGTTGTTGAGCAAAGGCTTATAAAACCTGTTTCCACTTAGTCATCGTCATTTGTTTGTGTAAGTGCATGGGTGGAATAAAAAAGAGTGCCTAATGCATATGTCCAATGATGGGACATCTATATGCGTGCACAGAGTTATGCATGTTAAACAAGATGCGGTGCGAGAGAAGAGTATCGATGGGTTCTTCATGGAGTTAGTGTGGTGAGAAAAACATATAGCATGAGTGCTTCAAAAGCTTTCACTACTCACAAGAAGGGTTTTTGTTGTCGAGGTTTCTCCACTCTTCCTCACTGTGTCAAGTGCGTGAGTGTGTGTGTGTGTGTGTGTGTGTGTGTTTTTTTTTTTGACTACTCTGCCGTCTCCACCTTATATATTATATGGACTTTGATTCTTATGCTCACCTCTTCCAGCATGAGCGACATGACTTTATGTATGCTCAACTCTCCAGCTTGAGCTTATACCTATTAGCTAGACTCATAGACCACAGAAAAATATTAACTTGAAGCTTGGGTCTAACACTTTGCTCATTTAGTGGCTTAGCTGCCCGACTCTAGACTCTTATGCCATGTAAGTTTAATGGCGACTTGGACTTACCTGATCACGGCCTGAAATCCAATTCCATATGCTTTTGATGTTTAGGCCTTTCTCGTTAGTTTCTGTTTGAGATGCCATGTTGTCCAATACATTGGCATATATCTGCTCTTCATTCCTTGGTAGCAAATTGTGGTCGCATGATGAGAAAGGTAATGATGTTGAAGCAATGGTTGATGAAGTCTTCTTCTTCCAGATAGTGTTCTTCAAAACTGTGACCTCCGCATTTACCGTTGCTTTCTTTTTGTTGTTAAGAGGCTGTAAAGGAGTTGTGTATCTTTCTTGTTGTTGAGCCGCAATCGCGGATTTTGGAACCCACATTGTTCTTGGGCCTGGTGTGATGTCCTTTGCCACTTGCCTTGTTTCTTCTTTGACTTGATGGTACCTTGTCTTTAATTTCCAAATATGGCTGTTACTTTTGTAAAAGTCGTGCTTTTGTAGTAATTGACGAGGGATCCATCTATAGGTTGTAGTACTCTTGGGTGTAGCGGGTGGCTGCTCTTCATTTCTTGATGTTTCTTGCTTTTCCTGGGTGATTCCTTGATAAGCTACTACCTTAGGTAACCAGATTTGAAAGTTACCCTCATAGAATCCTTGTGCTCCGAGTAACTCCACTGGAATGAATCTTTGGACTTTCTTGGGTAGTCTAGTAGAATTCTGATTTCATTACCCAAACTTGTCGTATGGTTTGTCCAGTGAAAGACCTTCTCTTTTGATTTTTGTACCTGTCCTTTCTCTTGGTTGAGTTATGTGATTGAAGTTGACGGCTTTGTTGATTACTGACTGAGTGGTTGTCATGGGATGGATATCGCCAGGCTGTCATCTTGGGCTTGTTGACCCAAACATCTGAATTTCCTTTCTTGTAGCCTTGTGCAATAATTGACGCGCTTGATGTGATCCATCCTGTTACCTTTGCTTGTTGAGGTTCTTCCTGTGATTGTATCCAATTGATCATTAACTTTAATCTGTGCCTTGGATACTAGCACTTGGTTGACCTGTTTTGACTTCCTTTGGAGACTTTCGGGTGATGGAAACTTTGGTTGATAGACTTTTTGCTTGGGTTTCCATTGTTTTGTTGATAGTTTGGCTTTTGATATAGAGACTTTGTCTTGCACTTGCATTGGCTGGGCTAGAGACTGTGGGCTTACTTTAGCTTTTCCTTTTTCAATAGCCAAGAATCTTTGAACTGTTGTAGGCTTGACCTCTGTTGCCACTTGATAGCTTGTCGTGATGACCATTGTTGAAGATTCAGGCTCGTCTTCAAAGACTTGTGCCCATGGCTTGGACAAAATCAAATGTGTTCCCATTTGTCGATAATCTACCACCAAGAATTTTTCTTTGACATTCTGCGAGTGTAGTTGGAGAGTAGCTTCTGCAATCCCCATACTTATAACATCTACTTCAGGTGAGAGATTTACCTTTATCTGAATATCATAAATCTTTGTCTTACCTAGAAGTAACCACATGCCATATGACATGACATTAGTCGTGGAATTTGTATCAATTTCTGCCATAAAATTCATCTTGACTCCGTCTTGTGCACTTAGCAAAAAGTTGATCTTCTTTGGTACTAGATTGCATGTGTTGTCTTGAGTGACTTGAGCAATCTTTGGCCTGGACTCCTTGTCATCTTCTTCTTCACTGTTCACACTTGTGAGTTCATCTGTGTGTTCTAGCTCTTGCTTGACCACCATTTCTTCTGATATGTCTTTTGGAGAGACAAAATCAGCATTTGGTTCCTGTATAGTCATAGGCTCTTCTTCCTTGACTTCAGCTGTTGAAATGTCACCAATAGTTTCTGAACTTCCTGTCACTTGCTGTACCTCTTCTTTGATTGATTCCAAGTCTTCATATTGCTCGTTTGTAGGCGCTGGACCTGAAGCATCTTCTTTGGATCTTAGCCCTTCTTCCTGCAACATTGCTTTGTTGACTTGCGGCTCCTCCTTTGTACTATGTATTCGAGTTGGACAGATTGTAATCAAGTGTGTTATCGCACACTGATCGCAAAGAGCACCTATTTCTATATGACCAGTATTCGGGCTAGGTATCTGGTTTTGTGTTATCCCCATAGCTGATAACCCTATTTTGAACTCATACTCAGATTCGTCATCTGTCTCACCCAAAACCCTTAGCATGTAGTAGGGGACTATGTCATACCCATTCTCATCGCAAAATTTTGTTGGTGTGGTCTCATTAACACAGACATCCAAAGTAACCAATATCTGAGTCCACTCTAGCGGTTCAAACGCCTCTTCCGGAAAAGGTTATCTTATGTAAGCATCATCTTCTAAGACCCTCTCTAAGGCGTTCTCATTTCTCCCAAAGTCACTACACTCCGATGCTCCGCACATCCAGATTTCTTTCTTTTTGCCCATCCACGGATGGTCTGTTGATCCACTTTGTGTTGCAGAATCAAAATCTTCCACAGGCGTTCTAGTTACATCTTGGTAACTATGATTTCTCATATTTACACGTGTTGTGGTTTCAGCATGTCTCAAGTATAGATAATCATAACCCCAATCTTGTACCATCTTGAGTTGCCTCATGAATGGTCTTCCAAGGATGATTTCATAGTTATTTTTCTTGCCAAAGTCAACTATGGCAAAAGTATGCGCATACTCTATACCACAAGAAGACACTACTATCGCTTCTAGCAATCCCATGGGTCTTACCACATGCCCATCCGCTAACTTTAATTTTATTATGGTTGTTCTAAAGGCGGGCCTACCCCATTTCTCCCATATTCGTTTTGTTGCTATGGCAATTCCTGCTCCGCTGTCAAGTATAGCTTTTGTTTCAATCCCATTGTACTCGATAGGCAAAGTGGCATTACCATCTTCTCCTTCACAGTGTTCTCCTACTTTGTTCAGAGGTACCGGTCTTACATTTGATCTAGGCTTCTCGATCTCATCTAGCTCTTTTTCCAGGAACCTTAACGGGCTTTTGATCCCAATTTTTTCCAAGCATTTTCCTATATCCGTCCACATACTTGGCCTGATTTTTAAAAGTTCTGCCAACGTAATTGTGCACTTCACAGGCGTGGATAGCAAGTCAGTCCAAATTTTTGTGTCCAATTCTTTTGTCCCTCCTAGCCTCTGTGATGGAACTCTCACAATCTCAGACTTTGCCTCAAAATCTCCCATGTACTGTGGCAAAGTTCTTAACGATGCAGGTCTACTGTCTTCGGAGGCTATCGATCCTACGTCACCATGATATGACCTCGCACCAACACTCATTTGTGGTCTATCTAATGTGATTTCAGGAAATGGTGCTGGTCCAGCATCCTCTTCTCTTTTGTGGGCATCTCGGACAACCTTCCATAACTCCTCTGGCCACTGCTCCTCAACTATAGGAACATAAGGTGGGAAATCCCTCATTGATTCATCTGTTGTATTTTGGACTACCCTCGAGTCTTGCGACCTTGGCAGTGGTTCTTCCCTATGATCTACCTCTTCTCTGGGAAATTCGTCTACTTTAATGCTCTCATCTTTGTGCACTGGGGTGACTATCTTATCCTTCAATTCTGGTGGAGGTGGTTCTAGCAATGCTTGAGCGGTTTTAATGAGCTGCTTACACATTTCTAGCCTCTGCTTCTCTAGTATGGGATAAGGATGGGTCATCCATCTTTGTTGTAAGGTCTGTCTATTTGCCAATCTAGCCTCATAAGCCTGTAAAATCACGTCTAAAGTCTCATTCACTTTGTCCACTAGGACAGATCCTCCTGAACTAGCACTCTTGGGTGCTTCAGCTGGTTTAAGGGTTTCAACTTCCCTTTGCTGTGTCTGTTGCTCTTGAGTTGTTTCCAACTCAGTTGTAACAGCCTTTTCTTCTCCTTTCTCCCTTTCTAGTCTCGCTTTCATTCTAGTCCTTCTTGCTTGTCTAGAGTTTCTACGGCTTTTGGAACTCTTACTAGTCTCTCCATCTGTAGGCTTCTGCTCTTGCACTTTTGCTTGTGCTCTTGTGACAACGTTTACTGCTTACTTTCATCTTCTTGTTGTTTAAGCACGTGTTCTTTTGCAATGGTTTCTTGCTCTGTTGTTGTTGTCGCCTCTCCTTTTGTTGCGGCTCGTTCTTTCTCTGATTTGATGGTAGAAGGAAACGTAACATGTGGTTGCATTTTACCTTTCTTTCTTGGATTCTTAGGACAATCCAAAATCATATGTGTGATTGCACACTCATTACAATATACATTTATCATGATATCATGGTGTGGACAATCCTTAATCAAGTGATCACTACTACCACATCTGTCACATGGACATATTGGTTGTTGTGGCAATACTTGATATTGACCTTGAAGTGGCCTCTAATCTACCACATATCTTTGTATTTGAAGCTCATGATTCACATATGCATTTCTAGCAGCTATGGGTCTTTCACTTAAGAACACTTGTTCCGCTACAGGATGATATCTAGGCGGTTGAGACATAACATGCTCAAACCCTGGTGGAGTCTCAGGTCTATAGTCAGGAAAATGTTGCGTCGAATGGTCCCCTCCACATGTCATGCACCTACGTCGTTGAGGAACTCTATAGGCTGGTACTCTGTCAGAGTGGTTGATGCGTTGCATCACATTCTCTATGATTTGCTCCTCAACATTTACTTGGTTTTGTCCTAGATTCCCTCTTTGATCCTCAAGATCAACGTTTTTCTTTTCCTCACTCGCATCATTCATCTTCTTTTGACCCTCTTCATAGAATTTTCAATTGTCAACTAGGTCAACTACCGCTTTGGTCACCTCTTCCAAGGTTTGGTATCTTTTCACGTGTAGGTCCTTTTGGAGATTCTCATTCCTAAGCCCTCTGATGAAGCATAGGATCTGACGTTCTAGCATGGGTAACTCTTGGGTAGGACATCTAGCAACATATTGCTTGAAACTCTACTCGTTCTGCTCGTAGGACTTGCTTGAAAGTCGAGACATGGGCGTATGGGTCTCCTATGCCACTGTACTTTCTATTTACCCATTGTCTTAGCTGAGATGGTCTTATACTTTGGGGTGCAAAGTACGGAACCATACTCCTCTCTGGTATCGTTTCATCTCTCGTTATAGCTCTAGGTGGAAATCCAGGCGGTGGTCCCCTCTTTGGAATTCTCTTAGAGGTTCCTGTGTTTGGTGGATGTATCTGAGGTCCTTCATTGACCAAATATCCACTCATCTCTAATTTTGTTCGCGGATTTGTGCTTTCTACAGCTCTATATTCTCGTCCATACTTGTCAACAAATAGAGATGTCCATTGTCGGTCGACCTCGTATGTATAGACATATAAGAGCTTGTATTCTGTCAGCTCTTCTGGGTAAGGCTCTAAGCAACTGTAAAGGTTGAATTGATCTCCATTAATATACCTATATAGTCCTTCACTTTCATGGTTATTCGTCCAAACTCTCTCCACAAAATTGGTCTTTATGTACTGTAGGTTTGGAAGATCTATTCTGGGCGGGTGCTCATCTATCCCTGCAATCCATGTGCTTGTATAAGCTGAGTCTGAGTCTGATGTAGACATGACTTCTAGGCTTAACAGCTCTAGCTTGCTGTAGTAATACCTCTCTCAGTGTGTTCAAGTGTTCTGGTCAGGGAAAATCCAAAACTATGTCCAAAACCGTGAGCGTTTTCTCACAATTCTCTCAAATTGTCGGTTTTAGACACCCCTGACTTCCGGATGCATTTTGAGGCCTTAAACAGCAATTTACTCTAAGGTCTGTAGTGCTGCTCTCAAGCTACGTTTTGATAAAAAAGGTTTTAGAATCGGAGTCCGTATGTGAAAGTTATGACCAAAACAGTGAGAATCGGAGTCCGTATGTGAAAGTTATGACCAAAACAGTGAGATGTAATTTGGAAAGTTGCTCTATCTGATGTTTTTGCAAGTGGTCAGTTTGAGCCCAAAATTGGTGTGTGCACTCCTTAGGCAATGATAAACCCAGTGGTATACTTGGTTTCAAAAAATTTCTCAAAATTTTTTCCTCAGTTGTCTATCGCGATAGACTCACCAAGTACCCCTTGCAGATGTCCAAATGCACTCAAACTTTGTGTACATGGTATAATGGGCCTTCTGAACCCAAATATGAAGTCAGATTTGAAATTTGATTTTTCTACACTAAATTCCTAAGTCTATCGCGATATACTCACCAGAGTGTTACTGGGATACAGTTTTTCAACTGTTTTTACATATTTGAGTTCCCCCTTCTCTTGAGATACTACTCACCAAGTTTCAACCAATTTGGAATACTTTTCCTTTGTAACTTGCATCAAACAACAATCTCTTTTCTGATCTTGTGAAGTAATCCACTTAGATGTACTTCCAATGCTCCAAATTTACTCAAATTTTAACCATAGGCTCACAACAACATGTAGAACAAGGTTCTAAGGTCAGTTTTCAAAATTTTCAATTTTTGTGAAAAAACCCTAGTCTATCGCGATAGACTCAACAAGTTCTTCAATTTTGAAAATTTTCCAGATTTCTCTTCACCACTGTGTTCCCTATGCTCTGTACACCTTGCTCACCAATTTCCACTTGTTTTGGACTTTTTCTTAGGTCTCTAACTCCAACTCTAGAATTCTGAGTCTATCTGATCACTAGAAAATAGACTTAGGATGACTTCCCAATGTCCAAAATCCACCAAATTTTGTGTGTAACCTCCTGAGAGGCTAAACAAGCTATGCTCCAGAGGGATTTGAAAATTTCAATTTCTTTGGCCCTGCTTTGAGTCTATCGCGATAGACTCAACAAGTACCCCTTTTATAGGTCAAACTTGAACTTTGACTATACCACTGTGTTCCAACACCTCTCCTTAGTCCTCCTACCAATTTTCAAGTGGTTTGGACTTTTACTTTGTCAGTTAGACCAGATCTGGTGTTTTCTACAAGCTGAATCCTCTCAAATGGTCTTAGACCCACTTTCTGATGTCCAAATGACTTCAAAATTTTTATGTGTCTTTGATAGCACCTTTCCAAGCTATGCCACAGAGGTTTTTGAAAAATTCAGTTTCTATCACTGGGTTCTTAGTCTATCGCGATAGACTCACCAAGTATGCCAAAATGACATTTTTTCCAAATTTTCTCTTCACAGATGTGTTCCCTACCCTCTGTAGACCATGTATACCAAGTTTCACAAGGTTTGGAAATTTGGTCAAGTCCCTTTATCCAATTTGTCTCTGAAGTCTGACTCAAAACACCAGACAAGTGCTTTGGTGGTCTTCTTGATGTCCAATTTCAAATTTGAAAGTATGGTTAAGGTCTAGGTGATGAGTGGATTCAAGCTATCTAGTCACAATTTCCAAAAACTGTCCCACTCAAAATGTCATGAGTCTATCGCGATAGACACAGCAGATTGTGCAAGAAAATTCAACTCAAAATTGTGACTTCACTTTTAGATTCCCCTTACTCTCTTGTGTCTATCCCTCAAATTTCATGCAATTTGGACACTTGGTTTGTGTTTTGGGCCATTTTTAGTGTTTTTGTCAGAACCTGAATCTCTATCTGGGCTTTAGATTCACTTCTAGTGATCCAAACACCTTGAAATTTTGTGTGTATGATATGTAGGTTCTACTTAAGCTATCCCTAGGAGGGATTTGCAAAATAAGGTCCACAGCTAAATATCCCCAACCTATCGCGATAGGCTCATAAAGTTTCCCAGTTTTGGTCTTTTTACAAAGTTCTCTTCACAACTAGTTTCCTTATCCTCTGTATAGTGAATACACAAAGTTGTGCAATGTTTGGACTATTGGTCAAGGTCTTTTTACCACTGTGTCTCTGAACTTAGACTCTAAACACCAGACTTGAGGTTTGGTGGTCAAGCAGGTGTCCAAGTACACTCAATTTTTGGGAGCAGCCTTGTATTGATGTGTTTTACCTATGGCATGAGGAGTTTTTCCTGATTGTGAGTCTATCTCCAATTCATCAGTCTATCGCGATAGACTAAGTAGAGAGCCACTGGAAAGTATTTTTTTCTCTGTTTTTGGACAGTTTGGTTCCCAATGCCCTTAGAAGCTTATCCCCAAAGTTTCATTCAATTTGGACTTCTTTTCCTTTGGATTCAAGCATTTCACAGTTCACTTCCTTACACTCAGAAAAAGAAAATTCCCTCTTAGATGCACAAGCACTGATGCAAATGCTTTGAAATTTCACATACAAGCTCTAGAGCATATGCAAAACAAGGTCTTGAGGTCAAACTTTTTGTTTTTTGAAAATTGCAGATTTGGTTTCAGATTTTTGTTTTTTGGGTTTTTTAGAGTTTTGTTTTAGGGGTTTTTTTTTTTTTTGGATTGGGCCAAATCTGTGTTTTCCCCCTACCTTAAGGTCTCCAATGCAAAAACAAGCACTCAAATCGGCTTTCAAACGACCATTTTAGAGCATTTTTACCATAATCAACACAATTACGCCTTTTATGTTGTCAAGCCCATTTTCATGTCAAAATTGCTCTAGATCAACATCAGATGTCCTACAATACCTAAAGTCTTCCTTTGGATGGTTGAATGGTTGTTTTTGGCTTTCTGGCAAGCAAACAGCCTCCTGCTTACCTTTTGCGTTTTTCTTTGCGTTTTTTTCTCTTTCAAGTTCCTCACAACCATAAGTCACAACCAAACACACTAACCATAAAACCTAATCTAAACACATAACAAAATAATATAACCATACCTCAACCTCATGGTGGACCACCTCGGCGAGACGCAGGCTCCCTGGCTATCCCTCAGTCAAAAGATCCGCTCTCTGACTTCCCACTAAGAAAACTCTAGAGAAATGCTATACTGTCAAACACGTGTGATGTGGTCTACGCTAGTTTAGGTGCTTCGTCCCCGACAACGGCGCCAATGTTAGCGGGTACGCCGCGACGGACGATGGAGCACAGCGAGAACACAGACCAACAAACTGTCAATCCGAGGACGTAGCTGACCCGACTAGGGCATGGAGGCAATCTCTGGGTTGTCAACCCTGAGCTAGACACGAACAACACTCTACAGTCACTAATCCTACCACAACACTACCATAAAGCAAAGAAACAGACAACGCATCCTACGAAACACTACAAGCTCGAAACAGTCTCAAATCATATTAGAATGACTCGAAATCAGAGGGCAAGACTCACAAGGACATATACTATATGGCCAAACACCTAAACCCTGAAAACCATAATTGTCTCTAATCGCTATCGCGATAGACTCAAAACAACAATTTTCAAAGTGTCCGGAACTGATCTACAAAGACATCAACACGAAGATCTTCTCGCCCTGATTCTAACGACTACTCGATCATTCAGAACGGATGTCGTTTGAGGTACTTACGACCAAATATAGCTCGTAGCAGGCGGGCTCGCGATGTGGTCCTCGGCTTGCATTGCTTGCGTCGACGCGGAGAGCTCCTCGATGCTAACACGCTCCTACTCTCATATCTGCAATGTGATTAGTGTGCGCGACGGTGTGTGTGCATGAAGCTCACTACTGTGTGCTGCAGAATCCACGACTGTATATTAATTGAGATAACGTAATGTGTTTTACAAAGCCTTAGGTTTTAGCTTATATACCAAGCCTTCAAACCTAATGTCCGACCAAATGACCTGAATTGTCCTTAGGCTTCTACAGAGCTTAATTACAAGAAACTGAGTTGGATTTACTCATTATACAAGCATCTGTGGCCAAAATACAAGTGCCGACTTAAAATGTGAGGTTCCCGTAAACATTACAAAAGTGGCCGTAATGGCTCAAAATAATAATAACGGGATATTCGATGACGTCCATGAACTCGTATCTTCATGTTGCAGCATCCATCTTCATCTTCATTACTTCATCACCATCTTCATGTGGAATCTTTAGAATCTTTGAGGAATCTTAATGGAATCTTTGTGGAAACGTTGTTGAAAGGGCGTCCTTTCAACATTATTTTAACAAGAGAGAGTGTTTCATTCAAGAGATTCTTTATGAGCAAAAAGAAAGTGCTTGGTTGGAGTCTATAACAAGAAACAACATAACTTGTTAGCTTGGCATGCAAAATAACTTGAAACAAAGAGAGAGAGAGAGAGAGAGAGAGAGAGAGAGAGAGAGAGAGATCATCAACAATTGAGGATTGGATTTACTTGGAGCTGGTCCCCCCTCCAAATGGACTTTGTATTATAACGTCTCCCATTGAGAGAGACTTGTTCACAATACAATCTTTATGTTCTTTATATCCCAATTGATGCCATGAATATGGAAAGCTTCATGCACCACAATTACACTTGGTAGGGCCTCAATCCCAAGACCTCAAACACCTTCATAGGTGGAGAGAGCTATCGGGGAGTGAGGAAAGATAAGAAGAAGAAGAAGAAGTATTCTTACAAGGAAGAAGTATTCTTCTCACATTAGTTCACTCATAAAGCATAGCATGGAATAGTGAGGGAGATGGAGATTAGCATGGTCGTAAGCTTGGCACTTGCTTGGATTTGCATTCCATGTCCAAGTGTTGTTGTTGTAGGCTTCTCCACTTCCCTTTGCCGTAAGAGGGAGTCTTCACATTGTGAGAATGCATTTCCTTGAGGTGCAAGAGAGAGAGAGAGAGAGAGAGAGAGACCCATCGACCCCCCCTTCTTGGCATGCTTGAAGACTATTGGACCTTATGGGGGGGGTAGCCAATGAATGGCTCACTTCTTTTCAAGCAAGAGGGCTAGCATTTGTGACAAGTGTCCTTCATTCCCTCTTTGATAAGAGCGCTTAATTCTTTGGTTAAATAAAGCTAAATTCTCATTGGCTCACAAGGTGGGCTACCCAATGAGATTCAAGCTAGCTCATTGAATGATCAACCCTCATTGGTCCCCCTGGTAGGCCACCCAATAGGACCAAAGCTTTCTCATGGAGAACTCTATTCTTATTGGTTCTCTTTGTGGGCTATTCAATGAGATTTAAGGTTGTTCAAGGAATGCTTAATTTTCATTGGTTCTTCAAGCTGGCTATCCAATAGGAACCAGGCTTGCTTGGAGGCAACATAGCTAGGTGCTTGACATGTGTCCTTTACACCTTAAGTGAAAGATGTGAGTTCTAAAGTGTGTGAGTCTCTTCTCTCTCATCTCCCTACAAGAAGGGGTTGCCCCATACAAGCAGGGGGTGCAGCTTGGCCACTTGAAGGTCCATAGCAACCCTAGAGATCATATTGAATGGTCTAAAATACCTAGAGTCCTTCCCGTTAATCCTAGGCCCAATGGACTCTAGCACTACCCTTTGGAGGTTGAATGAAGCTTACCCTAAGGCCATCTAAATCTTCATTGAGTTCACATTGCTCTTTGATAGACTATCTCTACTATTGGTCCCCCATTGAGATAAGTCTAGTAGTACATATTAATATTCTGACTCTTGCTCCCATTAGCTTCCCATTTTAAATGGCCACTTTAATATGAGAAAATAATTTCGCAAAGTTAGATGACATGGAATCTCAATTTACCAATCAAGGGATTGACCGAGGCTTCTTGTCCCTTGAAAGCCCCATCAGCCTGCACAGTATCCCCCATCTCATAAGCTTGTATCCTAACTTGGTGGCTAGCTCAATTGATATGAAATTATGAGTTGATGAGCCAGGATCAAAGAGGATAAAAGAATCATGTTCTCTCACCTTGCCCCATGCATAGGCAAGTGGTGACCCTTTGCAATGACCATCCTCTTTTGGAGCTTCAATCATAGAGGCTCTAGGTGGTTCATTGCGTATATTTCTTTGTGGGCAAGACCGATAGCCATGTCCTTGCTCCCCACACTTAAAACATTTGTTATCCTTACGCTAACACTCTAGATCTTTGGGTGAGAGTTTGTTTTTACCTTTGTAAACACCTTTGTCCTTTGCTTTGTTGTTGTTGTTGTTGTTGTTGTTGTTGTTGTTGTTGTTGTTGTTGTTGTTGTTGTTGTTGTGGTTGCCTTTGGAAGAATTTTGTGTAGCATTATTCTTCCCCTTGGGCTCATTTTTGTCCTTAATTTTTGTGGGCCTAAAGTTCTTCAAAACCCCTTTTTGGAAATTAATTCTTGAAGAAACCATGGTGTGGTGAATGACTGCCGAGATGGTTTTGGGCCTTTGAGAATTGACATATTCATTCATGTCTTTGGGTAGCCAAGCACAAAATTGTTGCTTTTTCTCTCCAAATCATATCTTTTTGTAGACAATGGCTTTGAGAGGTAGGTCCCAAAACTTGTCTACATACTTGTGGATAGACTCAAATGGAGACATCCTCAAGCTTTGCCTTTCGATGAGAACGTTATATTTGGCAAGAAACTGCTTCATAATGGAAGCTCTTAAGGATTTCCATGTCTTTGGAGCTTCTCTCTTAGCCCCTAGCCTAGCCCACCATTGCTTGGTGGACTTTTGAAAGTGCATGGAAACATGTCGTAGCTTAGAGGATTCCGTGAAGCCCTCATCTCCAATGCCCACATCAAATTGTTGTATGAAAGCTGAGACTTTGTCAGTGGCACTGAAGGTACCATCATAAGTGAGGAAAGTGATGTTGTTTCCTTCTCTTTGAACTTCTTGATCTTGTTGAAAATTTTCCATGTGGCATAGGATTTCCAATGTCCTCTCCTCTTAGGCTCCTTGGAGGAGTAGTGTAGTGGGAATGGCCTATGAACTTTGAGAGTAGCGGAATTAGGAAATTAGATAAAGCACTTTTGTGAGATTACTTTGTGAGCATAACGAGTGAATTTAATTTATGGTAGCAACATAAACATGGTACTTAGTTAACTTGGCATGCAAAATACTTTTGCAAGAGAGAGAGTTTAGAGAACATGACAATAGTTGAGGACCGGATTCATACGCAGCTAGTCCCCCCTCCAATAGGCATTTGTATTATAGTTTCTCCCATCTAGAGAGACTTGGTACAATACAATCTTTGTGTTCCTTGTGACCTGGGTGATGCAATGAAGATGGAAAGCTTCATGCATCACAAACATAACATAAAATTTGTAGAAAGCATTAACTATCCCAAGGCCTCAAACACCTTCGAAGGTGGAGAGAGCTAGCGGGGAATGAGGGTAGGGAAGAGGAAGAAGAAACATTCCATAGGAGAAAGAAATAGTTTCTCACTTATAATCACTCTTCGTGCTAGCATACATAATAGCATAGTAATGAAAATGGAAAAGATGGCAATCTTAAGCATTGAAGCATGGATCTTGGTTGGATTTGCATTCCATAGCCAAGAGTGTTGGTGTAGGCTCTCCACTTCTCAACATGCTTGGAGAAGGAGATGGAGCTCTTGCACTTTGCACTCCACACAATGAGAGAGAGAGAGAGAGAGAGAGAGAGAGAGAGAGAGTGTGTGTGTGTGTGTGTGTGTGTCTAGAAGCACTTATTACACATTTCTCTTTGATAGACCATCTGCTTTTGGACCCCTATTGAGATACAACCATATCTCCTTTTGGTCCCGTATTGAGATAGGTCTAGAAGCACATGTCTCTATTCTAACTCTTGTTCTCGTTTATTCTCCCACATTAAATGATCAGTTTAATATGAGGGTAAAGCTAGATATTATATTTTATGACATTAACTCTCTCTTGAAATCACAGTCATTCTTGGTATGAGGTAGAGAAGATAAAGCCTAGTCATTAGTCCATGTTTCTTAGCGGGTAGAGGATCCCTTTTTACCCTATGACATCATTCCAAGATGGATGACTAATCCATTTGGTGCTTGGGAAACGTAGTTTCCGCAAGCATGTCTGCTCTTTAGTCCATATCATACCTCCAAAGTAGAGTGACAAGTTCTAGTTGGTGTTTGGGAGACGTCGTCACCACAAACATGATCCTAAGCATGCATACTTCTTAAATTTGTGCACAATAAAGAGAGAACTAGTCTTATAAGACAAAAACATTTTTCATTTAAAATGCATTTTCATATGCTTACTCTAGTGCAGCATTGTAAGCATTGACAAGGTTTATATTATCCTTAAGCTAGGTTCCTTGCATCCATTTAGCATCTTTAAAAGGATAATTCTTTAACTTAATAAGATATCGTCAGATAATCTTACCGTTTCTTAATACCTTGTCTTGTCATAGGATGGACTCAGATTGAAGTACTTCTTCTTGATCTTTGATTTTTGGAGAGTCTGCAACTATTGCTTCTTTTGATGGTGCTCCTTTGTAAGGCTTACGTAGGCTCTCATGGAAAGCATTTTGTATGAGCCAATGGTTGGGCAACTTTGAATGATAAGCCATCTCATTGATTGTCTTAAGAATTTAAAAAGGACCATAGTATCTTTTTGCTAGTTTAGCATAATATTGTGTGCGTCTGTCGCACGTGTCAATGCAAGGAACTTGCCAATACACTGTGTGCAAGCCACAAATGGCTCCAAGCATGCAACTAGCCTAAACTAGTAAGCTCAAAGATGACGATGGTGTATCACTCACCGCTCTACGCTTGCTGTCGTGGAGGATTCCTCGCCGCGAAGAAGAGGGAGACGCCGCTATGCCGCGCTCAACCACCGTGCCGCCATCGCAATGCTCGATCGCACTCTCTCTCTCTCTCTCTCTCTCTCTCTCTCTCTCTCTCTCTCTCTCTCTCTCTCTCTCTCTCTCTCTCTCTCTCTCTCTTCTCAAAGACACAAAAATTTGGTTTGCCGAAGATCTCACACCCACCCAGCTCAAACAAAAGAAGACAGAACTACAGAAGATGCGAGAAGCGCGCATAGCAGGAAAATGGGTAGTCTACCGAGGAGGTAGAGCCATTATTCAAGAGTTCCGAACTCCCAAACCGGTTCCCTCCTCACCTCCTTCTGCATAGATTTTGTTCATCTTATCTTATCTTAACTTTCTTTTTGGACCCTCAGTCCTTAACTGAGATGTATCACACAATCCCCTCACGTTTGTAATGTTTTGTTTTTGGTCCCATAGGTCATATCTAACCTCCGTGGACGATAATACAATCTATCTATCTATCTATCTATCTCTCTCTCTCTCTCTCTCTCTCTCTCTCTCTCTCTCTCTCTCTCTCTCACGCATACACACACACACAAGGAGATGAAGAAGAAGAAGATGGAGATGGAGCAAGAGCACTCTTCAATTGCACAAATGAGAGAATGAGTGAATTTTAGGTTTAGTTGACTTTTATATGAGCTCACCCCATTCACACTTGGGGGCCCATGCTTAGCCAACTAATCCCTTGAATGTTCCCGTTAGAGTGCACCTCTCATCGGCGATCACTCTTACCCTTTTCCTATTGGACCAACAAGCCCGGTACCTGACTTTACCAACTAAATAATATGGCGTCCCTCTTAGGTGATAGGAATGTGCGTGAGGGTTAACATGCCCCCCTTCCTGATGTAGATTTCATCCTCGAAAGCTATTGAGTTGAAGCTCGTTCATCGAGGTGGAAGAGCATTTGAGATGACTGTCCTTAGCCTTCTTCAGTCTCACTGCAAAATCAAACAACATTGGCACAGTAATTTTATTCTCATATACAATTAAAAAGCATATGCAGTTGTAGGTAGACAATTTGATTGGTAATAAAATTTTAAACCATTTTTCAGCAATAAAAATTAAATTGCAATATAATCAAACTCATAAACAATTGTAAAGATAAAAAATTAAACAAGGCTGGGGTCGTTAATTTAACGGTCAAAAGGCACTAAAGATCGACTATTAATACCATGGGCAAGCCTCTCAATTTTCTCTGGTTAATTAAGTTGTTTATTCGC
Source organism: Adiantum capillus-veneris (assembly GCF_014529385.1). Taxonomy (NCBI): domain Eukaryota; kingdom Viridiplantae; phylum Streptophyta; class Polypodiopsida; order Polypodiales; family Pteridaceae; genus Adiantum; species Adiantum capillus-veneris. Next base: position 78,823,908 of record NC_140951.1, read on the forward strand.
GAGAGCCGAGTATTTCATGTCCGAGGGCTGACTAGAGGCTATACCTAGAAGAACTTGTAGTTAAGCTTCGATAAAAGGAACTGCTCATGAAATCATCGCCTGCCTTATTTCCTTTTCTTTGACCCCCCAAAGTCTTTTCACATGGTTTCAATTTTGATGTATGTGCTTATTTTCTATGCCTTGGGTTTTTTGCTTAAGGAAAAGCGTCCACACTGGGAACCTCTAGGGCTCTAGTACCATAGGTGATACATGTGACTGAAGTACCAAATCAAGCTGAGATTTCTCTTTCCGCTTTAGATTTTACATTGTGGCACTTTGAATTTTTTTGTTTGTACGTTTTCAACATTTTAATTTTGTAGCTTTGGGGGGTAATATAACACTGTTACCCTCCCCATGCTCATCACACTAGTAAACTCCCTTTATAATACTTAAGCTAAAGGTCAATAGGGACTAAGCCCACTAAAAAGCCCTAGTACATTTCACACAATGCTGCCTAAATCAGATTAAGAACCTAAGTAACCATTGATTATTAGGAAGGCGTTCCCCATGGTATTAAGAGAAGATCTCTAACACCTAGCTTGGTCAAACTAGCTTAGTAGGACTGCTTGATTTTTAAACCTAGACAAGTGATTATGACAAAAAATTACATCGAATTTAATGTTTGATACGAAGCAAAGGCACTGAATATTATGCTACCAATCACAATTAAAGCAGACAAACATGGATGCAAAAAAGATAAGGGGCAATGTTAAAGGACAAGAAACACCTGTTTGTGTTGATGATCACACTTGATTTGAAAATGGATGAGAGAAAGATTCCATGAAGGTCCAAATCCTAGCCACAGCAACACGTTCTTGTACACACCAGGAAACACAAAGAATACCTCTAGGAGGCACATCAGTGGAAAGAAAGAACTTTGCTAATCACTAAACTCTCAAACAGAAACACTCCTAGTGTACTAATCCTACCTACCCTCCATCACTCGAGTGATGAGGATCAAAGGTGTTTTATGACATAGGTTCCTTGGGTAGATCATACCGTTTGAAATGTGCTCGTCACCCTTTGAAACCAATTGTTCCAGTTGGTAATAGGTGAGGATTTTTTCCAGTAGTTTTCTATTACCTTAGGTGCCTCATCGATTGCAAGGGTGGTAAGGTACTCTCCCAGCATCGAACTTGAAGTGGTTCCTCAGGTGATTCTTGAACACTGGGAGGTCTGGATTCCTTTGTAGCTTCATGGAGGTCCACTATTGTAGGTGGAGGATGTGGAGAAGCTTTTACCTCTATGGATGCATTACATGAGGAGCTAGAAGCTTTATTCGTTTTTTCTATGGTTGAGTTGAGCAAAACAAGTCTTTCTAAATTGGGAATCCATACTAGCTCCAGATCTGGTGTATAGTGTTCTGTGATTTTTCCTTTCCCATGATCTTTCATCAGCTTTGTCGCCACAGGGTTTGACTCACATAGGTCAGGTGACAAGTAAGAACACAATCTACGTTTTGGTACCCAGATTTGATCATTTCCTTGATAGTAGCCTTGGGCTTCCAATAGTCGTATAGGAATCCAATGCCACTTTTTCTTACATTTCTTGGGGCGAGTGGGATGTTTCTTACAAGGCTTCTGTTTTTAGCATCAACCATGGTCACTAAAGAAGATTTAGGGACCCACTTGTATGTTTTCTTTTCTATACGAGGATGAGTCTTGTCAGAAGCTATATGCATCGCCTCTAGCATATTTAAGGGTACGAGTGATGGCAGTTCATCCCCCTCAGGTATTACCCAGGTTGTCCCCCTGTTTCCCAAAGTGTCTATGGTTGCTACTAGGTGGACCCAATCCACATTGTCCGACTCAGTCATCCCAAGTACTACATCCATATAAGGAGAATCTTCTCCAACATTAGTGTCCACTTTACACGTGTAACAATACTTCAATGGGGCCGAGCGAACTTTGGTGTAAGATCTATGATCAATTATAAACCTATTTCCTAGGGGATGTGCTCGACCAGTTACAAGATCCACTCGAATGACAAAATCTTGGAACTGTAGGTAGACATGGTTTTTAGACCAATCATGCACCATTTTTGCTTCCCTCATGAAAGGACGTCCTAAGATCATCTCAGATGCCTTAGTGTGCTTGGAGAAATCCATAACAATGAAGGTAACTCTTATTTTATGTCCAAAGGCCTTGACCTTGAGATCTTCTAGCATCCCAATAGGTTTAACAATAGACCCATTGGCCATCTTCACCACTATGGTTGTGGTCGCAAGGTGAGGTCTTTCCATAGATTCCCATCAATTTTTAGTCACAATGTTAACCCCAGCGCCACCATCAAGGATTCCCTTCACAATTAATCCCTTAGTAGTGCTTGGTATGGTTGCAATGGATTCATCACCCTCAAAGTATTGTCCCAACTTATTAACAGGTATTTCTATAACAAGGTTCTCATCTAGGTTGGGTTGTGGATCTAAGTGTTCCTCCTCTATTGGCATCTCCCCAGCTCCATCCATCTGTGCAAATTGTGGTAGCCCAAGCTTCAGTTCTCCATTGAGGAAGGCTCGAAGAGTTGAGACTAGCTCAGGGTCTTTATATAGTTTGGACATGATGGTGGTTCTAACTTCTGAAGACATGAAATCCATCAATTTGGCAATGTTTAACGGCAACTTTTGGGCTTCAGCCCCTTGACGTGGGGAAGATGGGATCACCATTTCTTCTATAGGATCAGGTAGTCCCTCTATAAACATTCTTTCCATCAAGAAGTGATTACGCCCACTTTCCCATGACTTTAAGTCACTTTCTTCTTGGATAACACTAGGTATGTCTAAGGGTTTATGGACTTGGTGAGGTTGTTGTTGTGTAGGGGACACGGTCTTTATAATTTGGATCTGCGTAGGTGCTAGTTCTAGATCCCTTTGGGTATCTTCTACCAAACTCCTTAATTGCTTGACTCCCTCGATCTCCTGTGTAGGTTTTGGATAAGTTCCTATCTTCTTCTTGGATACAAGCCATTGTGCCTCATGAAGATCTTCCTTGTTGGTTTCTATCTTAGTGGTCGTTTTGGTCTCCATGCTTTCACGTGAATCAGAATCCCCTTCAACGTCGTTCATATATACGGGTTCGTCACTAGTACGGAGTCGTCACCATTCCCTATGTTGGTCTTTGAACTGGGGTCTGACTTCGCTGCTTTTTGCGATCTCTACCTTCGTGTTTTCTTCTTTTTCTAAGATTGGGCAATTGATGCCGTGTCTCTTTCCTCAAGAATATAATTTTGTTTTTGGAGCATCAATCGTGTGAGTACGTTTACCGGTACCACAGGTGTACTTTGTGATGGCTCCTTGGTAACCTCAATCAAGTTTAACGGCATGATCTTCGGTGCATTTGGATTATTTGGACATTGGGTAATCAAATGATCTATGCCACATTGATTACACATGAGTATCAGCATTGTAGACGTGCTCGCTTGATTGGTTTGCATTAGTGCGTCATTCTTTTGTAGCCTAATAGGACACTCACCCACACGATGTGGACCTCCAAACTCATAACATTGAAGAGGTGGTCTCTTAGAAGTGTAATTGATATTTTGGCCTCTTGCAGCAAGAGCAGCGACTTGATAGACAGGTTTGACTTGTCCTTAATAGTCCTCCATATAGTATTGTGGACTTTCTTCAAGCGCATCAATCCCATAGGCAATATTAGGGTCTATATCTTCCTCACAGGCTTCCAAACAAGCAATAGATGACTCACAACCCACTTGATTCACAGAAGTGATTCTCGGATGTGGTGGTTGTGGTCCTAGCACTGGAGGTGGTAAGGGTGATGATTAAACAACATTTTGGGTCCTAGGGACCATGTGTTATGTTGTTTGTTTAAGAGGTGGGGCTGGCATCAATGCAGGCACTCGAGGTGTGTCTGTCCATGCTAAGGTTGGTCTATTGTCCATCGCGCGCTTAAATACTATGCAATCCTTAGCTTGATGACCATACCTCCCATAGGCATTGCAGTTCCCATTGAATTTTACTCTAAAAGTAGGCCATTCACTGGTACTCTGTGGTCCATAGCATACTGAGCACCATTGTTGCTCCCTTCTTGGATACATATGATTGTTTTGCGGAGCACGATTGTCTCTAAGACTCTCTTGAATAGCCTTGGTGAGATCTGCTAAAGTCATCTCAGATATCTTTGGCTCCTTATCAATAGGCTTTAGGATCATTGGTTGGTGCCTCGATGCTTGCGAGCTAATAGATTTAGGCTGAACAGACACTCTTTCTCCTTGAATCATTGAATTATTCTCCAATTGGATCGCATTGGTGGTGACTGCTTCCCAAGTGGTGATTCCTCTATTTACTAGGCCATTGTAGATATCCTCATGTCGTAATCCCCTAATGAATCTATCACGAAATTGATTATTATTGAAACGCTCATTTGGATTACAACGAGAATTCAAATGCTTCAAGCGACTAATAAAGTCTCTCACCGACTCTCCTTCCTCTCGTTGGGCTTTCTGGAGCTGAGAGGCTACACCCCAAAACACTCCCTCTCGTATGTATTCTTTCAAGAACAATCTACTAAGAGTAGGGTAAATTGTTTTTTCTTCCACCCTTAGGGTTCTATACCAATCCCCTGCCTTCCCACTTAAGGTTAGGCTTAAAGCATTACTCTTATGCAAGTCATTGTGTTCTCCTAGAGAATTGCATATTTGTTCAAACACTTCGATATGCTTTCTCACATCCCCGTCTCCATTAAATTTTTGTGTGAGCTTGGCTATTTGTACTACCTTACTTCTAGGCTCTCTATCAGGCGTGTTACGCATATTCTTAACAATAGCTCGACCGATAGCGTGAGCAAACATTGCCAAGTCACCTAAGTGAGAAGGCACCGTGGGTGAAGGTGCTCCAGAGACTACATGTGGAGTAGATATTGGCATTGGGCTTGGTGCATAGGAAGCCCTTCGGTTCCACGTTGGGTACGATGTTGTGCCATGTGGTGGCCCAAAGTTCATATGTGTAGCCCTAGGCATAGCAGACATCGGATGTGACATGTGAATGCTAGCTGGTATCGTCCCATGGAAATAAGAACTTGGGTGTTGTGGTTGTGGAGCATAGGTTGTTGAAACAATGGGAGGGATAGGAATTACATGAGTACGAGGACCTATGGTTGTATACGATTGGTACACACTTATAGGTATTGTTGCAGGCATTGAGCTACCATGTAGCGGTGCTTTACTAACAAATGAGGTCCATGGTGTGTTTCTTGGCATGCCCATCATTGGGGTAGGCATGGTAGCCGTGGTGTCATCAAGGGAAAGATGAGCTAGACTTGGAAAGGTAAAGCTATCACTTGTGGGCTCAGATTGCACTAAGACCCTTGGCGAAACAACATACGGAGGATCCATCCGACTTATCGAGGGAGTCTCCATTTGCGATAAGGTCGGTTGTTTAGCCTTTCCTGTATCCAAGAATCTCATGAGACCCATTGAAGGCATGTTGATCCCCTTGTTCTGTCTCTCTAACTCAATGACCTTATGGATGACCTCACAAACTCTTTGTTGTTGATCCTCCACACTAGTAGCACCTGTTGTGGATTGTAGGACATCTAACCAACCCACGTGATAGGTGTGACCTGTGTATAAGTCAGTTAGAGTTTTCGTTTGTAGTTCGTACTCCCAGTTCTCATTTAAGAACGCTCCATCTAGGATTGAGGTGCTAGAGGTGTCCTTTGAGCTAGATACAATGTTGCTTTCTAGGGGTTGGCCCTTAGCGGTTGCTAAGTCAGGAGCACTTGATTGCTCTCCTAGCAAGGATATTGACATAGGATCTTTCACTTTTAACTCTCTTCGTTGCTCCACTTTGCGTAAGCTCTCGATTTCCTTTTCCTTAGCCGCAATGATATATCGCTCAACCTCTTGCACTTCGACAAGGCTTCTACCATCGGGTAATATGACCTTGGAGGGGAATAGCTCTGAAGAGTGAGGGGGTGCAGTGAATGAAGTATTCACGTGTACACACTCTAAGGGCATAGGGTCTACGTTGATCATAAATGGCGAATTTACTTCCCCACCCCCCTCATTTACATTATTAGCTCCATGTTCGGAGCGAGTGGCTCTACTAAAGGTTTCCTTCAAGCGGCTGAGCATGCTCAGCCCGGACCATGGTCCCATGGCATGCATGTCTTGGCTTGAGCTATCGAGATTAGGTATTGGGAAACCCTCCATGACATCGTAGTCAAAGGAAGAGTCACTAGCCACTATGTTTGGGTCTTGGTTTGTACTACCTTGGGTCCCCGCCGAGGGCCCGGAATCTAAGGTAGGTGGATAATGAGAACTCGCATAAGTCGAAATTCTCTCTAGTTGCTCCATCTCTAGCACACGACCAGAGCGCATATGCATGTGCCTTTGGCACCCTACAAGCGTCGGCGAATAACCTCGAAGGTTAAACGCTTACTTTTTTAGGCCTCCTTTTTCACTCGTTTTTTGATGTTTTTTAATGATCGATTTTTTGATTAAAGTGTGTGGTAACTCGAAACGAGTGTATCACTCAGAGGGTTGCGGTGTGCTTTACAGCACAACATTCAGTCACCTGAAGCTCTGTTGGTCCTCAAAAAGGTCGATTTTTAGCTACGCGCGAGGCTAAAATACGTAATTTTAAAGGGCAACTGAGGCCTGAGCCTGAGCATGAGCTTGGGCTTGGGTCTGGGAGATATTCCCAATCCCGGTCCTACCTTTAAAATTTTATTTTTTTATTTTTTTGGGGATAAGGTCGCCGCGGTCACGATGTGCGCGCAAGCACACACACACATAACCTACCTACTTACCACTAATACAGATATTGTTACACACTAACACACTACTACAGAAACTCACTAGCTAACAGAACTACTTGCTGTACTTTACACAAAACTAACATTATGGATCTACAACCTTAATACTAACACCTTATCCACAGAGAAAACACGATACCTTTAAAACCTTATTAGCAAAGAAAACACAGTACCTTTCAATTCCTTATTAACAAAATAATACACAGTAGCAAAACAAACTCCTTCTTCTCAACACACACACCTTCCTTCTCTACCTTTCCTCATTGCACCACAAAAAAGCACAAAGTGCCATTCGAGCTTAGTGTATGGCATTCCCCGGCAACGGCGCCAAAAATGTGCACGTCTGTCGCACGTGTCAATGCAAGGAACTTGCCAATACACTGTGTGCGAGCCACAAATGGCTCCAAGCACGCAACTAGCCCAAACTAGTAAGCTTAAAGATGACGATGGTGTGTCACTCACCGCTCTACGCTTGCTGTTGTGGAGGATTCCTTGCCGCGAAGAAGAGGGAGACACTGCTACGCCGCGCTCAACCGCCTCACCGCCGCCGTGCCGTCGTCGCAATGCTCTCTCTCTCTCTCTCTCTCTCTCTCTCTCTCTCTCTCTCTCTCTCTCTCTCTCTCTCTCTCTCTCTCACACACACACACACACACACACACACACACACACACACACACACACACACATGCATACACACACACACACAAGGAGATGAAGAAGAAGAAGATGGAGATGGAGCAAGAGCACTCTTCAATTGCACAAATGAGAGAATGAGTGAATTTTAGGTTTAGTTGACTTTTATATGAGCTCGCCCCATTCACACTTGAACACCCATGCTTAGCCAACCAATCCCTTGAATGTTCCAGTTAGAGTGCGCCTCTCATCGGCGATCACTCTTACCCTTTTCCTATTGGACCAACAAGCCTGGTACCTGACTCTACCAAATAAATAATACGGCGTCCATCTTAGGTGATAGGAATGTGCATGAGGGTTAACAAATACTCTTTGTGGCTCGAAGGATTCTTGCACGTAATATGCCTTAGATGAGCCTTGAGAAACTTTATCAAGATCCAATCATTTTTCGTAAAGGCTAAGGCTCTTCTATGCTTATTAGCAGCAGCCCTTTTGGCCTTTGCTTTGAGATGGATATAACCTCTTTAATCTTTGAAAAAGATTCTTGTGAGTCTCGGCTATATTCATCAGCAGGCAAAGATCTTCCCATGTACTTTAAGTAGTCAGGGACTCTTGGATCTCCCTTGAAAGGTTCTTTCCCCATAGAAGTATGTACAATGTCATTGTACACATACTCTATAAGAGGTAGGTACTTCTATCATTGAGAACGTTGATCTACTTCCATGACATAGGCTTTTAGTAAATTCAAGAATCGTTAGATGAGTTATTTCACTTTGGTCATCCATTTGTGGATGATAGGCGAAAGAGAAATTTAATCTACTTCCTAGATTCCAAAAGAGACCCTTCTAGAAATTACTCGTCATTCTAGGTGAAAGGGCGGTGGTAATGTGTGTGCTAATCTCCACCCAATCGTGCTATCTTATAGCCTCCCCCTAGTGTACACACTTTTCGGCCGTGCCAGTGGCCTTGCCCATAGGACCCATGTCCTTACATTACCCCCCCCCCCCCCCCCCCCTTGGAGAATCGATTTCGTCCTCGAAAAAGAATATTAGAAAATGTTTCTTAAGTGCGAAGACATTCTCCCATGTAGAACCTTCTTCAGGTCTATCTAGCCATTTTACCAACACCTGTCGTCTGACATGATGTCTGGTGCGAAGCTCATGAGAATCCAAAATCTTTTCGGGCTCATGATGAATGCTTGGCGGTTTGATAAGCTCAACTAACACACCTATGTCAATGACATAATCATTCTGTCCTAACTGTTTTCGTAAACGGCTAACATGAAAAACAGGATGAACTCGTGAGTGCTCTGGGAGAGCTAACTTATAGGCCACTTGAACTATACGTTTGAGAATGGTAAACGATCCACAATAACGTGGTGAAAGTTTAGCAACTTTTCCGTCTTCAGACTTTCTGAATGCTCAGAAACTTTGAGGAAAACCTTGTCTCCTTCTTCAAAAGTAGCAAGAGGACGATGCTCATCTGCGTACTTCTTATGTCGATCTTGAACTTGCTTAACATTCTGTCGAGCAACTTGAAGCATGTCAGAATGGTCTCGGAGAAAATCCTTCACTTGTTGTATCTTCTCCTTAGCCAACCCCACCGTAACGGATGATTTAGGTTGAAATCCATATAAAAGCATAAATGGACTAAACCATGTAGTCACATGCTTTGAACTATTATAAGCAAGTTCCAATATAGGTTTGCTTCTTGCTAACATACGCTCGTAGCATATCCTCTAGCACTTCATTAACTCTTTTGGTTTGACCATCCATTTTTGGATGATCAGCCGTACTTAGATTAAGTTTAGTTTCCAAATTTTGGAACACGGCTCTCTAGAAATGATTATCGAACTTTCGATCTCTGTCACTAATGATACTAGCTAGAAGACCATAGAGTTTATATATATGCTCTATAAATAGCCGTGCTAATTCCGATGCTTTAACCGTAGTCTTAGTGGGAATGAATCGACCGATCTTTGTGAGACGGTCTACAATTACCCAAATGGCATCATGGCCACGATTTGTAGTAGGTAGTCCTACTACAAAATCCATAGAGATACTCTCCCACTTACCTTGTGGAATCTCTAAAGGATGTAAAAGGCCACCTACCTTGAGGTGCTCTGCCTTATTAACTTGGCATTGTTGGCAGTTTAGTACGTAATCTTGAACATCATGATGTAAGCCCGACCAATAAAATTTTCGTCGAACTAAGGCATACGTCTTACGAATACCTGGATGACGACTATCATGACACTCAAATAAGATTTGGCGCCTAGTGTCTGAGTCCTTTGGCACACATACTCTACCCTTGTGGAGTAAGTAGCCATCATCAATGGAAAAATTCTTCCATCGCTTAAGCTCTTCCTCAGCAGGGGTGGAGCTCTGTGTGTTGGAGTTTTTATCTGCGCATGCAGAGACATGTTGATCTGGCTGTTCAGAGACATGTGAGTGTGAGGGATCCCTTTTTAAAAACTGCACTCCACACTTTAGCATACGATTGACCTTGTGCACACTTGCCACGTAGTGACTCCAAAAATCCACTCTTTAGTTCCGTGAAAGCAAGTGAATTAATCTGAGGCATCCGACTTAGTGCATCTGCTACTATATTATATCGCCCCTTGCAATATCGTAGCTTACAATCATAATCTTGAACGATTCTGCCCATCTAGCTTTACGGCCCTTCAAGTCTGTTTGAGTAGTAAACCATTTGATACTCTCATGGGTCAAAAACTACTTCAAACTCAGCACCATATAAATAGTGTCGCCACTTTCGTAAAGCGTGAATTATGGCATAGAGCTCTCTCTCATAAACATAATAAATATGTTGAGCTCTATCTAACTTTTTTTTTTCAAAGGCTATAGGTCTTCCCTCCTAAAGAAGTACCGCACCAATTGCTTTATCACTAGCATCAGTCTCTACCACAAACGGCTTAGTGGGTCAACAATTGCTAGGATGGGAGCAGTAGCTATAGCTACCTTGAGCTGTTCAAAACTGCGTTTTTGGGCTTCTTCCCAAGAAAAGGTCTTACCTTTTGCTTTAAGTTGATCCGTCATAGAAACAAAAATTTTGGCGTAATCACTGATATATTGTCGATAAAATCCAGCCATGCCTAAATATATTTGAAACTCCTCAACCATGTTGGGATGTGGCTATCGAGGAATGGCAGCAACCTTGTCAGTGTCCATTTTGATGCCAGAATAAGAGATCACATGACCGAGGTAATGTATCTCTATTGTAAAGAAATCGCACTTGCTTTGCTTAGCATATAGAGCGTGAGCTCATAGCTGTTCGAACACTAATCGTAAGTGTTCTATGTGTTCATCTTCAGTGTTACTGTAAATGAGAATGGCATCAAGAAAAAACCACAGCAAATTTTCCAAGATAGGGACGTAAGACACTATTCGTGAGTGTCATAAATGTAGCTGGAGCATTGGTTAGACCAAAAGGATAACCAAAAATTCAAAATGCCCGAACAGTGTTCTAAAGGCAGTTTTGGAGATATCTTGTAGTAGGATACGCACATGGTGGTATCCTGAACGAAGATCTATCTTTGTATAGTATCTTGCCCCGCGGAGTTGATCAAACAACTCATCCACTCGAGGCAGAGGATACTTGTTCTTGATGGTTATCGCATTTAATCCACCATAATCTATGCACATGCGCATAGTACCATCTTTCTTTTTTACCAATAGAATTGGTGATGCCCAAGGCGAAGTGCTAGGTCTAATGAAACCAGGAGCGAGGTAGTCAACCAACTAACTCTCAACCTCCTTGGCTTCTTTAGCACTCATATGATAAGGTGGTTTACTCATTGGTTTAGTGCCTGGCAAGACATCTATGCCATGTTGCACATCACACGTGTAGGGGGTAAACCCGGTGGTAAATCACTTGAGAACACATGACTATATTCGTGAGTAAGTGAGTTAGCTTTTGCCGTGCAAAAGGAGAAAGTAAACTAGGGTTATGCTGGGATGGAGAATCTTGTAATTCCTGTAATGTTTGTTTTACAACAGTTGCACGTTGCTCTATAGAATTAAAATTGAGAGCACTTTGCTCATTAGATTTGTTGAAACTTTGTTTATCAGTAGAATTCATTGCACTTTTCATACCATTACTAGAATTCACCGCACATTGCTCTTGAGAATTCACAAGACTTGGAGGCAAGAAGTAACACAAAAAGACTTCATCTATTAAATCTGCTTTCTGCAAAATAGAAAGCTCGGCTGTATATATAAGAGGTGCAGATGGTATATTTTTCTCACCAAGAAAAAGCACATGTTTACCATTGGCTATAAAGGATAAGGAGTTGTGTTCATAACTAGTGTGCAATGTGTTTCCTAAACCATGCAGCCACTCTCGTCCTAAAACTACATCAGCATGGTCCATGTTCATAACTTGGAAGTCAAGGGTCATCATATGGTCTTGAACAATAAGCTCAACCCTTGAACTACCGTATCCCATACTTCTTTATCATTCCCAGACATCTGCTCTACCACATACTTGTGAGAGCAAGGAGTCTGTGTAAGCTTCAATTTCTTGACTAGCTTATAGTTCAAGAAGTTATGATTTGCACCATCATCCACTAAAATACGAACACGTTGTCCGTTAATAGTTCCATGCATGCGAATCAAATCATAAGGGCCAAAGGTGGGCTGCCACATTGAAGCAGGCACACAACACTTGTGCTTTTCTTCCATATGAAGAACCTCTACATCACAATATTTTGGAGACGAATCTAATGTGAGGTGTTGCACCGTGTGCATGGCCTTTTCTTTGCCTTGCAAAAGAGGACAATATTTCTTGTTATGTTGGTCCGAAAGACATCTAAAACACAAATTGTGTTTCTTTGCAAGCTCAAAATCAGCAGAGCTGAGAGACCCACGTGGAGTATCTCGTGATTGCTTAGGCTTCTTAGCCTCTTGTGGGCATGGAGAGGTAGATTGTCTCTTATTCCTCTTGGAACGTGTGGGAGATCTACCTCGCTATTGGCTCTTAGCCACATTGCTCTTAGAAAAAGTATTCTTAGAGTAGGGAAAATTTCCTTTCCTCTCTTGGTCATCAGTATATCTTTGGGCATGACGGATGGCTTCTTCCAAAGTTTTTGGATGTTGGGTCTTGACATGAAGACGATAGTCTTTGTCAAGACCCCTATTAAAACCCCATATCTTTTGGAATTCATCTAGACCTTCTAGCTTTAATATGATTTTCCGATACTTCAAAAGGTATTGTGTGAGAGAGAGGTATCGTCTTCATGTCAAGACCCCTATTAAAACCCCGTATCTTTTGGAATTCATCTAGACCTCCTAGTTAAAATATGATTTCCCGATACTTCAAAAGGTACTGTGTGAGAGAGAGGCCAGACATGCGGCATGCATCCCATGCTAACCAATTCTTATCTTCTCCATTGGAGTCCAAAAACTCTTTGGAGAAAGAAGCTTGAAACGCATCCCAAGACGGAGGACAAGCATCTTTGGAAATGTCATCCACCACTTATAGGCCTTGCCTTTAAGAGATAGACTTGTTTCCATAGCCGTCTTTATATCCGAGGTGTGTCTCACTCTATGAATATCACTCCATTTGTGTAAGAACGTATTGACCGCATCCTTGTTGCGATCACGCTCTTCCCCGTGAAATTCAGGAATGGTGATATTTTTAAGAAATACGTTGCTACCTTCTGCATCTTTTGCAGCACTTATCTCTCAGACTCCTTGAGTTGTGCGAGCTTGTTCCCTTGAACCATGCCACTTGTGGCTCCTTGAGCCGTCTGTGAATTCATAAATTTCACAAGTAACTCCGTAAGATTGGTAACATTTGCATTAAGTGCAGAAAGGTTGCGTTCAAGTATGCTTTGGCGATTTTCCAAAGTCTTGAAAGCAGTCACAAGGCCATGATCTCCTACATCACCGTCATCATGCATATTAGTGTCAGTCGCACCCGTGGTGCCCTGATTTTGATCTACGTGCTCAAAATCAAACGTGTGTGTAGGTTGGATATCCTCACTGTCCATGGTAAACACACACTAATGCAAAGAGAGAGAAAAAAACGTGAACTTGTGAAATTGAAGTCTTTGTGTTTTGTATGCTCCGCGATTTGCGTTGTATGCGAACCTCGCCTTGTGGGATTGGAGCGCTTCACATGTCGTTCGTCGTAAGAACACCTTTGTTGATTCTTCACAAAAACTCGTGGTTTTTGTGAAGGCTTTTGTCACTTTGAACCTACCTCCTTGAGGAAAAAAGAATTTTTGGAGGAAAATTTGCCTTCTCCGAGAAGTGAAAAGGAAGGGTGAAGCTACTTCTTTGAAGTTTGAAGCTTTCCCTTTCCTTCTAGTTTTCCTTTCAACACAAGTATGCTATCTTTCCTTGTTATACACAACAAGGGTCAATAGCTTGATGGTAAAGTGTTCGCCTCTTACCCTCACTGAGGTGGGTTCAACCCTCCTTCATGCAAGGGTTAAAGCGGGCCTTCCTATGCGCGCAGTCAATGGAAGCCTTTGGAGCCTCGGTGCCGTAGAGTTGCCGGTCGAGTTTGCTTTGGTCGCCCGCCTTAGTCGTTCATTGTGGGAGGCATAAGTGGGGGGGGGCGTCCGCGGTCGACTGTTGTTGTCTGTCTCGCATCAGAAATTGTGCATGTCTTCTTTTTGCTGCACAGTGGAGATGTCGCTGTCTGTGGAACGTGGGAGAGAAGCAGCGCGTCGCACGCACATGCAACCCGCTTTTCGTCTCCTCCCAGAAATAGCTCTGATACCAGTGAAAGGGTGGTGGTAATGCGTGTGTTAGTCTCCACCCAACCATTCCATCTTATAGCCTCCGCCTAGCGTACACAATGTCCGTCCGTGTCAGTGGCCTTGCCCATAGGACCCATGTCCTTACACTAGGATCTTTGTCCGACACTATGGATGTTGGAAATCTATGATGTTTGAAAATTTGAAATTTGAAGAGGGTTGCCATTTGATGTGCCTTAATAGTCTTTTTGACAAGTATAGAGTGTGTTTTCTTGTTAAGCCTGTCGATTGAAACAATCCAAGTTGCTTCCCTCAATCAAATTTCAACTTTTGGTATACCACGCATTTTGAAACATACTCTTGTATGTTTGCTTTTCATGATATATCAACAGAAATACATTTCTACTCCTCTAAGAGTAGACTATGGAATCCCTCTTTGCCCCCCATAAGGAGAAGTATGGGATTCATACATGACGTTCTTATTGTATGGGTGATTAACACATAGCCTATTGCCATTTGGAAGATAACCATCCTTCAAGGTGAATGGTTCTTTTTTCTTCCCTATTGCAAAGGCTGTAATTACGTACTTAAAGTCTCGGTCAGTAGCAGACTCATCTATCATAAAAGATAGATCATTGTGAGTTGCCATAGACACCACATTTACCCTTGGTCGTTGTGAAAGTGCATCGACCACTTGATTGTGCTTGCCAACAAGGTGAGAAAGATGAAATTTAAATTGCAAAAGAAAATTTGTCCACCTCATTTGTTTGTCGGAGAGCTTGGTTTGCATCATGAAGTTCTTGATGCTTTGGGATCCATTCATAGGATGAATGGAGTCCCCAAGAGATAGTGTTTCCACATGTTTAGGGCATATAGAATAGCTTATAGCTCTTTTTTGTATTTGCCCAATACTCACTTATCGAAGTTGAGTCTTTGACTCTCATATGCTATGGCATGCCCTTCTTGAAGCAAAATAGCTCCAAGGCAATCACCACAAGCATCACATTGTAACTCAAATGGTTTTGAGCGATCTAGTAGTGTGAGCACACATTGAGAGATAAGATTCTCCTTAAGCTTCTTGCAATTTTGCAGTCCATGAATACTTAACGTTCTTTTTTGTTAAGTCATGTAATAGGCTTGCTATTAGCGAGAAATTTTTTTAATGAAGCATCTATAGTATGCACACATACCTATGAAGCTTTGTACCTCCTGTAGATTCCTTGGATTAGGCCATCCTTTTATTATCTCTAATTTTTCTGAATCCATATGGGTGCCATCTTTAGAGATAATGTGACCTAAATATTGAATCTCTTGTAGGAAAAATTCTCTTTTCTTTTGATTAATGAGAAGCTTATTCTCTCTCACAACTTGAAAGATTACCTGGAGGTGTCGCTTGTAGTCCTCAAGAGAATTTGAATGGCCTAAAGACTTTTGTCCAACATGAGTTTGAATGCATCTGGAGCATGTGTTAGGCCAAAACTTGTAACTTATCAAATAGATCTTCTACCCGCATTACGAGAAATCTATTGTTGATAGTAATCTTATTTAGTGTGTCTGGAGCATGTGTCAGGCCAAAACTTGTAACTTATCAAATAGATCTTCTACCCACATTACGAGAAATCTATTGTTGATAGTGATCTTATTTAGTGCTCTATAGTCGTCACACATGTGATATGTGTCGTATCTCTTTGCACTAAAAGTAATGGTGAACAAAATGGAGAGGAGCTAGACCTCACCATCCCTTTTTCCACCAATTTCTGCACTTGCCTCATGATCTCCTCTTGTTGAGCTTGTGAAACTCGATAAGGAGGCTTGTTAGGCAGTGATCTTCCTGATAGGAGATCAATTGCATGGTCATCATCCCTCATTTTATAGGTAGCTCACTAGGGATGTCATCAATTTACAAAATTAGACAACTCTAATTCCTCTTGATTCCCTTTATTGCAAAGATATGGTGTTCTCTGACTCATTAGCATCTATGTACATGCTCTCTTCCCTGTAGGTGAAATAGATTCTCCTTTTAAGGAACTTCATGTTGGAGACCATGCGGTTAAACCATGGTGCCCCAATGATAACATTCTCATATTTGAGATGCGAGATGAAGAAATCCTTTTTGTCCACATAGCTTTGGACATGAAGCCTTAATTTTCCAATTAAGGAAGTAACTGAGACGTCTTGTCCCTTGATAAATCCATTGGCTTTCAATGCATCTCCCATCTCGTGGGCTTGTATGCCTAGCTTAGTGGTCAACTCCGTGATATGAAGTTGTGAGTTGAACCAAGGAAAACAAAATAAAGGCATCATGCTCTTCCATCTTCCCCAAGCATAGGAAAGGAGAAATCCTTGGCAATGAGCATCCTCTTTTGGAGCTTCAAACATAGAGGCCCTAGGAGTCTCATTGCGGGCAATTCTTTTGGGGCAAGGACGATAACCATGGCCTTGCTCCCCACACTTAAAACATTTGTGGTCCTTACGAAAAGCTTCAAGCTCTTCATGAGAGAGTTTATTTTTACTCCTTTCTCCTTGGACCAATTGTTGTTGTTGTTGTTGGAATGGCCTTGGGAAGAATTTTGGGCATTAATTTTTCCCTTTGCATCACTTTTGTCTTTATTTTCCATGGGCTTGACATTCCATCTAGCCCCTTGTTGGACGTGAAGCAACCATGGTGTGGTGGATTACTTTGGTGATAGAACTAGGCCGTTGAGAGTTGATATACTTGGCCATCTCTTTGGGTAACAAAATTGTTGCTTTTGCTCGGCGAAGTCTATCTTTTGAAAGACAATAGCCTTGAGATATAAATCCCAAAACTTGTCCACATATTTGTGGATAGACTCATGAGAGAGAAGCCTCAAACTCCGCCATTCGGTGAGTACTTTGTCCTTTGCATCGCTTGCAAGGAATTGCTTCATGATTGGAACTCGTAGAGTTTTCCATGTCTTTGGTGCTTCACCATTGCCACAAAGGCTATCCCACTATTGACGAGCCGATTTTTTGGAAGTGCATAGCTACATGGTGTAGCTTGGAGGACTCCGTGAAGCCCTCGTCTCCAAAGGCCGCGTCAAATTGTTGGATGAAGGCCAACACTTTGTCGGTAGCACCAAAGGTGCCATCATAGGTGAGAAAAGAGATACTCTTTCCTCCCTCTTTGAACTTCTTTAGCTTTTGTGACCTTCACCATGCAGGGTAAGATTTGCAATGTCCTCCCCTCTTGTATTCTCTAGGAGAATAACTATTGCTTTCGTTGGAAGAGGAGGAAGGTGAAGAAGAAGGAGAAGAGGGTGACCTCTTTCTTGTTCTTTTCTTCCTTTGTTTCCTCTCTTCCCTTTTTGAAGTGATGAGGAGAAGGACTATGGGTTAACCGTTTCCTCTTGGGAGGAGTTGGCAATCATTTAGACCGCCATCTTCGTGGAGCCACATCTCCGGAGGAACTTAGGGATTCATTACTTTCTTGATCTTTGGATTCTCCCTCTCGTATGGGAGAGAGTCTTCTTTTGGGGGTCTCATCAAGAGGCCTCCTAAGCTCTCTCTCCTCTTGGAGAGGAAAGGAAATCCCATAAGCACGAAGTTGTTGAGTAACTTGGGCTTGCCC
Organism: Adiantum capillus-veneris; assembly: GCF_014529385.1. Lineage (NCBI taxonomy): Eukaryota > Viridiplantae > Streptophyta > Polypodiopsida > Polypodiales > Pteridaceae > Adiantum > Adiantum capillus-veneris. Next base: position 78,841,666 of record NC_140951.1, read on the forward strand.
ATATCTTGTTGCAACCTAGTGACAAGATAATTAACAAGCATGGGGGCATCTTCATTAGCACCTTCATGTGCAAAATCAAAGTTATCAATGTTCATTCTACTCTCTTGGTTATTGTCAGCCACGTTAATTAAAGTTATGTGTTTACTTACTGTATGCTTTGGCACTTCAAAACCTTAGTTGCTACTCCTCTTAGACTTTGAAAATAGGCCTTAAGTATCTACACCCACGGCTTGAATTGGTTAATTATAGAGAGTAGTGGAGTGATTCTAGCATAGCAAAGTTCTCGAGGGATAGCTCCTTTCGGACTTCTAATGGCTCAATAATGGTAAAGTTGTAGGCAAGTCTAAAAAGACTTCATTATTAAGACCAAAGCTCCCGAGGTTTGCATCATATCCCACATAGTGGGCTCAAAAAAATTGATAATAAATGTAACATTTAATGGCCTAATAACTTATGTGTAGCGGAAATTAGCATGAACATAGTGGGCATTTCATTAGAATAGATTCCTAATGAGAATTACAAGAGTGCTTGGGTGGAGAGAGCAACAAAAAGCATAACACCTAGTTAGATAGCATCAACAATACTTTCAAAAGAGAGAGAAATTAAGCTATTGACAACAGTTGAGGACCGGATTTGCATGGAGCCGGTCCCCCCTCCAAAAGGCTTTGTATTATGGTTTCTCCCATCAAGAGAGACATTGTACAATACAATTCTTTGTGTTCCTTCAAGACTAGCTAGTGCAATGAAGATGGAAGCTTCATGCACTAAGCAAAACACTTAATCAAACACAACTTGAATTATACCCGTTCTCAGACCCAAGACCTCACACACCTTCGAAGATGGTGAGAGCTAGCAGGGTATGAGAGTAGATTGAGAGGAAGAAGGAGTATCTTACGAGAAAGATGTACATCTCCTCACATAATCACTCATATTAGCATAGCTTAGCTTAGTAATTAGCTTGGTAGAGAAGATGAGCATGCATTGAAGCTTGGCTCTTGGTTGGATTTGCATCCACATGCCAAGAGAGTGTTGATGTAGGCTTCTATCTCACAAGCTTGGAGTAGGTGATGAGCTCTCCATTAAAGCTTGGGAGGAGATAGAGTATTCTTTCTTCACACATGGTCAAGTGTGACTGTGTGTGTGTCAATACCAAGCAAAAATCAGCCCCCCCTCTCTCTTGGGCGAGCCCTTCCTGCTAAATTGGTCTGGCTTTTGCCTCATTGGACCTCCCCAAGTCAAGCCAATGGGTGTTAAGCAGCATAAGTGATAGCCTTCTGACATGTGTCCCCCTTTTCCCTTTTGTGAGAGCTTTAGGTAATTAAATAATTAAACTAAACTCTCAGTGGACCCCTTTGCCTCCTGGCCAATAGGAATCAGGCAAGCCATTGGGCTCATGAATGCTCATTGGACCCCTTGGGAGACTGCCCAATAGTCTTCTAGGAGACTTAATTCTCATTGGTTTCTTTTATTAAATGTTTTTAAATTAATTAAACTAGATTTACTCTAGCTTAATTCTCATTGGTCCACTTCAAGGGTCTTCCAATAGGAATTGGGCACACCTTGTGGGCATCTGGCTTAGGGAGCTGACATGTGTCCCTAATTCCCTTTGTGTAAAGGGAGCCTGTGTGTGTGTGTGTGGCTTTCTCTCTCATCCCCTACTAAATGGGCTCGCCCCCTCCTTTGTAGGCTTTGAAGAAGACTTTTGTACACACACTAAGCATCCAATTTTCCCTAGGGTTGACCTTTTGGACACAACCTTTGAATTTTGGAACCTTAGCATTTTGGAAGTCTTAATGGGCTGAACCTTAGGGTCTTTTTAGCCCATTGTTGCACATGGCTCTTTTGCATATGACCCCCCCTTTGGATCCCTATTTTCCCTCCTTTGGATCCCTACTGTGGCCGGTCTGCTAGCTTAACCAATATTCTAGCTTTTTCTCCCCTGGCCTTCCCCACATTAAATGATCAGTTTAATATGAGAAAATCATTTAGGAGAATTAGATATTGATTATTATGACAATAAATCCCAGTCCCACTTACCCTAATATCAACCATTAATAGGCTACTTAAGGACCTCTCTTCTTAAGCAAGAAAAGAGAAATCAAATGCTCTAATACCAATATAATGGGAATGGCCTATGAACTTTGAGAGTAGCAGAATTAGGAAATTAGATAAAGCACTTTTGTGAGATTACTTTGTGAGCATAGCGGGTGAACTTAATTGCTGGTAGCAACATAAACATGGTACTTAGTTAACTTGGCATGAACAATACTTTTTCAAGAGAGAGAGAGTTTATAGAACATGACAATAGTTGAGGACCAGATTCATACGGAGCCGGTTCCCCCTCCAATAGGCATTTGTATTATAGTTTCTCCCATCAAGAAAGACTTGGTACAATACAATCTTTGTGTTCCTTGTGACCTAGGTGATGAAATGAAGATGGAAAGCTTCATGCATCACAAACATAACATAAACTTTGTAGAAAGCATTAACTATCCCAAGCCTCAGTCCAAAGGCCTCAAACACCTTTGAAGGTGGAGAGAGCTAGCGGGGAATGAGGGTAGGGAAGAGGAAGAAGAAACATTCCACATGAGAAAGAAATAGTTCCTCACTTATCATCACTCTTCTTGCTAGCATACATAATAGTATAGCAATGAAGATGGAGAAGATGGCAAGCTTAAGCATTGAAGCATGGATCTTGGTTGGATTTGCCTTCCATAGCCAAGAGTGTTGGTGTAGGCTCTCACTTCTCACAAGCTTGGAGAAGGAGGTGGAGTTCCTCTACTTTCACCAAGTGAGAATGAATCCCAAAATGAGTGTGTGTGTGTGTGTGTGTGTGTGTGTGTGTGTGTGTGTGTGTGTGTGTGTGTGTGTGTGTGTGTGTGTGTGTGTGTGTGTGTGTGTGGTGTATATCCCCCCAGAACCCCCTTGCTTGCTTGGGGTGAGTTGTAGCTTTCACACATGTTTCAAGCTCTTGGACCCCTCTCCCCCCTAACCAATCACATGCAGCATGCATTCAAGTACATGGGTAGTCTTTGGATAAGTGTCCTCGTTATCCCTTAGAGAGAGAGAGATCTTGAAAATATCTACATATTTGTTGGATGGAGCTAGAAGCTCATTGGACCCCTCTTTAGACCAACCAATAGCATTCAAGCACACCATGTGGTTAAGCATAGGGAGAGTCTAACATGTGTCCCTTGTGCCCTTTAGGTGAGTGGAAGGTTAAAGATTCCCCTAACTTTGGGACTTTCATGCATAGGAAGCTTCTCAAACACCTTCTTCATTAAGTTGTAGGGTCTCTTTTTTACTCAAGCACCTTCCCCCCCCATGCATGGGAAGCTTCTCGAGCACCTTCCTCATTAACTTTGTAGGGTCTCTTTTTGACTCAAGCACCTTACCCCCCATGCATGGGAAGCTTCTCAAGCACCTTCCTCATTAAGTATGACAAGCACCTCAAATACCTTACTCATCAAGCATGACAAGCACCTCAAGCACCTTAGTCATCAAGCATGACAAGCACCGCAATCTTAGGTCAGGTTCCCACCTCAAGCCTAAGGTCAAAGGACTTTTAACACTAACCATTGGAGGTCTTTAATGAAGCTAACCCTAAGGTCTTTTAAGCTCCATTAGATGCACATTGCTCTTTGATAGACTACCTCCTTTTGGACCCCTATTGAGATGTAACCATCTCTCCTCTTGGTCCCCTGCTGAGGTAAGTTTAGAAGCACTTATTGCACATTGCTCTTTGATAGACCATCTCCTTTTGGACCCCTATTGAGATGCAACCATCTCTCCTTTTGGTCCCTTTTGATATAGGTCTAGAAGCACATGTCTCTATTCTAACTCTTGTTCCTGTTTATTCTCCCACATTAAATGATCAGTTTAATATGAGAAAACCATTTGATAAAGTTAGATATTATATTTAATGACAAGTAGCCACTACTTTCATTGGAAGAGGAGGGTGATGAAGATGGAGAAGAGGGTGACCTCTTTATCTCCTTTTTCTTCTTGGGAGTTCTTTCTTCTCACTTGGAATCAAGATGGGAATAGTTATGAGGTGAACCCATCATTGTTTATGCTTTTGCAATAACACCAACTACTATGTCAAGGACAAACTTATCCACCTCTTAGTCACGGCGAATTCCACTTGTTGTGATGTCCACATGCACCGAACTCCCATGATTGTTAGGACAAGGTAAGACCTTATTTGTTTTTGATGATTTTTCTCGAAACTTCTCCTATTCATGTTGTTGCAGGAGTTACCCATATTTGTAACCTTTTACTCAAAAAATAGTTAAGACTGGTATATTTGCTTGTGATCGTTGTATATGATTACAATGGCAAGCACTTTATCTCATGGGCTCTATGCACGAGGTGCATCCACTATAGATGATGTTTTATGTGGGTAGCAAGTAGGCATGGCCTCACTATCAAACTAATTCATGGGAACTTTATCTCATGGGATCTATGCACAAGGTGCAACCACTACAAATGATGTTTTATGTGGGTAGCAAGTATGCACGACCTCACTATCAAGCAACTAATTCATGGGCACTTTATCTCATGGAATCTATGCACAAGGTGTAGCCCCTACAAATGATCCTTTAAGTGGGTAGCAAGTAGGCACAACCTCACTATCAAGCAACGAATTCATGGGACAACATGAATTGATAAAGAGAGCCTCCAAGCAGGTAATCTCTTGATTCACACACCAAAGACAATCTAGTATGACTACCTTCTTTTGGGTGTTGGGAATCTTTCTCTTCTTTTCATGGAGTGGTATTTTCAGGGATATGACCTAGCTAATGCAAAATCACTCCATGAGTGTTGATGGTCATTGATTGATCTCTTCATAGTTGTACTTTCAAGGAAAGATTTCCTCAATCTACTAAGGGGTAGTGGATAAGTTCAACTTCACAAGTTGATTACAATCATTATTGTACACGGTGGACTTTGTTGGTCACCATTTAAGTAGTCTCCATGCAGAATCTAAGGGGTTTGAAATTGCAAAATCTCACCAAGGGGTTTGGATTGCCAAGGCAACACCCAGAGTTACCAGTTCAATATTCGTTTATTTTTATTTATATTTCATTTAGTGTTTAACAAGTTAAAGACATATTGGGTCTTTTAAGACTAGATTTTTGGTAATGTACCTTTCAAGTTTAGATGGTGCACTTGACTCCGGGTAAGTAAAAACTATTTTCAACCTCCAAGTAAGCATATGATTTGGTTTCATTTCATTTTTTAACATGCTTTGATTAAGTTTTCCAAGTAGGATGAATATGCTAACATGCTTTCATCCATGATAAGGTCATGTAGGAGCAAAAAATTTTGGGACATCCGAGAATCACTTCAGTGAATCAAGTGGGTTGTGAGTCATCTATTGCTTTTTTGGAAGGCTGTGAGGAAGATATAGATCCTAATATTGCCTATGGGATGGATGTGCTTGAAGAAACTCCACAATACTACATGGAGGACTATTGGGGACAAGTCAAACCTGTATATCAAGTAGCTGCTCTTGTGGCAAGAGGCCAAAATATCAATTACACTGCTAAGAGACCACCTCTTCAATGCTATGAGTGTGGAGGTCCACATTGCGTAGCCGAGTGTCCTATCAGGCTACAAAAGAACGCCACACTAATGCAAACCAATCAAGCGAGCACGTCTAAAATGCCAATACTCATGTGTAATCGATGTGGCATAGATCACTTGATTTCCCAATGTCCAAATAATCCAAATGCACCGAAGATCATGCCATTAAACTTGATTGAAGTTACCGAGGAGCCATCACAAAGGTACACCTGTGGTACCAGTAAACGTACTCACACGATCGATGCTCCAAAAAAAAATTTATATTCTTGAGGAAAGAGACACGGCATCAATTGCCCAATCTCAGAAAAAGAAGAAAACACGAAGGAAGAGATCGCAAAAAGCAGCGAAGTCAAACCCCAGTCCAAAGACCAACATAGGGACTGGTGACGACCCCGTATATATGAACAACGTTGAAGAGGATTCTGATTCAGGTGAAACCATGGAGACCAAAACAACCACTAAGATAGAAACCAACAAGGAAGATCTTCATGAGCGACAATGGCCAGGATCCAAAAAGAAGATAGGAACTTACCCAAACCCTATAGAGGAGATTGAGCGAGTCGAGCAATTAAGGAGTTTGGTGGAAGATACCCAAAGGGATCTAGAACCAACACCTAGGCAGATCTAGATTACAGACACCGTGTTCCCTACACAACAACAACCTCACCAAGTCCATAGACCCTTAGCCATACCTAGTGTCATCCAAGAAGAAAGTGACTTAAAGTCATGGGAAACTGAACATACTCACTTCTTGATGGAAAGAATGTTTACAAAGGGACTACTTGATCCTATAGAAGAAATGGAGATCCCATCTTCCCCATGTCAAGGGGCTGAAGTCCAAAAGGTGCCGTTAAACATTGCCAAATTGATAGATTTCATGTCTTCAGAAGTTTGAACCACCATCATGTCCAAACTATATAAAGACCCTGAGCTAGTCTCAGCTCTTCGAGCCTTCCTCAATGGAGAACTAAAGTTTGGGCTACCACAATTTGCACAGATGGATGGAGCTGGTGAGATGCCAATTGAGGAGGAACACTTAGATCTGCAACCCAACTTATATGAGAACCTTGTTATAGAAATACCTGTTAACAAGTTGGGACAATACTTTGAGGGTGATGAATCCAATGCGACCGTACCAATCACTACTAAGGGATTAACTGTGAAGGGAAACCTTGATGGTGGCGCTGGGGTTAGCATTGTGACTAAAAATTGCTGGGAAACTATGGAAAGACCTCACCTTGCGACCACAACCATAGTAGTGAAGATGGCTAATGGGTCTATTGTTAAACCTATTGGGATGCTAGAAGATCTCAAGATCAAGGTCTTTGGACATAAAATAAGAGTTACCTTCATTGTTATGGATTTCTCCAAGCACACTAAGGCATCTGAGATGATCTTAGGACGTCCTTTTATGAGGGAAGCAAAAATGGTGCATGACTGGTCTAAAAACCATGTCTACTTGCAGTTCCAATATTTTGTCATTCGAGTGGATCTTGTAACTGGTCGAGCATATCCTCTAGGAAACAGGTTTATAATTCATCATAGATCTGACACCACAGTTCACTCGGCCCCTTTGCAATATTGTTACACGTGTAAAGCGGACACTGATGTTGGGGAAGATTCTCCTTATATGGATGTACTACATGGGATGACTGAGTCGGACAATGTGGATTGGGTCCACCTAGCAGCAACCATAGACACTTGGGGAAATAGGGGGACGACCTGGGTAACACCTGAGGGGGATGAAATGCCCGTATCCTTAAATATGCTACAAGCAATGCATATAGCTTCTGACAAGACTCATCCTCATATAACGAGGAGAACATACAAGTGGGTCCCTAAAGCTTCTTTAGCGACCATAGCTAGTGCTAAAAGATAGGAACTTGGTAAGAGACGTCCCATTCACCCCAAGAAATGTAAAGAAACGTTAGGTTGGATTCCTAAAAAACTATTGGAAGCCCAAGGCTACTATCAAGGAAATGATCAAATCTGGGTGCCAAAACGTAGATTGTGTTCTTACCTGTCACCTAACCCATGTGAGCCCAATCCCATAGCCCAAAACGAATCAACGATCGCAGAAAGAAAAAAATCACAGAATGCTACACACCCGCTCCAAAGCTAGTTTGGGTACCCAAGAAAGAAAAATTTGTTCCACCTAGCTCAGGAAGGGGGGAGTCCCATGAAGCTTCTAGCTCCTCATGTAGTGCATCCATAGAGGTAAAAGCTTCTCCACAACCTCCACCTATAATAGTGGACCTCCATAAAGCTACAAAGGAATCCACCCCTCCTAGTGTTCAAGAATCACCTGACGAACCACTTCAAGTTCGATCCTGGGAGAGTACCTTACCACCCTTGCAACTCGACGAGGCACCTAAGGTAATAGAAAACTATTGGCAAAAATCCTCACCTCTTACCAACTGGAAGAATTGGTTTCAAAGAGTGACGAGCACATTTCAAATGGTTACCCAAGGAAGGGGGGAGTGTTTGCTGACAATAATCATTCACTCACTCTCCTCTCAACCTTCCTCCCTGACCTCTCAATCTCCCAATCTTAGGGAATGTATATATAAAGCCTTATCCTCACAAAAAACAGAAAAAAAGTAAACAGCAAGATCAATTAGCAAACGAGTATGCACAATAAAAGTCAAAACATTGACCTAGAACAACACATTCACATCAGGTACACTGAAACAAAAACCTATGTCATAAAGCACCTTTGATCCTCATCACTCGAGTGATGGAGGGTAGGTAGGATTAGTACGATAGGAGTGTTTCTATTTTAGAGTTTAGTGATTAGCAAAGTTCTTTCTCCCCATTGATGTGCCTCCTAGAGGTATTCTTTGTGTTTCCTCGTTTGTACAGGAACGTGTTGTTGTGGTTAGGATTTGGACCTTCATGGAATCTTTCTCTCATCCACTTTTCAAATCAAGCACGATCATCAACACAAACAGATGTTTCTTGTCCATTAGTATTGCCCCTTATCTTTTTGCATCCATGTTTGTCTGCTTTAATTGTGATTGGTAGCATAATATCCAACACATTTGCTTAGTATCAAACATTAGATTCAATGTAATTTTTTGTCATAATCACTTGTCTAGGTTTGAAAATTAAGAAGACCGACTAAGCTAGTTTGACCAAGCTAGGTGTTAGAGATCTTCTCTTAATACCATGGGGAATGCCTTCCTAATAATCACTGGTTACTTAGGTTTTTAATCCAATTTAGGCAGCATTGTGTGAAATGTACTAGGGCTTTCTAGTGGGCTTAGTCCCTATTGACCTTTAGCTTAAGTATTATAAAGGGAGTTTACTAGTGTGATGAGCCTGGGGAGGGTAACAGTGTTATATGAGCCCCCAAAGTTACAAAATTAAAATGCTGAAAACGAACAAACAAACAAAAAGATCAAAGTGCCACAATGTAAAATCTTAAGCTGAAAGAGAAATCTCATCTTGATTTGGTACTTCACTCACATGTATCGCCTATGGTACTAGAGCCCTAGAGGTTCCCAGTGTGGGCACTTTTCCTTGAACAGCAAAAAACCCAAGGCATACAAAATAAGCACACACATCGAAATTGAAACAATGTGAAAAGACTTTGGGGGGTCAAAGAAAAGTAATTAGTCAGGCGATGATTTCATGAGAAATTCCTTTTATCGTAGCTTAACTACAAGGTCTTCTAGGTATAACCTCTAGTCAGCCCTCGAACATGAAATACTTGGCTCTCGCGATTAAACAACTTAATTGACCAGAGAAAATTGAGAAGCTTGCCCATGGTATTAATAGTCGATCTTTAGTGCCTTTCGACCGTTAAATTAGCGACCCTAGACTTGTTTAATTTTTTACCTTTACAATTGTTTATGCGTTTGACTATATTGCAATTTAATGTTTATTGCTGACAAATGGTTTAGAATTATGCCACCAATCAATTTGTCTGCCTAAAACTGCATATGCTTTTTAATTGTATATGAGAATGCAATTACCGTGCCAATGTTGTTTGATTTTGCAGTGACTGAAGAAGGCTAAGGACATTCATCTCAAATGCTCTTTCACCTCAACGAATGAGCTTCAACTCAATAGCTTCCAAGGACGGAATCTACATCAGGAAGGGGGGCATGTTAACCCTCACGCACATTCCTATCACCTACGACGAACTCTGTATTATTTATTTGGTAGAGTCAGGTATTGGCCTTGTCGGTACAATAGGAAAAGGGTAAGAGTGATCGCCAATGAGAGGTGCACTCTAATTGGAACATTCAAGGGATTAGTTGGCTAAGAATGGGCACCCAAGTGTGAATGGGGCGAGCTCATATAAAAGTCAACTAAACCTAAAATTCACTCATTCTCTCATTTGTGCAATTGAAGAGTGCTCTTGCTCCATCTCCATCTTCTTCTTCATCATCTCCTTGTATGTGTGTGTGTATGCTTGAGAGAGAGAGAGAGAGAGAGTGCAATCGAGCATTGCAACGACGGCACGACGGCGGCGAAGCGGTTGAGCGCGGCGCAGCGACGGCTCCTTCTTCTTCGCGACGAGGAATCCTCCACGACAGCATGCGTAGAGCGGTGAGTGACACACCATCGCCATCTTTTAGCTTACTAGTTTAGGCTTGTATCGGCAAGTTCCTTGCATTGACACGTGCGACAAACGCGCACAAGTCTACACACTATGTTGGTTATACACCGCTACACAAACGGTTGTAAAGGGACAACAATGTGGACAATCAAGATGCTTTTCTTGGTTGCATTGAACCTCATATTGAACTGTGTGTTGGTCAAATGACATCTAGGTCCGTGAGGGATGCCACTATGGAAAACGTGTTCTGACAGATATATCACCACTTTTGTTTTTCAGGAGAAAAACGCTTCTCCAAGGGGGAGTAATGCTAGTCCTAGGGTAAGACGGGCTAGGGCCAAGGGACAAGACACACATGCTATACAAGAGGCTTATATTTAGCAAGCCAAGGGCATATATTAGGCATGGTTGGTTGGAGATGCACATGTGCTAGTCCCCAATCAGAGAGAGAGAGAGAGAGAGAGAGAGAGAGAGAGAGAGAGAGCCCTTTGTTGTACCCTAGCCTTTTGTCTACATCATTGTGAACCTTGATGATGGCTCCTTTCTAGTTTGAAGCAAGCCTCAACAAGCGTGCCCCTTCTTGCCCTTGTGTGGGTTGTTGCTATCTATTATGTGTGTTGTTTTGACACAACATGTGGATAGTTCGCCATAGGGTTTTCATGGTGTCCATATCTTGTTGTGCACTTGCCTTTTTTCTATCTAGAATTGGCATGTCACTCCACTTGTGCCACCTTTTGCAACATTCAAATCTATTGCAATGATTACTAATTGTGGTACTTGTTAGTGTGCTACTTGGCCTTTTGACTCCCTTTGCTCATGCACATCAAACATCTTGTTGTACAATGTTGTTTATGCAACTTGATTGTACGTGCTACCCCACACTATGTTGGAGACATTTTTTTCATAGTGAGATGTTTGCCTTGCTTTTTTTTGTACCTCATAGTGCTGCAAAGACACACACACAAAGAGTGAGTCAGAGAGAGAAATGCAATGAAATGAAATGTTATATTAAACATCTTCAAAAGGCCAAAATGACCTGTGTGTGTGTGTGTGTGTGTGTGTGTGTGTGAGAGAGAGAGAGAGAGAGAGAGAGAGAGAGAGAGAGAGAGGATACAAGGAGTATACTTGCAAGTGGACTAGCTTCAAGATGGTTTTTATGGGGTTGTTATGTTGATTTTTTTTTGGCCTTCCTCTATATCTATAGCTGCCATATTTCATCGTCGAAGGTCACCCCCAATGCTACCATTGCTGCTGACATTTCAGCTACCCACTACTGTTAGTCCTAGTTACTTGTCACAATTCATCGGTTTGCATCCTTGCAAAGTCCCTCTACGCCCTTGTGGCTTTTTGTTTTGGTGGTTCTCTCTCTCCTCTATCTTCTTTTGTTTTTGCTTGGTTTGTTCTTGTTTCTTTGACTACGTTGTTTTCTTTTTGCTTTGTTGTTTGACTACGTTGTTTTTTTTTTCGCTTTGTTGTTTGACTACATTGTTTTGTTTGTTTGACAACGTTGTTTTTTTTTCGCTTTGTTGTTTGACTACGTTGTTTTTTTTTTCGCTTTGTTGTTTGACTACATTGTTTTGTTTTTTTTACAGCTTTGTTTTTGTTTGTTTTTTTTACTTTGTTGTTTTTTGTGTTTTTTTGTGTGTGTTTTTCGTGCTTTGAGGTGTGCGTGTGTAGTGTGGGTGAGTGAAGCTTGGAATATGTGTGCACTAGTCAGTTTGGGTTGTACTTTCAAGACTTTCTTTTGTGTGTGTGTGTGTGTGTGTGTTGTGGAGGGGGGGGGGGTGTATGAAGCATGTACTTTCTTTCAAGAATGTGCTTTTGGGTGTATGTGTGGAGTGTGTAAAACATGTATTGCTCATACTACTTTGATTTTTGTTTGTTTTTTCATTTTGCTGTTTTGGGGCTTTTGGTTTCCTTGGTTTGTTTTGTAGCTTCTTAGGGTGCACTTGGGTTGGAACTCTACTCTCTATGCAAGGCTTTCTGTTGATAGCCCTGGAGTTTTCTATGTTGTCTTCCTTGAGTTACCGTCTCCCACTCTAGATACATTGGATTGTCTACTACAATGGATGAGATCACCTTGACAACTCCAGCTCAATGCTCTTGATGGTTCTTCCTCTTGATTTCTCTCAGTCGATTTCCTTGTGATGCAAGGTGCTTCTTATTTATCGTCTTCGCCATCGACTATTACTCCTCTTCTCTACCTCCTCAGCTCCATGGTTGCAGATGGTACTAGTTAGTGGGATTTTACATGACATTGATGAGCAGCTGTGCAATTGGTAGCAAGTTCCTCTCTCGTTGATACTACCGCTTTTTGGTTTCACAAGATTCTTGAGTCCCTTTTGTGGAGAGAAATTTTGGTGAGAAGTGCCTATTTTTTGAGACACTTGTCATCCTCTCTCTTCGTTTGATGGTGAGGCCACTTTTTAGTCTCTTTAGGAGAGGATTTTGTTCAATGGCATTTTTAGTTGCTAGTTGTATATGGTTTGTGAGTGGTCGCCGTCAAGCCTACTTGGTATGTCAACCATGTACTTGCCATCAGAATCGATAACATTTGGGTGTTCAGAAGGGTTGATCACAAGTAATATGTCATAATAATCAATATCTAATTCTCCTAAATGATTTTCTCATGTTAAACTTATCATTTAATATGGGAAAGTGCCAGGGGAGAAAAATCTAGAATATTGGTTAAGGAGGGAAAATAGGGATCCAAAGGGGGGGCCATCTACAAAAGAGCCATGTGCAACAATGGGCTTAAAAGACCCTAAGGTTCAGCCCATTAAGACTTCCAAAATGCTAAGGTTCCAAAATTCAAAGGTTGTGTCCAAAGGTCAAGCATGGGGGAACTGGATGCTTTGTGTGTGACCCACAAGTCTTTACAAATCCCTACATAGGAGGGGGCGAGCCTTGGGAGTAGGGGAGAAAGTCACACACACACACACACACACACACACACACACACACAAGCTCCCTTTACACAAAGGGAATGAGGGACACATGTCAGCTCCCTAGCCCAGATGCCCACAAGGTTTACCCAATTCCTATTGGATGGCCTTGGAGGTGGACCAATGAGAATTAGGCTAGAGTAAATCTAGTTTAATTAATTTAAAAACACTTAATAAAAGAACCAATGAGAATTAATCTCTCTAGAAGACTATTGGACAGTCTCCCAAGGGGTCCAATGAGCACTCAGCAGCCCAATGGCTTGCCTGATTCCTATTGGCCAGGAGGCAAAGGGGTCCAATGAGAGTTTAGTTGAATTATTAAATTACCTAAAGCTCTCACAAAAGGGGAAAGGGGGACACATGTCAGAAGGCTATCACTTATGCTGCTTAATTGTCATTGGCTAGCCCTAGGGAGGTCCAATGAGAGAGTAGCATGAGCAAATGGCAAGAGGGGTCGACCAAGAGAGAGAGGGGTCTGATTTTTGCAAGGATTATTGACACACACACTCACACAATCTCATGTGTGAAGTAAAGAAGACTCTCTCTCCTTCTCAAGCTTTAATGGAAAGCTTATCACCTACTCCAAGAGAAGGGAGGCCTACACCAACAACTCTTGGCTTTGTGATGCAAATCCAACCAAGAGCCAAGCTTCAATGCATGCTCATCTCCTCTACCATGCTAATTACTAAGCTAAGCTATGCTAATATGAGTGATTATGTGAGGAGATGTACATCTTTCTCGTAAGAATACTCCTTCTTCCTCTCAATCTACTCTCATACCCTGCTAGCTCTCACCATCTTCGAAGGTGTGTGAGGTCTTGGGTTTGAGACAGGAGATAATTGATGTTGTGTTTGATAAGTGTTTTGCTTGGTGCATGAAGCGTTCATCTTCATTGCAATAGCTAGTCTTGAAGGAACACAAAGAATTGTATTGTACAATGTCTCTCTTTGATGGGAGAAACCATAATACAAAGCCTTTTGGAGGGGGGACCGGCTCCATGTAAATCCGGTCCTCAACTATTGTCAATAGCTTAATTTCTCTCTCTTTTGAAAGTATTGTTCATGCTATCTAACTAGGTGTTATGCTTTTTGTTGCTCTCTCCACCCAAGCACTCTTGTAATTCTCATTAGGAATCTATAATAATGAAATGACCACTATGTTCATGCTAACTTCCGCTACACATAAGTTTTTAGGCTTGGTCGAGAGCCTTGGTCTTAATAGTGGAGTCCTACGGGGCTTGCCTACGGCTTAACCACTATTGAGCTATTAGAAGCTTGACAGGAGCCGATGCTGTTTTGGTGTTGAACAACCCTCTCCTCTATTCCTTGCAATTAATGGTATTCAAGCCATGGGTACAATAGTTTGAGTGCTTTTTCTAAAGGGGTAAAGTGGAGTAGCAACTAGGGCTTGAAGTGCCAAAGTACACCTAAAAGTTGTTAGAATGGATGACAATAGTAAAGAGAGTGAAATTAATGTTGATAACTTTGATTTTGCTAATGAGCAAGCTACTAATGATGCCGCGATGCTTGTTAACTATTTTGTTTCTCGGCTTCAACAAGCCATGGGCAACCCATCTCTCCAAAGTGAAGTGCAACGGCAGCTCCGTGCTCATGGGATTCTCCAAGCTCACCACCATGACGAGAGAACACCTAGGAAGCCTCCTTGTGAGATTTCCAAAAGAGGTCTCTCTCCGATTCAGGAAGAAGAAGAGAATCCATACGAAGGGCTCAAGAATTTACTTCTTGATGATGCATCTCCTTCCCAAAGGAGAACTCAAGAGCCTCCACCGAAGGAACGAGAAAGAAGTGAGTCTCCCTCCAACTCGGTGGAGATGGCTCCACGAAGACGGCGGGCTAAACGCTCTCCATCACCTCCAAAGTGGAGAAGACCATCGCACCCTTCTCCACACCATAATTCAAAGAGGGATGACAAAAAGCAAGAGAAGAAAAAGGCGAGAAAGAGGACATCCTCTTCTCCATCTTCTTCATCCTCTTCCTCTTATGAAAGTGATGGTGAAGACGATGAAGATCAAGACAAGAAAAAGGCGAGAAAGAGGTCACCCTCTTCTCCACCTTCCTCAAATTCTTCACCTTCTGAAGAAAGTGATGGTGCAACCTTTGAACCAACAAAAAGAAGAGGCCATAGGAAATCCTATGCCGCGTGGAAGAGGTCATCCAAGCTCAAGAAGTTCAAAGAGGGAGGGAAGAGCATCTCTTTCCTTACCTATGATGGCACCTTTGGTGCTACGGACAAAGTCTTGGCCTTTATCCAACAATTTGATGCAGCGTTCAGAGATGAGGGCTTCACGGAGTCCTCTAAGCTACGCCATGTAGCTATGCACTTTCAAAAGTCCTCCAGGCAATGGTGGTCTAGCCTACAAGCCAACGGTGAAGCTCCACGAACATGGAAAGCTTTAAGAGCTTCCATTATGAAGCAGTTTTTGGCCACCGATGCCAAAGACAAAGTACTCACCGACTGGCGAAGCTTAAAGCTCTCTCCCTATAAATCCATCCACAAATATGTAGACAAGTTTTGGGACCTACAACTCAAAGCCACTGTCTTCAAAAAGTTGGATTTTGGAGAGCAAAAGAAAAAAATTTGTGCGGGCTTAACTGAAGAAATGTCAACTCCTAAAGGCCACGTACCATATCGGCGGTAATACACCATACTATGGTGGCCTCTTGAATCAATTTCCAAACGGGGGCTAAAAGAAATAATAAGCCCACGGAAAACAAGGGTTCCAACGAGCCTAAGGGGAAGGACGATGTCCAAAAGTCTCCTAAGGGCAACTCCAACAAAGCTAAAGAGAAGGGAGTTTACAAAGGTAAAAACAAACTCTCTCCTGAAGATCTTGAGTGTTATCGCAAGGATAACCGGTGTTTCAAGTGCGGCGAACAAGGGCATGCGTACCGCGCTTGTCCCCAAAAGAACAACTGTCATGATCCTCCTAGAGCTACCTTGGTTGAAATCCAAGAGGAGGAGACTCACCAAATTCACCACAAAGGATCTCATATATGCCATGCTTGGGGAAAGGTAAGAGAACATGATGCTTTTATTCTCTTTGACCCTGGTTCTACTCACAATTTTATATCTATAGAGTTGGCCACCAAGCTAGGCATACAAGCCTATGAGATGGGAGATGTCATACCCGCGGATAGTGCTTTCAAGGGGAAAGAAGCTTTAGTCACTCCCTTAATCTGGAAATTGAGGCTTCATGTCCAAAGCTATGTGGACAAAGAGGACTTCTTTATCTCTCCTCTCAAGCATGAGGATGTAATCCTAGGGGCACTATGGTTTGATCACCTGGCTGCCAATGTTAAATTTCCTGAAAGGAGAATCTCCTTTAAGTTCAGGGAAAAAGATATGTATATAGATGCTAAGGAAATGGGTAACACTATCCCCATTGTACATACACCAGCTTTCAACAAGTCAATAAAGAGCTCTATTTCCGTGTACATGATTTTTGTTAAAGATTCTCAAAATGAACCTAATGCTTTAGCAAAAGAAAATAAAAGAAATCAAAAGGAATTAGAGTTATCCAATTTTCTCAAGGGGTTTCAAGATGTCTTTATTGACAACATCCCTTGTGAGCTACCTCCTAAAAGAGGTAATGATGACCATGCAATTGAACTTCTTCCAAGAAGTTCACCGCCTAACAAACCTCCTTATAGAGTTTCTCAAGCTCAACAAGAGGAGATTATGTGGCAAGTGCACGAGTTAGTAGAGAAGGGCATGGTTAGGCCTACTCATCTCAATTTTGCTCACATGTGCTATTAGTGCAAAAGAAAGACGGCACATATCGTATGTGTGTTGACTATAGAGCACTAAATAGGATCACTATCAAGAATAGGTTTCCCGTTCTACGGGTAGAAGACCTATTTGATAAGCTACAAGGATCGACCTACTTCAATAGGATTGACCTAAAAAGTGGCTATCACCAAATAAGGATAGTTGATCAAGACATTGTAAAGCCCGCATTTCGCACCACATTTGGTCTTTATGAATACATTGTCATGCCTTTTGGGTTGACCAATGCACCAACAACATTCAACCGCTTGATGGAGAAGCTGTTCAGGCCTCATCGAACCTTCACTGGAGTGTTCTTTGATGATATTATCATCTACTCTAATTTATTAGACGAACACAAGCAACAACTCTAGGTAATATTTCAAGTTTTAAGAGAGAATAAACTTTATGTTAATTGAAAGAAAAGTGAAATTTTCTTGCAAGAGATTTAGTATTTGGGTCACATTATCTCTCAAGATGGCATCCAAATGGATCCATCAAAGTTAGAGGTAATAAAAGGATGGCCTAAACCAAAGAATCTTCATGAACTAAGAAGCTTTATAGGTATGTGTGCATACTATAGACGCTTCATAGAAAAGTTCTCACAAATTGCGGGACCATTGCAAGACCTAACAAAGAAAAGCGTTACGTATACATGGTCTGCTAAGGAGAACAATGCTTTCGAAAAGCTTATCTCTCAACCTGTGCTTACACTACCGGATCTCTCAAAACCATTTGAGGTCCAATGTGATGCTTGTGGTGATTGCCTTGGAGCTGTTTTGCTTCAAGAAGGGCACGCCATAGGCTACGAAAGTCGAAGGCTTGACCTTGTTGAGCAAGCTCTAGGCATATATGAAAAGGAACTCCTTGCAGTTCTACATGCCTTAGACTCATGGAAGCACTATTTATTGGGGACTCCTTTCATTCTGCGAACGGATCACCAAAGTCTTAAGTACTTCATGACACAGACCAAGCTCTCCGACAAACAAATGAAGTGGGCAAATTTCCTTTCGCAATTTCATTTTCATATTGCTCACATTGCTGGCCAGCATAATCAAGTAGCTGATGCACTCTCAAGACGGCCGAGAGTTAATGCAGTTTTCATAGCAACTCACAATGATCTATCTTCAATGATAGATGAGTATGCTATCAATCCCGATTTTAGAGATGTGATTTCAGCCCTTGCACTAGGGAAGAAAGAAGAACCATTTACTTTACAAGATGGTTATCTTCTCTATGTCAATAGACTATCACTACGTGAGAAAGTAATGTATGAATCTCATGCTCCTCCTTATGCGGGGCATAGAGGGATTCAGTCTACCTTAAAGGGAATTGAAACATATTTCTATTGGCCTACCATGAAAGTGAACGTACAAGAGTATGTTTCTAAATGTGTAGTTCAACCCTTGCCAATCCCTAATTCACCATGGGAGAGCATATCCATGGATTTTATCTTTGGATTGCGTAAGTCTATCCATGGGAATACGGGAATATGGACGACAGTTGACAGGTTCAGTAAACAAGCTCATTTTATACCTGTCAAAAATACTATCAAAGCCCATCAAATGGCAATCCTCTTCATTTCACAAATTTTCAAGTATCACGGCTTCCCAATGTCCATAGTGTCGGATAGAGATCCTAGAATGACCAGTAATTTCTGGAAGGGTCTCTTTGAGAATTTAGGGACAAGGCTAAACTTCTCTTCGGCCTATCATCCACAAACGGATGGCCAAAGTGAAATAGCTAACCTAACAATTCTCGATCTACTAAAAGCCTATGTAACGGAAGTAGATCCCAATGGGAGAAGTACTTACCCTTAGTGGAGTATGCTTACAATAACACTGTACATACTTCCATGGGAAAATCACCTTTCAAGGTAATTGAGAGAAGATCAAAAAGTCCCTTGCTACTTAAGGTACATGGGAAGATCTTCGCTGCAGATGAGTATAGCCGAAACCTACAAGAATATTTTCAAAAGATTAAGGATGCTATCTCTATCTCACAACAAAGGCAAAAGGCTGTTGCTGACAAGCACAGAAGAGCCCAAGCCTTTAAAGAAAACGATTGGGTCTTATTAAAATTTCCCAAGTCTCGATTAAGGCACACGACGGGCAAGAATCCTATGGGACACCAAAATTACTATGCTAAACAAGCAAAAAGATACTATGGTCCCTTCCAGATTCTTAGGCCAATCAATGAGATGGCCTATCAACTCAAGTTGCCCAATCATTGGCTCATACACAATGCTTTCCATGTGAGTCTATTAAAGCCTTACAAAGGAGAGCCACCTCAAGAACCAACTATTGAAGACCCACCAGAGATCGAGGACCAAGTAGAGGTGCTGTAGCCCGAGTCCATTCTCCGACATGAAGACAAGGTACTAAGAGGCGATAAGACTATCCAACGATATCTTATTAAGTTTAAAAATTATCCTTTTGAAGATGCTAGATGGATGCAAAGCATACAATTAAAGGATAACCTAAACCTTGTCAATGCTTACAATGCTTCCCAAGAGTAAGCAAATGTACAAAATGTTAAAAAATGAACAAATTTTTTGTCTTATAAGACTCTCTTTTTCTTTATTGTGCACAAAAATGAAGTAGTATGCATACTTAGATCAAGTTTGCGGAGACGACGTCTCCCAAACACCAAGTAGATCTTGTCACTCTACTATGGAAGATTGATAGGACTAATGCGCAGACATGCTTGCGGCAGCCTCAGGATCTCAAGCGCCACATGGACTAGTCATCCATTGTGGAATGATGTCGTAGGGTAACATAGGGATCCTCTACCCGCTAAGAAAAGGACTAATGAATATGCTTTATCTTCTCTACCCTATAGTTGAGGACGACTATGATTTTAAGAGAGAGGTAATGTCATAATAATCAATATCTAATTCTCCTAAATGATTTTCTCATGTTAAAGTGATCATTTAATATGGGGAAGTGCCAGGGGAGAAAAAGCTAGAATATTGGTTAAGCTAGCAGACCAGCCACAGTAGGGATCCAAAGGAGGGAAAATAGGGATCCAAAGGGGGGGCCATCTGCAAAAGAGCCGTGTGCAACAATGGGCTTAAAAGACCCTAAGGTTCAGCCCATTAAGACTTCCAAAATGCTAAGGTTCCAAAATTCAAAGGTTGTGTCCAAAGGTCAAGCATGGGGGAATTGGATGCTTTGTGTGTGACCCACAAGTCTTTACAAATCCCTACATAGGAGGGGGCGAGCCTTGGGAGTAGGGGAGAAAGTCACACACACACACACACACACACACACAAGCTCCCTTTACACAAAGGGAATGAGGGACACATGTCAGCTCCCTAGCCCAGATGTCCACAAGGTTTACCCAATTCCTATTGGATGGCCTTGGAGGTGGACCAATGAGAATTAGGCTAGAGTAAATCTAGTTTAATTAATTTAAAAACACTTAATAAAAGAACCAATGAGAATTAAGCTCTCTAGAAGACTATTGGACAGTCTCCCAAGGGGTCCAATGAGCACTCAGCAGCCCAATGGCTTGCCTGATTCCTATTGGCCAGGAGGCAAAGGGGTCCAATGAGAGTTTAGTTGAATTATTAAATTACCTAAAGCTCTTACAAAAGGGGAAAGGGGGACACATGTCAGAAGGCTATCACTTATGCTGCTTAATTGTCATTGGCTAGCCCTAGGGAGGTCCAATGAGAGAGTAGCATGAGCAAATGGCAAGAGGGGTCGACCAAGAGAGAGAGGGGGCTGATTTTTGCAAGGATTATTGACACACACACTCACACAATCTCATGTGTGAAGTAAAGAAGACTCTCTCTCCTTCTCAAGCTTTAATGGAAAGCTTATCACCTACTCCAAGAGAAGGGAGGCCTACACCAACAACTCTTGGCTTTGTGATGCAAATCCAACCAAGAGCCAAGCTTCAATGCATGCTCATCTCCTCTACCATGCTAATTACTAAGCTAAGCTATGCTAATATGAGTGATTATGTGAGGAGATGTACATCTTTCTCGTAAGAATACTCCTTCTTCCTCTCAATCTACTCTCACACCCTGCTAGCTCTCACCATCTTCGAAGGTGTGTGAGGTCTTGGGTTTGAGACAGGAGATAATTGATGTTGTGTTTGATAAGTGTTTTGCTTGGTGCATGAAGCTTTCATCTTCATGGCACTAGCTAGTCTTGAAGGAACACAAAGAATTGTATTGTACAATGTCTCTCTTGATGGGAGAAACCATAATACAAAGCCTTTTGGAGGAGGGACCGGCTCCATGTAAATCCGGTTCTCAAATGTTGTCAATAGCTTAATTTCTCTCTCTTTTGAAAGTATTGTTCATGCTATCTAACTAGGTGTTATGCTTTTTGTTGCTCTCTCCACCCAAGCACTCTTGTAATTCTCATTAGGAATCTATACTAATGAAATGCCCACTATGTTCATGCTAACTTCCGCTACACATAAGTATTTAGGCCATTAAATGTTACGTAATAGAAATTATTATCTTTTAGAGAGAGAGAGAAAGAGAGAGAGAGAGAGAGAGATCACGTGCTTTGCATACTTGATAGTTAATATCTTTTTGCTTATCAAATCTTAGGTTTCAATTAATATTTGAGCAAATCATTAATTACCTGGTTATTGGCTTTTTAAAAGAAATCCTTAGTGTTGTGTTGGGTTAGGGAGACCTTCATTGTTTGCAGTGCATGATGGAGACTTACCTTTCATTCCACATCCTGACATGTCTTTACTTTTATTTCATTCTATCGTTTTAAAATGCTAAAGTGAAGTTTCACCTTGCATAATTTTTGTAAATTTTAAAAACACACACACATATGTTTTTTTTTTTTTTCATTTTATTGTTTTAGAATGCTAAAGTGAAGCTTCATCTTGCATAATTCTAATAAATTCTACACACACACAGACACACATATTAATTAATTCTTTTTATTTCACCTTTCATTGCACAACTTCACATGGCTTTATATTTCTTGCATTTTATAGCTTGATTCCAATCAGTGTTAACGTTTGAGAAAGTCTCCTTTATTAAGCGGCTGTTGATCGAGTTTCCTCCTCACAAAGAGAAAAATCGGATATACTAGCAAAAATTTTGAGATTTGCAAAAATTTTGGATGACTTTCTCAGTTTTTCTTTCGTTTACCATGGTTTGCAGCTAGGTAGTCTCGATTTTCAATCGGTTCAAGACTAAGCTAAGACAATCCTTTCCCAAGCACTGATACCAGTTTAATTCAACTTAACAATTTTATCACTTTCTTAATTTTTTTGAAAGCCTTTGTGACCCTTTCACTTGTTTTTCTTTTATGTACCTTCAATCATTGATGAGAGAGCACCGTATTTTAATATTCACTCGCGGCGTTCATTCTCTGCACGTTGAAGGAACGAAAATCCGTTGAGGAGCCAACAAGTATTCGCTCTCTCTCTCTCTCTCTCTCTCTCCAGCTCAGAGTATCATCGTTTGAGGGCCGCAAGCAACTCACGTGAGGCCAGATTATGTTAAGACTTTGCAAACACGAGGTGGCGAGTGAGTATTAATTGTACCCAGATGCTCAACAGGTATCCCGCATTGTTTGATAGAGAGGACACATCACTGTAGTCAGTGGTGATGACTCGGGATTAGAGTTGCCTAGGCCATTCCCCCCTGCATATGTACCAGCATGGAGAGCGGGGAGTTGTGAAAGGGTTACTGGAGCTCAGGGAAGGGAGATAGATGTCACCGGCTTCTTTCAGCCTATAGAGACCAGATGTTCCAGGGTATAATATCACAAGCTGTGACTCTTAGGTGATGATGCTTAGACGAGCTTAGGGAAGAGAGACAGATGCCATGGGCCTCGTTTAGCCAATAGAGGCCAGATGTTTCAGGGTATAATATCACAGGCGGTGACTATTAGGAGGTGACACTTAGATGACCTCAAGGAACAGAGATGGGTCATCAGCTTCTTTTAGCCAAAAGAGACCAGATGTTCCAGGGTAGAGAATATCACTGGAGGTGACTCTTAGGTGGTGACATTTAGTTGCGTGCAGTCGATTCCACGTTCTGTGTATCATTTGCCGTTCATCATTGTGTGTGTAGATGGCATGCCTTGATGTCTAGAAGTAGAGGACTTGTATATGTTCATTTGTAGGCTTGTTTGATTAGTCTCATATTGCAATTTCAGGTCGTTAGCATGGATCCCAATCTATCAAGTATCTCAGCTGACACCACTGACTCTGGTGAGTGTTTCTTTTGCAAGAGAGCTGTACAGTTAAGGGTCGTGTATTTGGTGCTCATTCATTCTTACAATGCATCATTGCTTCTTTTGTGCCTACATGGGGTTTCTATCTGAGACAATAGATGTATGCATCCCACGAATCCGAAAGATGTTCGAGACAAAAAGCTTAGCCAAATGATCGGCCTTCATTGTCTTCTTCACTGGTACAAAAGGAGCCTGCTAACTGAACCTATTCATAATAGTCCAGATACCATCATGCCTACCTTGAGTCCTTGGGAGGTCGAAAATGAAATCCATAGCAATACATTCCCATTGTCAATTTGGAATAGGCAAAGGCTGGGGAATTCCTAATGCTTTGTGCCTCTTACACTTTCTGACATACCATACAAGTATCCACAAATTTATCTACATCCTTTTTGAGCGTAGGCCAATAGAAGTAACTCTCCCTTTACTATTTGACATACCGTACAAGTGTGCGCAAATTCACCATATCCTTTTTAAGTTGTGTAACAATGCTTTGAGCGTCGCATTTATTTCTCTATGTTAAAAAAAAGGAGGATTATGACACTCCGGCAACACTTTTTGCCTTAAAGCCCTTGTAACACCCAATGTGGCTTTTTGCATCAAATAACCATCCTTGAGAGAATACCCTACAAATGTCTCCCAAGTCTGCACTTGTCGTATATTACATCAAAGTCTCAATTGGAAACATACTGCTTCCTCATATTGTGACAGGTTTTAGGTTGGAGTTTTTGATCGGGAGCGCTGTCAAAGTTGACCATGTGGAAGCGATTACGCGAGAGAGAGAGAGAGAGAGAGAGAGAGAGAGAGAGAGAGAGAGAGAGAGAGAGAGGAGAATTTTTTTTCCCGAGAAAAGATCCTTCTATTAGTTAATGAAACTGCCAATAGGGCTACAACCACCTCTACAAGAGAGGGCTACAACAATCATGATGGGGAGACTCTCCCAATGAAAAAACAACATATGTACAGTGAGGCTAAATTAAGACATGGGAGGAGGGAAAAACCACACAGGTGGACGGTAGTGCCATCTGAGCACACCCTGGACCATGGTGAAGGAAGGCCCAGGACTCCAGAGTCGAAGGAGAGCCTCTCTGCGCTCCCGCATGTGGTCGGAACTGCCTTGAAGTCTCTCGAACTGTCCTCTGAGAGTATGGATCAGCTCTAGCCAAAGATCCCGAACAATCTTTGCTAGTGGTACAAGGCGAGCCTCGAAGATGTGGAAGCAGCGGGCCTGCCGGATGAACCAGAGTGTCAGGCCACCAATAAGATCCCAACAGTCCTCTCTCTCACTGCACCACTCCTGTGGAGTAAGCTCTGTAGCAGTCTAGAGTGTAGGCCGACCTCCTTGCATCACTATCATCCTGCTAGTGGAAGATAGCTCAAGCTGAAGTGCCGGGCCCGTGAGAGTGGACCAAGCAGCTGCCCCCCAAGTGTACTGCCGAGCTGTGAAACGAGCTAGCATCAGCCGAAGGACACGAAGCCACACCTGTTGTGCCAAAGGACAGTCCCAAAGACAGTGAAGCTGACCCTCCATAGGGTGGTCACAAGCTGCACATGCAGCCGAGAGACCACTATGTAGAAGCCAGCTTCCAACTGTCGTAGCTATGTGTACAACCAGCCACTGGAACAAAGTGACTCGTCTCGGCTCTATGGAGTCCCACAACCTCTCCCAAAAAGCTGCCAAGAACTCAGTTGTGAGACCCTCCTCCTGCCAATGAGGTGTTGCAGCAGGACGAGCCTCTCTCTGCGCTGTCAGTATGTGATGTCCCAGTCGAACAACGTACTGAAAGAAAGGGAAACGTGGATGGTCTGCAGAGGAGAACGGATCCCTCCAAAGCCACTCTCCAGGATCCCATTGTACTCATGCCAGTGGACAGCTCTCCCAAGCCCACAGTCTCTAGTGGCCAGTCTCAAGAGCTGCTGGGTCGGGATCTATGACACAAGTCCTCCCACAGATGCCCACCACACGGATCCTCTGAAAACAGCACTGCCACCTGCGGGGCGTCTACTGCAACTCGGTGTAAGCGTTCCTCACCCTGTAGCTCGAAAAACAGGGAGGGTATAGTCTCTTAGCAAGCCTGCGGGGCGTCTACTGCAACTCGGTGTAAGCGTCCCTCACCCTTTAGCTCGAAAAACAGGGAGGGTATGGTCTCTTAGCAAGCCCGAAGTGAGAGTGAGAACCTCCAGTCGCGTGAAGGCTCCCATCCATCTTGGTGCTGCTGACTCGAGAGGTGTGAGCCACTCAGTTGGTATTGCCTCTGAGATGTCCTGACACATGCTCTGCACTCCTCTCATGCCCTGTAGAGCTGAATGCCCTGAAGCTCCTTCGACAAGCCTGGAAACTGTAACCAGTCACCTAGAGAGCGTGCTGGACCCTTTGCCATGGGACCCCAGGAAACACGAGGCCGACTACCAACCAAGTGGCCTCTCTGAGTGCTAACCATGGGGTTCCAAACAAGGGGCTATCTGAGGCGTTCCCCGTGCAAGTAGGCTGACGTTGCTCCAGGCCTCGTCGCAGTTACTCCTGTAAGGATTTTAGTCACTAATCCTTAATTAAGTACTTAAATTCATGATTAAGACTTAAGAAACTTGAAATGAACTCAGAAACAAGACTCAGAAGACTCTGTGTTTGATTGATTGAATGACTGCTTGAAAGTGAGTACAATAGGCTCCTTATATAGGAGACGAAGAGAGACAAATGAAAAGACATGTCTCCTGGTGAAGAGACATGACTTTAGACGTAAAGACACATCCTTTCGGCGAAGAGCTGCAACCATTGGGCAAAGAGTTGCACCCGTAGAGCGAAGGGGTGTGACCAATCGTCGAATGAGTGTGGCTTTTGGTGAAGAGGCACGTCTCATGGGCGAAGGGGTGTGACCATCCAAGCGCAAGGGTCCTCCTTGGCATGGCACTTCGCGTATCTGCAACTAGGAGTAGATGTATTGCTGTTAACATAGTCACAAGCGTGACATTCCCTCCCATTTAAAATGAGAGCCAGTGTCAAAGAAATGACTTCTGATGTTGATAGAACTCTGGAAAAGCATTGAATCTTCGAAAATCTTCAATCTTTGAGTTATCTGAAACCTTTGTCTTGAACCTTTGCTTCTTGCGAAACCTTTTTGCTTTGACTGCTAAATCCTATGTCATTGCATTATTCAAAGACTTTTTAGAGGAATCTGGCATAACCAGGTTGACTGCAACAAGAGGTTGATCTTCAAAATCCTTTATGCGATGTAAGATTTCTGGTTCAAAATCTTCCAGTAACTGCGAAATATTTGGGGAAGAGGAAATCTTCTCAAGGTACTCTTCAGATGGGGTAACTTCAACTTTAGTAATCACTGGAGAGGATTGTGGCTTGAGACTGTAATCATCTTCCAATAATGAATCCCAAAATTCTTTAGAATCATCTTCAGAAACTGTCACTTCATGACGTGAAATTGGCATATCATCATCCAATAAAGAATCAAAGAAAGCATAGTCGTCTTCAGACTCAGAATCTGCAATTATCTCCTTATCTTTGTCTGGTAATGAAGTATCACTTGGAAAAACTTCTTGCTTGAAATCATCTTTGTCTTCAGCAATTGATTCAAGAGAAGTTAATGAATTCAAAAATTCATCAATAATAATATTTGCATCTGCATCGGAAATCATATTCGCTTCATAATCCACTGTCGTTTGACTAGTACACGTGATGCTTGAATCACTCTTTTCGCATGAGAAAGCCCGTGTAAAGTCAATTTATGTCCATCTTTGAACAAATTGATAGTATGTCCTCGAAAGCTAATTGCTGGATCATATTGGAATAATCAATGCTGACCAAGAATCATGTCGTAATAAGATAAAGGCATGACTTCAATATCCAGTTAATCTGCATAAGTTTGAATCTCAAACTGCAATTGTCGAACTGTCTGATCACAAGTCAAAATTGATCCATCTGCTAATTCCACATCATATAAGTGAGATGTCTTCTGAATTGGTAAACCAAGCTGTTGCACTATCTGAGTACTGACGAAATTATTAGAACATCTGCTGTCCACCAAAACATTGATGGAGCGACCATTGAGCCTTCCAAGAAGGCTCAAAACTTGCTTTGAGAGAGGCTCCAAAACTGAAGAATTGCACTGAGCATGCTTCATAAGAATAGTCGTATACTCTGAGACACGAATCGTATTGACCATAGATTTTCCTTTATCCTTAGCAAAATCTGGTTGTTCAAAATTCGATGATGTTTCCGCGCTGGACTTCCTTTTCGAATTAGACGGATTTGGTTTCTTTGGACATTGATACCATCTATGGTCACCACCGCAAATTGTACATAATCCTTTCTTCTTTGAAGTCGAAGATCCATTTGACGAAGAGCCTTACTGAGTATTGGAATGCCGACCTTGAGAAAAATCACGTCCTTTACCACGATCAAGTGGAGGAACATGTGAAGAAGATCCGCTTTCAGATTGTCGGTCTTGAGAATAGAACCTTGAAGCTGAATAAGGTTGCGTTGCTTGCTGTCTGAAGTGAGATTGATGTTGGTGACTTTGGCTATAGCTTTCTCTACGATCGTGCTGTGAAAAGCGAGCGCTGTTTAAAGATCTGTCACCAGGGAGAAAATTCCGTGTAGGGCGCTGATTATCGCCAAGACGCTCCACATAGGTAATTGCAGCATCCAAGGTGGTATGGTTGTATTTGTGCACATCGTCCTTCAGGTTGGGTTCGAGTCCGTCGATAAAGCTGTGAAGTTTATCAGAGGGACTAAGGGTCTCTATCTCCAGAGTTAGCCTTTGGAACTCTGTGATGTACGCGGCCAAGGAACCTCTCTGGCTCAGGCGGCGAAGAGAGGACCGGGAATGAAAATCCGCATTGGCAGGTTCGAACCCCTTGCGAATAGCACGCCGGAATTTATCCCAAGAAGGTGTGTGTTTACCATCAGCAACCCGTCGTTGCCACCAAAGAAATGCTGTGTCCTTGAGCAGAGAACTAGCAAGTGCAACTTTTTTACTCTCGACAAGGTCTGTGTTTGACAAGTAGACCTCGATTTTGAATAGCCATTGGTCCAACACGCGCTTGTCACGGCGACCAATGTAAGGTTCCGGTAGTTTAACATCAAGCTTCTTCTTCTGTGCAGCATTAAAAATTTTATTAAGTAATTGAAGTTCGTGATTCTCTACCTCTTCAGTTGGATCTGGTTCGTTTGGTTCGTCCACTTAAGCTTTGGAAGGTGTTAAAGATGTTGCATTAGTAGTCCGAGAAACAGCAGGACGACTTCGAGAAGTGTTTTGTGTCTGCATCTCATCCAAGCGAGTGTGAAGTGATGCGAGACTTATGGAAAGTGTGACCATCTGCTCCTTGATGAGAGGAAGGGCATCGTCAGATTGACCACTTCCGTCCTGAGAATTCGGCATGGTTATGTCTCAAAAGGAACTCGAACAGGTGCAAGTTGTGGGTCGGGAACAGGTTCTAGGACGGGTGTTCCGTGGGCGGAAAATGCCTCTAGAATAAATTCGCGCTCTGGAGTCGGGAAATCGGGAAAAATTATCACTTCCGGCTTTGAGTAGAGAAATTCACCCGCAAAATTTCATCGAGGAATTTCGTGTATTGGTTCGCGTCGGCCATGTGTGCGAAATGTCTTGCGTAGAGAAGGTGCACACAGAGCAGAGCAAGAGAGAGGCAACGTAAGGTTTTTTTTTTCTTTTTTAATGTAGGCTCATGGGAGTTTTTTTTATTTATAAAATTTATAAGGTGTGTTTGCATTGGCTTTTTTCTAAAAATTGGGTATTTTCACATGGGTTTAAAAATTTGGGTTAATTTGGGGGAGGCCGGTCAAGTGTTGCCGGCCACTTGAGTTTTTAATAAATTTGGGTCATCTTTTGAATGGTCATGCTGCCTGGTTTTTTATGTAAGGAAATTTCAGTAGCGCAGCCCAGCCAGCGATTTGTTTGAAAACCCACGCGTAAGTTTATTCCAGCGCTGCACACAGCCCAGCATTTTAGAAATTTCAGCCCATTGGTGAAGTTTTCAGCAGCCAGCGATTTCAGCAAATTGAAGCGCTGTGCAAATGGATGCAACTCTTCACAAGGGAGTGTCCATTCGAGGTGAAAAGGCACTAGGGATTAGGCTCTGAATTTTAGCGTTCCAACAACCAGGGGTGTATGTACGTGTGCCTTGTAGGCAAAGGGGTGCGATCATTGGGGAAAGGGTGGTCACATGCCGGCTTGGTGCCTATGCATGAAGGGGTGCGAGCACACACACGAAGGGGTACAATATGGTGAAGAGGCACGCGAAGAGGCCTCCCGTAGGGAGTTTCCGGACCGTCATCGGGTACACCACACACATCTGTGTATGTGTCTTTATTTATGTAATTGGAATAGAAAAATTCGTGTTACCTTGTACTGGTAGTAGAAGTACACCATCTTTCCTGTGCGGCCATACAACACATGAGGTGAGTGTCGCGGGTAGGGTCGGCAACGGCGAGGCTAAGTAGATGCCAAGTCCAAAGGCCCGGGAAAAAAAATATGCTCTGATACCACTGTAAGGATTCTAGTTACTAATCCTTAATTAAGTACTTAAACTCATGATTAAGACTTAAGAAACTTGAACTGAACTCAGAAACAAGACTAAGAAGACTCTGTGTTTGATTGATTGAATGACTGCTTGAAACTGAGTAAAATAGGCTCCTTATAGAGGAGACAAAGAGAC
Organism: Adiantum capillus-veneris; assembly: GCF_014529385.1. Classification (NCBI taxonomy): domain Eukaryota; kingdom Viridiplantae; phylum Streptophyta; class Polypodiopsida; order Polypodiales; family Pteridaceae; genus Adiantum; species Adiantum capillus-veneris. The sequence goes on from NC_140951.1 coordinate 78,871,464, forward strand.
ACAAATGAGAAGACACGTCTCCTGGTGAAGAGACATGACTTTAGACGTAAAGACACATCCTTTCGGCGAAGAGCTGCAACCATTGGGCAAAGAGTTGCACCCGTAGAGCGAAGGGGTGTGACCAATCGTCGAATGAGTGTGGCTTTTGGTGAAGAGGGTTTAGTCAACTCTATTGTAGGCCTTCTCAAAATCGAGAGAAAGAATCACCAAATCCTCATCACGGAGCCGCGCGAGGGCAGAAGCCTCCCAAAAAGTACAGATGTTAAGGATACTACGCTCCTTGACAAAACAAGGTCGGAGTCCCATGTATAGGGCTCTCTACAAGTGGCTGAATCCTCAAACTCAGAGCCTTGGCAAGAATTTTGTAGGCTGAGTTGAGGATGGTGATGGGGCGCCACTTTCGAATCTCATCCAAGGAGCCACCCTCCTTGGGAATGAGGTAAATCAGGCCCTCACTCATGCTGTCAGGCATCTCTTCTGTGTGCAGGACGTACTGAAAAGCACTACAGAGATCTGAGCCAAGCAAGTCCAAGTACTCCAAGAAAAAGATGGGAGTCAAGCCATTCTCACGTGGACAACTACCACGGGGGATTGCACTAAGAGCCGTGTGCAGCTCCTCTAGCTGTAGAGGCAGCTCAAGCCTCTGACGCATCTCCTTAGTCACAAGACAAGGCATCTATGCCCATACTTGCACTTTGCATGCATCTTGACGTTCTGACTGGGGCTCTGCCGACAATAAATCACGGTAAAAGTCAGTAGCAATTGCATGTATGTCCTCTAGCTCTGAAGCAACTGACCCGTCGGGTCTCCTCAATTGACTGCCTTGGCATGCATATGCTGAGGTCCCACTGCCTCAAAGAAAGCGCCTGTCACTCTATCACCCACTTGGGTCCACTGAGATGCCTGTCGATGGAAAGCAAACTCATGACGCGTCTCCTCTGTGCTGACGAGCTCCTGGCGAGCCTGCTGTAACTGCTCCTCCAACCACGAACTGTCTGGATGCTGCTCTTGCATCCTCTGCAAGGAAGCAACACCCCGTCGGAGACGCTGCTCCTCCTCTATGGCTGCAGCCAGGCGAGCCGAAGACTCCTAAAGAAAGAGTCTACTAAGTTGAGCATGTCCTGAGGCCACTCTGTGAGCAGGATTGTCTTGCATGTCTAAGCTCTCTGTCCAAAGAGCCTCCACTCGCTCTTAAGCGTTGAGTCAAGCAGGAGCTTCTCTGGGATGCGAAGCATTGTGCTCCCATTCCTCTGCCTATCAATCACTGTAAGGATCACTGGAGCATGGTCCGAAAAGGAGGTCCCTGCCAGAATGCCAACTGTCCCACCCAAGTCACAGAAGTGGTCACTAGTGTAGAAGCGATCTATCCGAGATAGATTCACGCCTCCCACTCTGCGGTCCGAACGAGAGAAGGCCAGGCTGTCTGGGGGCCTCACAAAGCTGGAATGCTGCCACACATCTGAAACCCGCAATCATACAAAACCTCTTCCAAGCTGCCATCTCAACTCCATGCACAGTAGTATGGCTACCACCAATCCTATCAGAGGGTTCCTCCAACATGTTGAAGTCACCCCCCTATGCACCATTGCTCTGCTTGCGGCAGAGACTCGACAATCTGAGATCAAAACTCTGCACGTGCACTCGCTGCATTGGGCGCATAGATGTTCAGGAAGCCCACAAGACAACCCTGAACCTGCATAGTGATCCACTGAGCCCTGCTTGGCACAATAATCCCTCTGCCCACAATGGCCAGCTGCAAAGAATCCGCAATAGTCATACATACCCCACCCTGGATGCCTCCAGGTCCAAATGCAACTGACCAAAAAGTCTCATATCGTCCACGCAAAAGCTGACCACAACGTCTAATGCGGCTCTCACACATATGATGCTCCTGTAGCATAAGAAGGTCAATCTCTCCTCCCACAAGGCATCGCTGAAGCTCCTGACGCAGTCGGCCCCTCTGACGTTGAAACTGGGGCCCACCTAATCCCTGCATGTTCCAGGAGACGATCCTCGTGGGGAGCGAGAGAGAACCGATGCTGCCGCAGTAGCTAACCGTGCTATCTTCGAGGCTGGCTTGGATGGGGAGTAATCCGCATCCCAGCGTCCTTGAGATAGACGCGACTGCAAAGAGTGCCTAGCCCAAGCCCAAGTAGACCGAGCCGTGCGTAAAGCAACCTCCTCTGTCCAGGAGTCCTCATGTATGTATACATAGCATGCCGGGCACTGTGTCAGCAAAAAGGTGGACCACAATGTGTCTACATCCTGCTGCGTCTGGAGGTGTCACAACAAACTTGGCCAATGGCCAAAGAGTCTAAAGCAAGTCTGTAACCCCTAGGTCTCCCATGTGGTGAGAGAACTCTAGGGCCTGTGTTTGCAGCCACTCCAACACTGAGTCTATGGTCCACTCTGCCTGGTCCTTGCCGCATAGGGGAAACGAGAAGCCAACCGCTGAGTCCAAGGCCTCTATCCCCCTAGCTGCAAGGAACAATTCACATGAACTCTGAAGCAGGTTGCCTCAAGGTCTGGTGAGGGGTGGCCGAGAAAATGTGTAAAGTCGTAGGCAAAGAAATCCCAACGGCGACGAATGTCGAAACTCATCAGACCACGAGGAACTGTTGCAAAGGGAGACGTTTGCACCATAAGAGGGGGTTGCAAGAAAGGCGATCCCTCTCGCTAATCGACTCGTGGCAAAGGCGCTGCTAAGAGATCGCCTAGCAGCCAAGGTAGGCCCTGCCTCTTGAGACGGCTGCGGGACTGGAGTGGGAGGAGGTGAGGGAGCAAGGGGGGGAGCAGGGGGGGCGAGGGGGATCGACAAAGGTAGCAGGACGAGATGGAGAGACAGAGGGAGGAGGAGGGGGAGGGGGGGAACTCGAAGGGAGGAGGGGCTGTCGAGAGTGAGGGTGAGGTGGAGGCTGGAGCAAGGACCTCGTCCTGCTAAAGAGGATCGAATCGGTTCCCTGTGGGAACCCACTGCTGCTGGGCAGGAGCTTGAGGACCACTCTGAGTGCCAGGCTGGCGCAGTGGCCCTTGTCGACGTTGACCACGAACCTGCTGCTGCCAGCCCTCCTCCGCTTGAGCCACAGGCTCGGAAGGTGGCTTTGTTTGCGTGCTCTATGGCTCTGCCTGCTGCTGCTAGCCAGCCCTTGCTGGTTGGGGCTGGGCCTGTGGTGTAGGTCGGGGTCTCCTCCGCGGACAAGCCTTCCCAAGATGGCCCATTTGTCAATAAATGAAGCACTGATTCGGGAGGCCCGAATACTCCACGCTCTGTCTGAACCAACCCCCACTCACTCGAGGAAGAAGGATAACCTTGGAAAGAGTGTGGGTGTCCCTAACCAGAACTCGGACTGAGGAAATGCCGGCCGCCTTGGCAGCTACCGAGGCTGCCGTGCGAGGTGTCTCTAGGACAGTCCCAATCACTGAGCCTATCCTGGACAAAAGTGGTAAGTACTCCCACCTCAAACCAGGAAAGTAGACGGTGATGGGAAGGTCTGCCTCCTCTACCAGAACATTTGAAGCTGGGTCAAAACCATGTCTCCACTATTGAAAGTGGGCTCGAACTGCTCGGATGGTCAGGGGGCTCATCGCAATGACCTTGGACGCCATCTCAGAGGTCTCAATTTCTCAAACTCTATCTGGTAGTAGCCGCGTCTGAGGAATTGAACGTCCAGGATCTTGCCCACCTCTGCGAGAAGGCGGGCCTGGAGAAGATCATGTAGCTCTCCTCTGCTGGGTCTGGTGCCGAGAATCTTGCAGATGACGGATGTCGCCTGTAGGCATTCCACCTTTGCAGCTAGGCTCTCTTGCTTTGTCGGTGAAAGAACAAGTCGAATGGTGGGCTCAGTGGGGTTGGGCGAAGGGACTTCATTGGACTTCCTTTGTGGCGGAGCATGAGCCTCCATTTGTGTCTGCTGTTGTGAAGAAAAGGCGAAGAGCGTCGACAAAGGGGGAAACTTCTGCTGGACCGAGCACGTCAAGGATGCTGGCGAGGCCCGACAAGCAGGAGTGGTTGAAGATAAAAAGGAAAAATGGAGGCGGGCGGGACGATGGCTAAAGGTAAAGTGCAGGAAGGCGGGCGCGGCAGGCGGACAGGGCAGCAGGATGGGTAGCAGGAGGGGCTGGCGACGGGCAAGGGGTGGGCAGTGGGTGTGGCTGGCGACACGCAGCGGGCAGGCGGCCAGCAGGTGTGGTAGCGGGTTGGGCAAAACGTGCAGGGGGGTTGCGCGCAAGAAGGCAGGCAGGGGGACTGAGCGAGGCTGAGAGGGGGGGGGGGATGATGGCGAGGAGGGGGAGGTGCGAGTAGCAGTAGCGAGCGCTTCGTCAGATCAACAGTCCACACACAAAAGTTGTTGAGAGGATAATTTTTAACATTGGTGCAGCTAAAGTTTGTCCAAGCTAGGGCTTGGTCAATGCCAGGCAGAGGCGGCAGCTGAGCGTAGTGCAGAAGGCTAGGGCAGGTACCAAGGGGCTAGGCAGCCAAAGTATAGCAAAAATGCATGCTTAAAGTGTTTTTTTAGGCCAGGGGGCCTCCGAAGTGGGCTAATTGGACGGCAGGTCAAAGTGTCCGAGATGCGGGAAATGTGTCCTGAAATGTGGTGTTCAAGATGCTCTAGAAGCTCATCCAGACGGCTCGTCAAACGGGGCTTCGGTGTGAAAGATATGTCAGTCCGAAGTTAGAAGGCTTCGCAGGTCCCGACGGGCAGAGCAGGTACAGACAGGTGGCCAAAACTGAGATAAGTGGATACACATGTAAAGCTCAATTTGTGGAGCATGCCGGTCTTTTCGGTTTGGCATTCGGAGCTCAAACGGGCAAGTTATGGCCTGTGGAATATTTGTCGGGGGTCGGGTACGTGCTCACCGGGCCACGTCGATAATAGGCATGATGACAAAGATATTCAAGCATGGCGAAAAGCGATCGGGTGGTTTTCCCTATCCTCGGATGTGTTTTCGGACGCCATGGTACGGAACGGTAGGGAAGCGCGAGGATTTTGGGGCCGGCAAATAAATCTCCCATGCAGCATAGCTGAAAAATTTATATGGCAAGCCGGGGATGTGTTGTGAGCAGGGAGCACCGACAGTGCGGAGGAATGTGTGCCAAATCTTTTCTTGGTTGTGAATAAAAAAGGAAAGAGGGCTGGAGTTGGAAGGGGTGAAAAAAAAAAGACCCTCAATAGGGAAGCAAAAGAAAAAAGCTGAGGAGGAAGCTAAGGAGAGCAATAGCGCCGGGCGCTATTGCTACAAAATGGTTTTTTTAGAAAGTAAGAAAAGGAAGGAAAGGGAGAGGGTAGGTTTTTCGAGCGAAAAGTTTTTTTGGGCTTGGGTTTTTGCCTGGAGCTTGGAGAAGAAGGAGCCTTCGTAGTACGTACGCTCGAGGATGGGAGACATGTGAGAAGGTAGATCGCCATCAAGTAGCTCGAGAGGGCGAGTGCCTTGTTGAAGGAGGGTTTTTTTTAGAGCTTTTGAGCTGCTCGTTCGTTTGGAGCCATGGAGAGCTCACGAAGAGTAGTGGCCATGGAGTCCTTGAAGCCGGGCTTGAGCGGGGCTCGCCCTTGTGTACCTTTCGATGCGCGTCGGTTGCGGCGATGAGGATTGTACAGTTTTTTGGTGTGCCTATGAAAGAGGAAGCCCCCGTTGCAGTGAATTTTTGTGCGTAGTCTCGGCCCCCCTTCCCCCCTTCTCTTCTGCTCTCGTGTGTGTGCGTGCGGCCGTGTCGGCAAGTGTGTGCCGCCCCGACGAAGCGTTGCAGCGAGAGAGTGCGTGTGGCGTTTTGAGCGTGTGGGAGAGCATAAAAGCTACTGCATTGCGGTGCGCGGGTTGTGTGAGTTAGTGTGTGTCTGTGTGAGCATGTGTGCGCGCGTGGTTTGGTGAAAAGAGCGAGTCGAAGGTGCTCGCAAAGTGGATTGGGGTGCAGTGTGTGCCCTGGGCTATAGGAGGCAGTCGTGTTAGCGCACTGGGCGTGCTCCCCATTCCCCCTCTCCATCTTCTGGTGCCCCAACTGAGGAGCGCATTGATGCTCCTAGTTGAAGTCAAAGCGGTGATTTTGGTGATGCCAAAGGTGCAGCCTTTGAAGAGCAGGTACTGCTAGAGAAGTAATGGCTTGGACGGGATTTCCCATTTTCACTGGGGTCGAAGATGTAGGAACCTGGCTCCAAGACTATGGGTTGTTCGTGCTGGAAAGCGGTTTGTCGAGGGAAGAAGGTGCGATACAGGTGTTTCCTCTTCTGGTTCGGGGTAAAGCGAGGCTATGGTTCGATGGCTTGCCTAATGAGGAAAAGGTGAATCATGAAGCACTGGAAGCGGCTTTTCGAAGCAAATATGTAGCAGATGCGCAGTTGGATGAAGTAAAGAGAAGGATGGACAATTTGAAGCAAGGCTTGAAAGCTGATTTTCAAGCGTTCCTATGGGAGTTTGGAGTCCTTTGGGGAAAGCTGATAAAGGTAACTGTTGTTGAGAATGTTGGGTTTTTAAAGTTGAGAAAATTCATGGATTGCCTGCATGAGGAAGTGCGTGATAAGGTGGAGATTGATGGCCCGGTGTCATACGAAGAGGCTGTAGCTCTAGCGAGAGGGCGGTCCAAAAAGATGTTGAAGAAGCGCGAAGCTAGACAGGGTTTGCCAGGTGTTGTGATCCCAAAGCAGGTTGATGCGGTGGTAGCCGAGCCAAGGATCGTGCAAAGAGAAGTGCATGTGCAAGAGGAACCGAGAATTCTGTGGTTGCAGAGAGATAGGGTGGTTCCTATGCAGAGGATGCCAGCTAGAGCGGCTCCAATTGTGGAAGATATGCAGGTTGTTCCCGATCAAGCAAAGGATGTGCTACCAAGCTCAAGTATGACTGGAAAAGCTTCATCAGAGGGTGGTAAAGGTCAAAGGGTGCGGTTTGTAGATGAGATCGAAGCGGTGAAGCTAGAGGAGCTTCCCGAGTTTGAGACAGAGGACGAGGTTGAGCCGAGTGAAAGTAGCTCTTTGGATGTTGACACAAGTTGGGAGACCGAGTCGTCTCAGTCCAGGTATGATGAGTTTGATCTCTTGCAAGTGAGTGGAGATGCGGTGAATGCATGTGAAGAGCAAGGATCAGTGCAAGCCGTTATGTTCGGTGGAGACCAAGTGGAGGAGCCCGAGCCTACAGGTGATGATGTGGAGGTGAAAGTGATCTGCGGTGCCATGTTAGTTGCCATGCTGATGAAAGTGGCAGTGGAGTATGCCGTGGTAGTGCAATACGTGCAGAGTTTTGCCAAGAAGGATGGAGGAACCTTGCCTATGGGAGAGGACGAGGATAATGCGATAGAGAGTGAGTTTCTCTCTTCCTTGATGGAGCATGATGCAACAGTAGAAGAGATGCTTGAAGAACAGGTGATAGAAGCCGACATGCAGGTGGTGTTGGTAGACCTTGAAGGGCCGATTGATGAGGGGGATCTTGATGATGTTGGGATTGAGTGCAATGCAGATGACAAGGCAAGCATGGAGCCAAAGGTAGAGGTGCTTCCTATGCAGCAAGCGCACTCTGTGGTGGTGGCAGACAATACGGATTCCCAGATTGTGTTCGAGCTTTCTAAATGGATTTGTGAATGGTGGTTGAAAGGGATGCTGATAAAAGCGGCTGTGCAGTGGGCTGTTGAGCAGGTGCAGGATCTTCTAGATGAGGATCTAGTTTTACATGGATGGGAGGGCGGGTCAAATATGTTAGGTCTGTTTGATACGAGTGATGATGCAGATATGCCGAGAGTGTTGGTTGAGCACGATAGTGCTCTATTTTATGTTCTTGAAGGTGCTTGGTTGCGAGTGGATAGTTTGCCAGGGAGTGCTTGGAGTGGTAGAAGCATGTTGATGGCAGTTTGGCTATGCAGTTGGGTATGTGCCTTGGTATGGCACTATGCAAGGGTGTTAAAGGTGGACGGAAGAGACCAGTACATGGTGTTTGACCCAGGCGGTTGGTGATAGGTAAAGCAAGGGGTTGGGCAACCCACATGAACAAAGGCAGCGGGTAGCAGATGCCAGGTTTTGTACATATGTTAGGTGGTTTTGTGATGTGCAGAGAGTTTGTGTTGGTGTGGCAGTTTTTTAGTGTACTAAGCCTGTTTGTGGTTGAACATGAATGTTCAACAAGGGGGTGGGCAATGATGGTGCAGCTAAAGTTGGTCCGAGCTAGGGGATGGTCAATGCCAGACAGAGGCGGCAGTTGAGTGTAGTGCAGAAGGCTAGGGCAGGTACCAAGGCGCTAGGCAGCCAAAGTATAGCGAAAATGCATGCTTAAAGTGTTTTTTTAGGCCAGGGGACCTCCGAAGTGGGCTAATTGGATGGCAGGTCAAAGTGTCCGAGATGCGAGAAATGTGTCCCGAAATGTGGTGTTCAAGATGCTCTAGAAGCTTGTCCAGACGGCTCGTCAAACGGGGCTTCGGTGTGAAAGATATGTAAGTCCGAAGTTAGAAGGCTTCGCAGGTCCCGACGGGCAGAGCAGGTACAGACAGGTGGCCAAAACTGAGATAAGTGGATACACATGTAAAGCTCAAGTTGTGGAGCATGCCGGTCTTTTCGGTTCAGCATTCGGAGCTCAAACGGGCAAGTTATGGCCTGTGGAATATTTGTCGGGGGTCGGGTACGTGCTCACCGGGCCACGTCGATAATAGGCATGATAACAAAGATATTTTTGAGCTCGCTCGGGTCTTGGAAAATCACATGCAACGTGGGGAGTCAACCAAAATTGGCGGCCTGCTAATCGGAGTCATGGGCATCAAGATAGACCCCAATTAAAATTGATAGACAAGCATGGCGAAAAGTGATCGGGTGGTTTTCCCTATCCTTGGATGTGTTTTCGGACGCCATGGTACGGAACGGTAGGGAAGCGCAAGGATTTTGGGGCTGGCAAATAAATCTCCCATGCAGCATAGCTGAAAAATTTATATGGCAAGCCGGGGATGTGTTGTGAGCAGGGAGCACCGACAGTGCGGAGGAATGTGTGCCAAACCTTTTCTTGGTTGTGAATAAAAAAGGAAAGAGGGCTGGAGTTGGAAGGGGTGAAAAAAAAAAGACCCTCAATAGGGAAGCAAAAGAAAAAAGCTGAGGAGGAAGCTAAGGAGAGCAATAGCACCGGGCGCTATTGCTACAAAATGGTTTTTTTAGAAAGTAAGAAAAGGAAGGAAAGGGAGAGGGTAGGTTTTTCGAGCAAAAAGTTTTTTTGGGCTTGGGTTTTTGCCTGGAGCTTGGAGAAGAAGGAGCCTTCGTACGCTCGAGGATGGGAGACATGTGAGAAGGTAGATCGCCATCAAGTAGCTCGAGAGGGCGAGTGCCTTGTTGAAGGAGGGCTTTTTTTAGAGCTTTTGAGCTGCTCGTTCGTTTGGAGCCATGGAGAGCTCACGAAGAGTAGTGGCCATGGAGTCCTTGAAGCCGGGCTTGAGCTGGGCTCGCCCTTGTGTACCTTTTGATGCGCGTCGGTTGCGACGATGAGGATTGTACAGTTTTTTGGTGTGCCTATGAAAGAGGAAGCCCCCGTTGCAGTGAATTTTTGTGCGTAGTCTCGGCCCCCCTTCCCCCCTTCTCTTTTGCTCTCGTGTGTGTGCGTGCGGCCGTGTCGGCAAGTGTGTGCCGCCCCGACGAAGCGTTGCACAGAGAGAGAGAGAGAGAGAGAGAGAGAGAGAGAGAGAGAGAGAGAGTGCGTGTGGCGTTTTGAGCGTGTGGGAGAGCATAAAAGCTACTGCATTGAGGTGCGCGGGTTGTGTGAGTTAGTGTGTGTCTGTGTGAGCGCGTGGTTTGGTGAAAAGAGCGAGTTGAAGGTGCTCGCAAAGTGGATTGGGGTGCAGTGTGTGCCCTGGGCTATAGGAGGCAGTCGTGTTAGTGCACTGGGCGTGCTCCCCATTCCCCCTCTCCAACGTTGTAGGAAACTATCCCAAGGGACCTTAAAGATCTATCCGACGAGAAGAAGAAGAAGAAGAAGAAGAAGAAGAAGAAGAAGAGAATTTCAACGTCGTAGGAAACTATCCCAAGAGACCTTAAAGATCTATCCCGACGAGGAGAGTTGAACTCAAGACCTGTTATTCAAGAGGGAAATGGTATAACCAGTCTACCACACTTGAGAGAGAGAGAGAGAGAGAGAGAGAGAGAGAGAGAGAGAGCTTTTGAACCAACCAACATCGGAACCAACCAACCTTGGCAATGAATTGATGAGATACAATGGGGCCTCCAAGGCCATAAGTACCCCCCTAAGTAAATTGTCCTATTGAAAGTGTTGACAAATAAGTAAAAGAAATACCTAAAGCCAAAATAAATATTGGGAACACATTGGACTATTCACTTGAGATGCCATAAACTTTAACATCCTCTGTGTCATAGTTACAGGGGACGGGGGGGACGGGCCCTAGGGCTGGGGGACGGCCGTAATCGGGCCGGGAACGGCTGGGAACGCCGAGGGACGGACAGAAAACGGGTCGGACGGGCGGGTCGCAGGGGGGACGGACCGGGGACGGCCGGGGCCGGACCGGGGTCGGACGGGGACGGCAAGGGTCGGCCGGGGTCGGACCGGAACAGACTCAAAAAAATGGCCGTTTTTGACCATTTGCAACGGCTCTGTGCAGCCCCAACTGCCATATTTTTTAAGCCTTGGCCCTTGGGAGGCTATAAAAGGCTCCCTTGGGCCTCTTAATACTCATAGTCTCAATGCTCAATGCTCATTCCATTTCCCTCAAGCTCAAGGCTCAAGCTCATTCCATTTCCCTCAAGCTCAAGGCTCAAGTTTGAACTTTGAAGCTCTCCTCTCCCTCTTCTACCCACTTTGAAGATCTCCTTTACTCTCTCTCCACACAAGCTCTCCTCTAACCCTTCTAACTTCTAAGCTCTACTCTCTCGAGTCTCCACCATCATGTCATCTCAAGCCAACTCCACTTCTCAAGCCGCTTCTTCTCGAAGGAGGCCCGCCGTGCAAACGTGGTCGTGGTGGGATGAAGTCGACTTTAGCTCGCGTGGCAAAGGTGGCGGTGCAAGACCATGGTTACGAAAATAGGGGAATATGGCTCCTCTTATGTGCCACCTTCATCGGAGAGGCTTCGCACCACCCTCCTTGACAAAGAGAAGCTTGCCGTGGAGCAAGCGGCCCAAGCAACAAAGGATTTGTGGGAGACCAATGGTGTCTCTCTTCTTGTAGATGGATGGAGCGACACCCGCAAGCGGTCCATCCACGGGGTGGTGGCCTACTCTCGGGGGGAGATGTACTTTGTGGAGTCACATGATGCATCCGATAGTGGCAAGGCCGCCGAGATGCTTGCTGCGGAGTGGACAAGCACCATAGAGATCACCGGTCCGGAGAATGTCCTTTGTATGGTTGCAGATGGAGAGGCGTCAAATAGGGCAGCCGGAGCTATCATTGAGGGCATGTATCCCAGCATCCATGTCACATTTTGCATGGCGCATTGCCTCAATAACCTCCTCAAGGACATAGGGAACTTGTCATGGATTTCACCCACCATTGGTGACGCCTCTCGAATTGTCTCCTTTGTGCTCAACCATCAAAAAGTGCGCCATGAATTCTCAAAGAGGAGCCACTTGTCTTTGCTCAAATATTCAGAGCCAAGATTTGCATTCAATTGGCTTATGCTAGGCCGCTTGTCTACATGTGGCGGAGCCTTAAGGGGCCTCTTTCTCAGTGATGAGTTCCAGGCCATGCCGGAGTCTACATCAGCAGTAGGATTGAAATGCCGAGAATGGGCCGATGACGCCGCTTGGTGGGAGGAGGTGAAGACTCTTGACGCCATGGTCAAGCCTATTCTACACCTACTTCGAGTGGTGGATGGCTTGCAGCCATGCATTGGCAAAGTCTACGAAGCCATGGATCGGATGATAGAGGCACTTGAGAAGCTTGTGCCTGACCCTGTTCAGTATGCGGAGATTCATGGTTTGTGTGAGTCGAGGTGGAATGGATACTACTCTCCACTTCATGCGGCAGCTTATGTGCCTGACCCTGAGTTTCAAGGAAGGCGTCAAGAGACCGACAAGGAGGTGAGCAAAGGATGGCGGCTTGCATTGGAGCGCCTTTAGCCTAGCAGTGACATTAGGCGCAAGATTAGAGACGAGCTACTCAACTACAGGCAAAAGAAGGGCTCCTATGGATGTGTAGATGCACAGCTTGATCGCAACAAGATTGGCTCGGTTTTGTGGTGGGAGGACTATGGAGGAGATGGCCCACATTTGCAGCGCTTGGCTGTTCGTGTCCTTAGCCAAGCATGTACCACTAGTTGCTTGGAGCAACTATGGAGTGTGTACTGCCACATTGCCTCTAAGAAGAGGAATCGCCTTGGGGTTCAGAGGGCCAATGATTTGGTGTTTGTGAGCGCTAACTTGCGCATGCTTGCCAAGAGCGTCACACACAAGGCAGATCCTTTCACTGAGTGGGAGATGGCACAAGAGAATCCATCTATGGCCGATACTCTTTTGGAGGAGCTAGAGGAGGATTTCGAGCCTCAATGCGAGCCTCCCGAGCCGGAGCCCTCATACGTCGCTGACGACCTCGACTACGACGACGATGTGGAGATTCAGCAGGCGAGCACTTCTTGAGTTTGATGATCATTGATCACTCGACTCTCGAGTCTAGACTCTTGAGTCTACGACTCTACCTAATACATAGCCCTTTGTACTTTTTGTTATCCTTGAGGTCTCAGGCTTGTCCTAAGTCCTTTAGGCTTTTTGACTCTTGAGCCCTTGTGGCATGCACTTCTCATTTTGTATCCATCGATCATCGATGTTTTATTAGCACATTTCAGCCTATAAGACTCGTGTTCTTTGGTCTATTTAGTGTAAATTTATGGTCAAAGTGATGCTCTATGTGTGTGGCATGTGTGTAGGTCAAAAAATGCCAAAAAAACTCTCTTTTTTTTTGCCGTTCCGACCCCTGTCCCTGTTTCCTGACTTTTGCCGTCCCGACCCCGACCCGCCGTCCCATGTAACTATGCTCTGTGTAGCTCATAGTGGACATAAATAGTGAGACCAAGTCGATGAAGAAGCTACCATGGACACTCGAGCAACAACTATCATGTTGGATACACCTTAGATTTGCTATTATCAACGTCACTTGAGAAGAATGCCATCTTGAGCACTAGTTGCCTCCTAGAAAATTAAACTGTAGACCACATGAGAGAGAGAGAGAGAGAGAGAGAGAGAGAGAGAGAGAGAGAGAGAGAGAGAGAGAGAGAGCTTTTGAACCAACCAACCTTGGCAATGAATTGATGATATACAATGGGGCTTGGGGTGCTTATGGCCTTGGGGCCATAAGTACCCCCTTAAGCACATTGTCCTATTGAGAGTTTTGACAAATAAGTAAAAGAAATACCTAAAGACAAAATATTATTGGGAACACATTGGACTATTCACTTGAGATGCCATAAACTTTAACATCCTCTGTGTAGCTCATAGTGGGCACAAATAGTGAGAGCAAGTCGATGAAGAAACTACCATGGACACTCGAGGAACATCTTCATGCTGGATACACCTTAGATTTGCTATTATCAACGTCACTTGAGAAGAATACCATCTTGAGCACTAGTTGCCTCATAGAAAATTAAACTGTAGACCACATTATGTCCAAGAATCCCCATTCGTAAACTATGAACACATCACTTTCCTATATAATGAAGGTTGAAACACATCCTGTCCATAATCCATCCAACAACAATGGATTGGTGAACTCATCCATAGTGTTTTAGATACGTCTCATTGGTTCCTTGCCATATGCATGTGCATTGAACTCCGAGCCACGGGTTCAAACAATGATAACTTGAACTCCAACACATGGGTCCAAATTATTTGTAGGGAGCATTGTTTGCCCCTCTCTGCCACTCACAAGCCGCTCCTTGGCTAAATCTAGTGGCGGCAATGACATCGTGACTGAAAGTCTGGCGTCGTGGCCACTGTGGCCGCCAACCATGCTGATCTCCTGTGTCAAATGTTATCTCTGTTTTGCCTTTGTCCTCTTGTGAGTTCTTGCGTTTGCCTTTGGCTTCACATTTTTGAGCCAAACAAAGCGTCTTCCCGCATTTATAACAACGGGTCTCGGACCTCATGTGTATCGAGGTAGCTAAGTGAGCACTGATCCAACCGTCCTTGTCAAGCTTGCCTTTGCCTTTGTCCTCTAGCAAACTTGTACATTTGCATTTGGCTTCACAATCCCGAGCCAAATAAATTGACTGCTTCCTTGAGAACTTCGTTAGTGCATAGGCAGCTAATTGGGTACTGGTCGATCCACTTTCCATAGGCGATAGTTGGTGTCACAAAGTGATGATGTGGCATGACCAACTGGAAGAGAAATGGCCGAGTGGACAAGAGAAAGTGAACCAATCAACTTTAAGAACATATGTAATGTGCAGCGGAAGTGAATGATGGTGTATGGCTCGGGATCAGTGCTCAGTGGTGCTCAAGGTTCCTTTTATTGATGGGAAGGGATATCCTTCCGTGCTTTAGTGAGAGAATGTGCAATGACCAAAACAAGAGTGAAATGCAAACTGAGTGAGTGCAAGAGAGTGATATAGAGAGAGAGAAGAGACGACACCACATGGGGTCCCAAACCCCCCTCCAAGGGCCCCCCTCTCTATTGCTAGAGAGGTATTTGCTTTAGATTGCACAAAGGTATGGTACAATGCTTCTAGATGTTGTGGTCATAGTTACTCGGAACGGGAAATTGGAACGGGGAACGGGGAACGCCAACAGACAGGGAATTCCATTCCCTATTATGGATACTCACTTCTAAAACACGGAACGGGAAGTTGGAATGGGAATGGGGAATGGAGACCTAAAAATAGCCATTCCCTGTAACTATGGAGCCTGTGGCACTTGATGATGATGATGTCGACGACGACGTCAAGACTTAAAACTGAAAATGCTAGGTAATGTGCTGTGGATCTGCTACTGTGGCAGTACTACGGAGCTGATCTGCAACTGCCGTCTCCTGCAAGGCTGAAGGTGCAAAAACGCTAGTTGATCTGGGCTTAATCTGCAAACTCTGCTGTGGGCTGAAACAGAAAACGCTAGGCTGATCTGCTACTAGTGGTCTACGGCAAGGATTTGCAACGGGAAGTTGCGATACGGCGAGGCTAAGGGCTGAAAACTGAAAACGCTGATCGCTGGGGCTGAAAACGCTGATTTCGTGATGCTGAAAACACTGGGCTGAGTTTGAGAAAATGCTAGAGCTCCTAAGGTGCTTCCTGACTATTGGGTGTCTGCCTCCTTGTGTCTCTGCTTCTTCTGCCCTCTATTGGTGCCCTAGGCCTTTTTATATAGCTGCAATAAACTGGGTCGAGCAGCTACACTTCAGCCCCCACGATTCTGGACAAAAATAATAAATCACTTATAACATAAATGACTCATTACAGGTGGTTCACACGTTGTTGCGACATTGGGTTCATGCGGTGGGAAATGCTCATGCTGGGTACTGGGTCATGATGCTAATGATCGTGGGTTGTGCAATCAGAGGGTATGCAGCTACTCTAAGTGCCTAGACATGCATGGCCCGCATACAGGCTCACAAGGGTGCCATAACACTTCTTAGGCTACCTAAACCTTAGATGTAGGAACAGCTTGTCCACATGCACAATTAATGCCATAAGTGAGAACACCTCCCAAGTTTCTCATGATCCTCCCATTGATGAGTCTCTCATGAAGTGTTATGGTCATGTGAATGGTCAACACATGGTGGTCTTGTTTGATTTTGGTAGTATGCATCATGTGATTAGTTACTCTCGTATCGAAAGAGCTCGCTTGGAGGTTCGCAAGACATCTCCTTTCGAGGTGTCGGGCTTTGCTCCCGGTATGGACTCTCTCATTACACGAGAGTGCCTTGATGTGTTGTTCATTGTTCAACAAGCGTCCTTCCGCAGAAAATTTGTAGTGTCTCCTCTTTCAGGATGTGATATGCTTCTTGGCATTCGATGGTTTCGTGAGCATAACCCTCTCATTGATTGGGCGGACAATACTCTCACTTTCAATGCCAAAAGTGACTCTCCCATTGTCATTCGTGGGGAGGAAGTTGTTCATTCTTCACCTCTAATTTCTAACGTGCAGGCGAAGCTTGAAAAGAAAAGGGAAAAGGAGACTCTCTCAGTCTTTTCTTCTCCAAAGCACGACACACATGGTTTGCATGATAAAGATGTGATTGTTCACAAGGATGATGGTTTAGTGGATGCTTTTTGTAGTGATGCTAACCTCGTTGCAGATACGATCAATCACGAAGAACCGATCTTGGCTCTTGCGTCGAGATCTAAGGAACCCACTCAGGAAGTATTGTGTGTCCGCATGATTAGTCAGCAGGCATTGTTCGAGTGTTTCATTCGTGACGGTTTCTTGTATTTTCGTCACCATCTTTACGTGTTCCCTTTTTATAGCCATGCCATATTGTTTGATGCGCATGATTCATTCATGAATGAGCACGGATGTGTGCATTTCTATCGAAAAGAACAAAAGTTTGCATTCAAGGAATTCACATTCCATGTCTCTTCCTTGGCATGGCAAAGTCTTAGGAAGAGCACAAGAAAGATTGACCATCAAGCATCGGCATTTCCATTGTGATTTGCCACAATTGATAGATTTAGATAAAAAAGACACGTTTCGATTCCATTTTTTGCGTGTATTTGGTGAACGGTTTGACACTCCGCCACTTTGTTCATCTGCATTGCATGCAAAGTCCTTTAGGAAGAATAGTCTTTTTCCAGTCACTCTACATGGAATGGGTATGTTCATGTTTTTGTGTTGGAATTGGTTTCATGAATTTTCCTCCTCAGAGATTCTTGAAGAAGGTGGACCTACGTCCATAGCCGAAGTTGGAACATTGAAGCAACCACAGATCCCTTTGTCGCTTTCGGCGCGTCTCAAAGAAGCAAGCATTGCAGACCTTTATGAAGTTCAAGTATCGCACGACCCACGCATCAGAGCGGGCCGGCGAAGAGTCCTCCTTAAGATTCCAGACATTGTTGGCGATCTCCTTTGATGCCATATAGTGCGGTACCAGTACCTCACTCTGAAAAGGAGGGGATGTCACGTGCACATCTAACCCTATGTGCATGTGGACAAGCTACTTCAAGTCCAGAGTTCATTTCATCTTAGGAAGTGTTCTGGCACCTTTGTGACCCTGTGCGCAGGCCGTGCATGTCCAGGCACTTAGAGTAGCTGCATATCCTCTGGTTGCACACAACATGATCATCAACATGACAGTCAGTAGCCATCATGAGCATTTTACAGTGCACAGAACCCATTTCCCCTATTTTAGCCATTTTTCACTTATTATTAATAAGTGACTTTGTTGGGAAACTGGGTAGGGCAAATTTGCTAAGTTAATATAAAAGAAACCTGGCAGTCACTCAGTAGAAGCAGAAGAAACCAAGAGAGCACACACAGAATCTGCAGCAGGCCCTCTAGTGTTTCTTGTAAGGTGCAGCGGAAGTGAATGTTGAACTTTGCTCAAGATGAGTGCTCCGAACTGTGCTCAAGGGTTCCTGTTACTTACGGAAGGGAGAGCCTTCCGTTCCTTTAGTGAGAGAGTGCAATGGACACAAACAAAGTGGATAAACATTGTGAATGAAGGTGCTGAGACTGAGAGATAGAGAGAGAAGAATACGACACCAGAATGTTGTCAAAATCTCCTCCGAAGGCCCCACTCTCTATGGCGAGAGCGGTCTACTATTGATTGCACAAATCTCTACAATGCTTGGACTTGCCGACGATGCCGCCGCCGACGAGACGGGCTGAAATCTGAAAATGCTAAGGGCTGAAATCTGCAAATCTTTAACTGCTGAATTCTGACTCTATGTCGATGATGATGTCGATGACGATGGTACGACGACGACGCGCTGAAAACGCAGATGCTGAAATTTGCGTTTTCCGGGATGAATCTGCAAACTGCGCTGGATCTGACCGTGCGGCGAGGATCTGCTGCGGGAAGGTGAGATCTGCGAGGTTCAGGACTTGTATTGCGGGTCCTAATTGCTGAAAACTAAAAACACTGGTCCTAGGGCTGATTCCGTCGGGAAGATCTTTAAGAGCGCTAAGGTGTCTTGCAGATGCAAAAACGCTAGGGCTGAAAATCTTCTGCTGCGGTGGAAATCTGCTAACTGCTGTAGAAACTGCTAACGCTAGGGTATCTGCTGTCTACCGTCGCCGGGAATCTGCAAGTGCAAAAACGTTGGCTGATCTGTGGCAAAAACTCTAGGCCTTCTGGTGAGAGAAAACGCCAGAGTTGTCGCGGGGGTTGGTCTTGCTTCTTCTACCAGAAAGTGCTAGCGCTAGGTTTCCGTATATACAAACTTAGTAAATTTGCCCTACCTAGTTTCCAACAAAAGTCACTTAATAAATTAGTGAAAAATGTCAAAAATAGGTCTATGCACTGTAAAAATGCTCCTGATGGGTTCTGGCTGAAATCTGATGATCATGCTGTGTGCAACCAAAGGATATGCATCTATTCTAAGTGTTTGGACATGCACGTTCTGTGAATAGACTCACAAAAGTGCCAGATCACTTTCTAATCTAGACTGACTTGACTAAACTGAACCCTGGTCATGGTGTAGCTTATCCACGTACACATAGGGTTGGATATATCACGTGACATCCCCTCCTTTTTAAAGTGAGGTACTGGTACCGAACTGTATGACGTCGAGGGAGATCGCCAATAGCATCCGGAATCCTGGAAAGGACTCTTCGCCGGCCCACTCTGATGTGTGGGTCGTGCGATACTTGAACTTCATAAAGGTTTGCAAAGCTTGCTTCTTTGGGCTGCGCCGAAAGTGACACAAAGTCATCTGTGGCTCCTTCAATGCTTCAAGTTCGTCTTTAGTCATGCATCTACCTTCTTCAAGAATCTCCGAGGCTGAAAATTCCTGAAACCACTTCCAACACAAAAACATGAACATACCCATTCCATGTAAAGTGACTGGAAAAAAACTATTCTTTCGAAAAACTGTGCATGCAATGCAGAGGAACAAAGTGACAGAGTGCCAAACCGTTCATCAAACACACGCAAACAATGAGATCGATTCTTGTGTTTCTGATCTAAATCAATCAACTGTGGCAAATCACAATGGAAATGCCTATGCTTCATGCTCAATCTTTCTTGTGCTCTTTCTACGATTGTGTCGTGCCAAGGAAGAGATATGGAATGTAACTTCCTTGAATGAATACTTTTCAGCTTTCCATGAGTAATCCGCATACATCCGTGCTCATTCATGAGTGAATAGTGCTCAACGTACAATATGTCATGCCTAGGAAAAGGGATCACATAAGGACTGTGACTAAAATATAGGAAAGCATCACGAATGAAACACTCGAACAATGCGTGCTGACTAATCATTCGAACACATAATACTTCCCGTGAGGGTTCTTTGGACCTATGCTCGAGAGCCAAGATTGGTTCTTCGTGATCGATCGAATCTTCCTGTGGGGGTTCTGTGGACCTTGACTTGAGAGCCAAGATTGGTTCTTTGTGATTGATCGAATCTGCAATGAGGTTAGCTTCACTAGAAAAAGTATCAACTAAACCATCATCCTTGTGAACAATCACAGCTTCTTCATGCAAATCATCATGCTTGTCATTATCATGCAATTCATCATGCTCGTCATTATCATTCAAATCATCATGCTTATCATTGTCATTCAAATCATCATGCTTATCATCATGCAAATCCTGTGTGTCATGCTTTGGAGAAGAAGAGACTGAGAGCTTCTCCTTTTCCCGAATCTCTTGCATCTTTGCCTACACTTGAGAAAAGAGTCGCAACATCTCTTGCATGTGTCGGTCATTCATTGCTTGTCTTGCTTTGTTCTCACGATCAAATGCTGCTTGTCTTTCTTTGTTCTCGCGATCAAAGCTTCTATTTCTTCGTTCATGCGATCCAACTTTGCTTCTCGTGCTTTGGCTTCGAAGCGTGCTTGCTCATGCTCACGCTCTATGGCTGCCATTCTTTCTTCGCCATTCTTTCTTCGTGTTCACGCTCTATTTTTGCTTTTTTCTTCGTGTTCACGCTCTATTTCTGCTTTTCTTTCTGCGGCCTCCAAGCGTGCTTGCTCGCGCTCACGCTCAAAGTCGGCCATTCTTTCGGCTTTTCTTGCTTCGCGTTCTAACTTCCTTTCCATAAACAACTGCTTCAACTCATCCATAGGAGTTAGTGCAATCCTTGGCGTAGATGGGGAAGGGGGAGGGTCGGAAAAACCTCCTGGTGGGGAAAATTCTTCTTCGCCTCTCTCATGCTCATCACCTCCAAGCGAAGTATCCATTCCGCTTCGAGTAACGACCATCCACTGAAGTCGTGGGTTCTTGTGGTCTTGGGTTCTTAAGTTCACGAGGAACTTGGGTTCTTGGGGGTCTTGGGTTCTTGGGTGCTTGAGGGTCTTGAGGTTCTTGGGTTCTTGAGTCTTGAGGTTCTTGAGGTTTTGGAGTCTTGAGGTTCTTCTTTCGCTTGCAATCTGTGTTAGGAAAGGATCTTCTCTTCACCCGAGTTTTGCTCTTTTCCGCGGGCGCACCCCTTGGCGGCCTTGCGCTTACACCAAGGTTACTTTTTCCCACCTCACGTCGATTGGCTGGCCGCTAAGTGCACGGTCCGCTCTCAATGAGTGAAAAGAGGCACAAGGGGAGGTTGGACAAGCCCTTCTTTCTTGGGTTTCGTGTCACTCTTCAAAAAGACGATTAGGAATTGACACGCCCAAGAGGACTTGGGTTACGTGCCACCGCAACAAGCAAAAACAAATTCTGTGGTTCTTTCCTTGAGTGATACAGAACACTGCTAAAGCTCTGATACCAATGTAAGGTGCTGCGGAAATGAATGTTGAACTTTGCTCAAGATGAGTGCTCCGAACTGTGCTCAAGGTTCCTTTTTACTTAGGGAAGGGAGAGCCTTCCGTTCCTTTAGTGAGAGAGTGCAATGGACACAAACAAAGTGAGTGGAGACTGTGAATGAAGGTGTATGAGACTAAGAGATAGAGAGAAGAATACGACATCAAAATGTTGTCAAACCCTCCTCCGAAGGCCCCACTCTCTATGGCGAGAGCGGTCTACTATTGATTGCACAAATCTCTACAATGCTTGGACTTGCCGACGATGTCGACGATGATGAGACGGGCTGGAATCTGAAAATGCTAAGGGATGAAATCTGCAAATCTTTATCTGCTGAATTCTGACTCTATGTCGGTGACGATGTCGATGACGAGGTATGAGGACGACGCGCTGAAAACGCAGATGCTGAAATTTGCATTTTCCGAGCTGAAACTGCAAATGACATGGGATCTGGCCGTGCGGCGAGGATCTGCTGCGGGAAGGTGAGATCTGCGAGGTTTGGGGGTTGTTCTGCGGTGAGTCTATGCTGAAAACTGAAAATGCTGATGCTGACTGAGGTCTTGTCGCGAAGATCTGCAAAAACGCTAGATTGAAAATGGTCTTGCTGTGGAGAATCTGCTAATGCTGGGGCTTCTGTTTGGTCTGTTGTCGCCAGGAATCTGCAAGAGCAAAAACGCTGGCTGATCTGGTCCAAAAACGCTAGCTTTCTGCTATGATGCAAAAACGCTAGGGCATCTTGGGGGTTCTGCTAAGAAGTTGCCTGTTGAGCGAGTGCTCCTGCTGCCTCTTCTGCCAAATAATGCTAGCGCTAGGTTTCTATTTATACAAACTTAGTAAATTTTCCCTACCTAGTTTCCAACAAAAGTCACTTAAAAATAATAAGTGAAAAATGTCAAAAATAGGGAAAATAGGTCTATGCATTGTAAAAATGCTATTGATGGGTTCTGACTGAAATCTGATGATCATGCTGTGTGTAACCAGAGGTTATGCATCTAATCTAAGTGTCTGGACATGCACGGCCTGCGAACAGACTCACAAAAGTGCCAGATCACTTTTTATTCTAGACTGACTTGACTGAACTGAGCCCTGGTCATGCTGTAGCTTATCCACGGACACATAGA
The DNA here is from genome assembly GCF_014529385.1 of Adiantum capillus-veneris. Lineage (NCBI taxonomy): Eukaryota > Viridiplantae > Streptophyta > Polypodiopsida > Polypodiales > Pteridaceae > Adiantum > Adiantum capillus-veneris. Next base: position 78,893,369 of record NC_140951.1, read on the forward strand.
GTTCGATGTGTCATGTGACAATTGAAATCTGCAAATCTTTAACTGCTGAATTCTGACTCTATGTCGATGACGATGTTGATGACGACGGTACGACGACGACATGCTGAAAACGTAGATGCTGAAATCTGCGTTTTCCGGGCTGAATGTGCAAGATGCGTCGGATCTGACCATGCGGCGAGGATCTGCTGCGAGAAGGTGAGATCTGCGAGGTTCGGGACTTGTACTGCGGGTTCTAACTGCTGAAAACTGAAAACACTGGTCCTAGGGCTGGTTCCGTCGCAAAGATCTCCAAAAATGCTGAGGTGTCTTGCAGATGCAAAAACGCTAGGGCTGAAAATCTTATGCTGCGGTGGAAATCTGCTAACTGTTGTAGAAACTGCTAACGCTAGGGGATTTGCTGCCTACTGTTCACTGGGAATTTGCAAGTGCAAAAACACTGGCTGATCTGGTGCAAAAACGCTAGGCCTTCTGGTGAGAGAAAACGCCAAAGTTGTCGCGGGGGTTGGTCTTGCTGAGAAGTTGCTTGTTGAGCAAGGTGCTCCTGTTGCCTCTTCTGCCAGAAAGTGCTAGCGCTAGGTTTATATATATACAAAGTTAGGAAATTTGCCCTGCCTAGTTTCCAACAAAAGTCACTTAATAAATAAGTGAAAATGTCAAAAATAGGGAAAGTAGGTCTATGCATTGTAAAAATGCTCCTGATGGGTTCTGACTGAAATCTGATGATCATGCTGTGTGCAACCAGAGGATATGCATCTATTCTAAGTGTCTGGACATGCACGGTCTGCGAACAGACTCACAAAAGTGCCAGATCACTTCCTAATCTAGACTGACTTGACTGAACTGAACCCTGTTCATGCTGTAGCTTGTCCACGTACACATAGGGTTGGATGTGTCACGTGACATTTCTCCTCAGCAAGAACCTCAGCAAGACCAGCGTTTTTTCATCAAGAACCATCGCCGTCGCCGCCAGATCTTTCAGCATTCAGCGTTTGCAAATCAGCCTACACCGCGTTTGCAGATCAGCACTTAGACCAGCGTTTTGACCAGCGTTTTGAACAAGCCAGCATCAGCGTTTTCTGTCAATCTAAACCAGCGTTTTCAGCAGGCTTAAACCTACGTTTTTTCAGCAGATGACTCGAGTGTTTTCAACGGGCTTAAAATAGCGTTTTTCAGCAGATGACTCCAGCATTTTCAGCCCTGAAGCATTAGCGTTTTCAGCCCAGATAGAGCATCATTTGCAGCCCTGAAGTTAGCGTTTTCAGCTAGCCGTCGTCCTCGTCGTCGTCGCTCTTGTCGTGGCCGTCGTCCCCGACTTAGATCAGCATTGCATCATAGCATCATGAACTTGCATCAACACCTATGTACCAGATTTGTGCAATCAATAGCATAGACTTCTCTCGCCATCGAGAGAGGGGCCCTTGGAGGAGGGTTTGACAACATTCTGGTGTCGTATTCTCTTCTCTCTATATCTCTAAGTCTGAGTACCTTCATTCAGAGTGTCTTCCACTCTGTTTGTGATCATTTGCACTCTCTCATTAAAGGAACGAGAGGCTCTCCCTTTCGTAAGTAAAAGGAACCCTTGAGCACAGTTCGGAGCACTCATCTTGAGCAAAGTTCAACATTCACTTCCGTTGCACCTTACACAAAGTCTTGGGTAGGGCAATTTTGAAACAAACTGCTGACGTGTCGACCTAGTGAAGAACGGAGCTACCGGCCGAGGGGCCTAAACCCTAAGAAGAACAAGTAACAGAAGAAGCGTCACAAAGTGATGACGTGGTTGCCCAAGAGCAGAAACCCTAACCCTAATTTATGCCAGAAACCTTAATTGCTGAAACCCTAATTCTGGAAACCCTAATCCTAAAACCTGCAAACCCTAATTTTGGTAACCCTAACCCTAAAATTGCAAAAACCCTAACCCTAAGGACAGCAGGGAGATTTCCGAATATTGCGTTGGCTGATGACGTGGCAGGCTATACGGATTTCCGTGATTTACGCTGGTAGCTTTTTGGCTTTGCTTTTAGACTATATGCTTTTAAGTTTGAAGGCTTTTCACTGTAATTGCTTTTTAGGCCAAGGGCCTTTAAATATGAGGCTAGGGTTCATTCTCTGGCATGCTTCCTGGAGAAGGTACAGAGTCTGGAGAACCGGCTTGTACTGTGTTGATGCAATATAAAGAAATACCGAAAGGGGCGCCAAGGTTTGGGGCCAATACTCTCTAGGGTGGAATTCCGCCACTCCGTGTCGCGTGTCGTCTCTCTCTCTCTCTCTCTCGCTCTCTCTCAATGCAGTTGTTATTGACGCTAAAAGTCTATTTCAGTCTGTTCTTTTGTATTTGCATGTGGTGCTCGTTTTGTGACAGTGGTATCAGAGCATCAAGCGTATGCTTTTCTCAAAGCATACCAATCCTACAAAAGAGCAGACAGAGCTGTTGGATTTTTATTTGAGGTATCTTCGCCCTTCAACCCGGACATATTAGCCACTCCCACTCTTACTTCATCGTGCATCGGGCGCGCTCCCGTCTTCACCGCTCATGTCTTACAGGGCATAAGCCATTAAGATCACTTGCAAAAGAAGGATCCGATATTTGTTTCAAGTCACTGTTTTTCTCAAAAGCAGTGCCATGCAGATGTTGATGTCTATAGGACCTAGGTACCAAGCCGCACACTCCAAGTACTTGGCAAGCTTTCAAGATTTTTTTTTTGTCCGAAGTTATATGGTTTCTGACATCTTCCTTCGGATTGCAACTTCTGTCAGAGTGGGGTATCCTGAAATGCTTGGCATGGAAACCCTAACAGTTTATAACTTGAAATTTTTCGACATCTCTCAGTAGACGTCTCTTCACGAGTAGATGACTTTGAAGGTCCAGTGCGATTGCTATTTTGGGACTACTATCACCGTCAAAGAAACACTGTTTGTCCAAGAGCTGATGGACCATGCTGTGCTCGGCTACGACCTCAAGGAAGGAACCTAACCCTAATTTTTGGTGCAGGTTTCAAGATGGAAAGTCAGTTGACTTTTCGAGCTCAACTGATGTCGAGATCGTTTTTTAAGTTTGAGTTCTGTTTGATCTTGTTTGGTGATCCTGTTTGGAATTTGTTTGAAATGGATGGTATCTGTTTTGAACCTGTTTTGGTGCCGATTTGAATTGTTTGACTCTGGTTTGATACTGGTTTCAATGATTGGTGATTTTACTCCTGGGTGGAGAAGTGAGAAATACTGTTTTGGTATTGTTTGAACCTCGGAACGACGCAGGCCGATGCCTGGGGAGCGTTCCGTCGTATGCTAGAAAACCTCCAAGCGACGCAGACTTTGGTTTGGGGAGCGTTTGGTTGTACAGTCCTTTGAGCTCATGGCCCGGACCGTTTTGCATTATTTGCGGGGGGAGTGACGAGGTAGTCGTTGAGTAGCTTCATACCGCAGACCGTTTGTCTCGGGGGAGTGCTCAGCGGCGCTGTTTGTTATGTCTTGTAACATGCATATGTAAGCATTTGTGTTACATTGTGATGTGCCAATTACTGAATATTCCTAATTGGATGAGATTGCCTGGGTATGTAATTTTAGTGCATCAAGACACCCGTGGAAGATCAGTACGGTCTGGGTGTGATGGCTAATTTTACTACGCAGGAATATCAAGAGTTCCGATCTGGACGAAAGGAGAAGCTAACTCCTTAATCAAAACAGCCGAAAGGAGAAGCTAACTCCTTAATAAAAAGAGCAAATTGATTGTCCCTCGGAATGTCCCTCGGAAATTTTTGAGCTAACTTGAGTTGTTTTGCAGATATGCTGTAATCGAGGACGATTACTCTCTTTCAAGAAGGGGAGATGTAACAAACTGTTGACGTGTCGACCTACTGAAGAACGGAGCTACCGGCCGAGGGGCCTAAACCCTAAGAAGAACAAGTAACAGAAGAAGTGTCACAAAGTGATGACGTGGTTGCCCGAGAGTAGAAACCCTAACCCTAATTTCTGCCAGAAACCCTAATTTTGAAAACCCTAACCCTAAAATCTGCAAACCCTAATTCTGGAAACCCTAACCCTAAAACTTGTAAACACTTATTCTAGAAACCCTAACCCTAAAACTTGCAAACCCTAATTTTGGAAACCCTAACCCTAAAACTACAGAAACCTTATTCCTAACCATAAGGGCAACAAGGAGATTTTCGAAAATTGCACTGGCTGATGACATGGCAGTTTGTACGGATTTTCGTGATTTACGTTGGCAGCTTTTTGGCTTTGCTTTTAGACCAGATGCTTATAAGTTTGAAGGCTTTTCACTGTAATGGCTTTTTAGGCCAAGGGCCTTTAAATATGAGGCTAGGGCTCATTCTTTGGCATGCTTCCTAGAGAAGGTGCAGAGTCTGGAGTACCGGCTTGTACTGTGTTGATGCGATATAAAGAAATACCGAAAGGGGCGCCAAGGTTTGTGGCCAATACTCTCTGGGGTGGAATTCTGCCACTCTGTGTCGCGTGTCGTCTCTCTCTCTCTCTCTCTCAATTCAGTTGTTATTGAAGTGCTAAAAGTTTGTTTCAGTCTGTTCTTTTCTATTGGCACGTGGTGCATGTCTTGTGACAAATTTACTGGGCTTGCTATATAAGCAACCCCTTGTTTCCATTGTATATATATTCAGTTATTCATTGCCAAGGTTGATTGGTTCAAGAGACTCTCTCTCTCTCTCTCTCTCTCTCTCTCTCTCTCTCTCTCTCTCTCTCTCTCTCTCGTGCTCACTGTAACAAACTGTTGACGTGTCAGCCTAAAGAATGGAGCCAACTTACAGATGCCGGCCGAGGGACCTAAACCCTAAGAAGAACAAGCAGTAGAAGAAGTGTCACAGAGTGAGGACGTGGTTGCCCGAGTGTAGAAAACCCTAACCCTAATTTCTGCCAGAACCCTAATTCTAAAAACCCTACCTGCTGAAACCCTAATTCTGGAAACCCTAACCCTAAAACCTGCAAACCCTAATTTCTGCAAGAAACCCTAATTGCTGCAAACCCTAACCCTAAAACCTGCAACCCTAATTTCTGCCAAAAACCCTAACCCTAACCCTAAGGCAGCAGACAAATTCCGACAATTGCGTTGACATGATGACGTGGCAGGCTATACGGATTTCCGTAAATTGCGCTGGCAGCTTTTGGCATTGCTTTTTTGGACCAAAAGCTTTTGAGTTTGAATGAAAGTTTTTCATGTAAACTACTTTTTGGACCAGAAGCTTTTGAGTTTCAAAGCTTTTCATGTAAACTGCTTTTTAGGCCAAGGGCCTTTAAATATGAGGCTAGGGCTCATTCTCTGGCATGCTTCCTGGAGAAGGTGCAGAGTCTGGAGTACCGGCTTGTACTTTGATGATGCAATATAAAGAAATACCGAAAGGGGCGCCAAGGTTTGGGGCCAATACTCTCTGGGGTGGAATTCCGCCACTCCGTGTCGCGTGTCGTCTCTCTCTCTCTCTCTCTCTCTCAGTTCAGTTGTTATTGAAGTGCTAAAAGTTTGTTCAGTCTGTTCTTTTCTATTGGCAGGTGGTGCCCGCCTTGTGACAGTGGTATCAGAGCATCAGGCGTGTGCTTTTCTTAAAGCATACCGGTCCTACAAAAGAGCAGACAGAGCTTTATTCGAGGATATCTTCGCTCTCCAACCCGGACTTATTAGCCACTCCCACCCTTACTTCATCGCGCATCGGGCGCGCTCCCGTCTTCACCGCAGTGTTTTACAGGGCATAAGCCAATTAAGAACCCAATACTTGGAATTCATGGATTCAGCAGAATATTTGCAGTTCCTGCTCAACGAACTCCACGACATTCTTTTGCGGCATCCTCAGCAGAATCTTCCAATGCTGCAAAGTTTTCAACAATTTTTGAACTTCATGTTACCTCCTCTGCTGCCCCAGGTGGTACCTCCTCCTCCGGCACCAGAAAGTACGAGCTTCTAACCGGCAACCTTCTCAGCAGTCTGTTCCAATCGGGGGAGTCTTCAGGAATATGGTGCAGCCATCTGACCCTGATCCAGTGCAACCGCCTTTGCCACAGCCATTGCCCCCACCTCCACCACCACCGCCACCAGGGTACAATGGTTGGAGCCCATATGGATACCCTTATTATCCATACTCGGCATATGCGCCTAACCAACCCAAAGATTTCAAGGATAGTGGCACGACAATCAAATTTTTCACTTTTTCTGGGGTGAAAGATCGCAAGAAAGCATTGCAGTTTCTACAGCAATTCGACAACATCTATGCTTTAGGGAACTATAAAGAAGAATCCAAGATTTCTCGAGCAGCGGGATTTCTTAAAGATAATGCTATGCAATGGTGGAGTTCAATCGCGACACAACCGCATGCTCCAAGGACCTGGCAAGCTTTCAAGACAGTTTTTGCACGTAGTTACATGACTTCTATGTTTGAAGTGCGGATTTTGGCAGAATGGGGCAACTTGAAAATGCTTGCCACTGAAACCATGGACGAATATAACCAAAGGTTTCTCGATGTGTACCTTCCGATGTCCTTCTTTAGATCTGTTCCCTTGGAGGCCCAATGCGAGCGATACACCATTGGACTACCATCACCATTGCAGGAATATTGTCTATCCAAGCAAGTCTCTACCATGCAAGAACTTATGGACCATGCCGCGGTCGGCTACAAACTGATGAAGGGAAAGCTAGAGTTTACCACAGAAGAATCTCCGGCCACTAACCACAACTCTCGGCAACAACGAACAAATTCTCGACAGTTTCGTGAAAATCAACCGCAAAGGCTTTGTTTGACGCCTCAACAACGAGACACCTTACTACAAGAAGGCCGATGCTTTGGATGCTTTCAAACAAGGCACAATCATTCTAATTGTCCCAAACGCACTGATAGACCAGAGGAGCCGACGCCCGCACCATCGGTCGACAGAACCCCGACACCACCTCCTGCCAAGAGAGCTAGACCCGCTATTGGACTAGTTCCTGATATTTATGGCATACGCCTTGAGAGTACAAACGAATTGTGTCGAGCATATGGCAAAGTCAATGGTTTCAAAGCCCTTATTTTCTCTGACCCCGGAGCTACAGAGAACTTTATCCATCCAGAATTCTTAAAGCAGATGCACTTTGATTATGATGGAGAGGGTGGAGAAATTGAAGCTGAGCTAGCCACAGGGCAAACTCAGAAAGTAGTACCGCTCATTGGTGCTCTTCCAGTGACTATTCAAGATTATCATGGAAAAGCTGATTTCCACATCATGAAGTTGGGCAATTGTGACGTTCTATTAGGCATGCCTTGGCATGACAAGAATGATGCGACTCTCCAAGTCCGGAACCGAACCATCACCGTGATGCAGAAGGACAAGCAAGTCGTCCTCAAAGTTCGGTTGTCCGAACAAAAGCCTGAATGAACTCTCTAGTTGTTTTATAGTTAGATACTTTTGAACTTTGTTTAAGAAAGTATTGTTTGAAACTTTGTTTGAAATGGATGGTATCTGTTTTGAACCTGTTTTGGTGCCGATTTGAATTGTTTGACTCTGGTTTGATACTGGTTTCAATGATTGGTGATTTTACTCCCGGGTGGAGAAGTGGTAAATACTGTTTTGGTATTGTTTAAACCTCCGTACGACGCAGGCCGATGCCTGGGGAGCGTTTGGTTGTATGCTTGTAAAATAATTGTTGTTGTGACTCCCGGCCCGGACCTGGATGGTTATGCGGGAGGAGTATTAAGAAGTCTGAGCAGTGGTTACTCTCAGCACCTCCAAACGACGCAGGCTGCGGTCTAGGGGGCGTTTGGTTGTAAAAGGCCTCTATATCTCCCGGCCCGGACCTTTTTAGGTTATGCGGGAGGAGTGATGAGGGAGTCGTTGAATATCTCCCGGCCTGGACCTTGCTAGGTTATGCGGGAGGAGTGTTCATCGGCGGCTTTATGTTTCTATGTCTTGTAACATGCATATGTGAGCATTTGTGTTGCATTGTGATGTGCCAACCACTCAATATTCCTAATTGGATGAGATTGCCTGGGTATGTAATTTTAGTGCATCAAGACACCCGAGGAAGATCAGTACGGTCTGGGTGTGATGGCTAATTTTACTACGCCGGAATATCAAGAGTTCCGATCTGGACGAAAGGAGAAGCTAACTCCTTGATCAAAATAGATGATAGGAGCAGCTAACTCCTTGATCAAAAGAGCAGAAAGGAGAAGCTAACTCCTTAATAAAAAGAGCAAATTGATTGTCCCTCGGAATGTCCCTCGGAAATTTTTGAACTAACTTGAGTTGTTTTGCAGATATGTTGTAATCGCAGACGATTACTCTCTTTCAAGAAGGGGAGATGTAACAAACTGCTGACGTGTCAAAGCCTAAAGAATGGAGCCAACTTACAAATGCCGGCCGAGGGGCCTAAACCCTAAGAAGAACAAGAAGTAGAAGAAGTGTCACAGAGTGAGGACGTGGTTGCCCGAGTGCAGAAAACCCTAACCCTAATTTCTGCCAAAAACCCTAATTCTGAAAACCCTAACTGCTGAAACCCTAATTCTGGAAACCCTAACCCTAAAACCTGCAAACCCTAATTTCTGCAAGAAACCCTAATTGCTGCAAACCCTAACGCTAAAACTTGCAATCCTAATTTCTGCCAAAAACCCTAACCCTAACCCTAAGGCAGCAGACAAATTCCGACAATTGCACTGACATGATGACGTGGCAGGTTGTACAGATTTCCGTAAATTGCGCTGGCAGCTTTTGGCATTGCTTTTTGGACCAGAAGCTTTTGAGTTTGAATGAAAGTTTTTCATGTAAACTACTTTTTGGACCAGAGGCTTTTGAGTTTCAAAGCTTTTCATGTAAACTGCTTTTTAGGCCAAGGGCCTTTAAATATGAGGCTAGGGCTCATTCTCTGGCATGCTTCCTGGAGAAGGTGGAGAGTCTGGAGTACCGGCTTGTACTTTGATGATGCAATATAAAGAAATACCGAAAGGGGCGCCAAGGTTTGGGGCCAATACTCTCTGGGGTGGAATTCCGGCACTCCGTGTCGCGTGTCGTCTCTCTCTCTCTCTCTCTCTCTCAGTTCAGTTGTTATTGAAGTGCTAAAAGTTTGTTCAGTCTGTTCTTTTCTATTGGCACGTGGTGCCCACCTTGTGACACTCACTCCCCTTAGTCTCTACCCTTCCGCATCGTCGACTTTGACAGCTAACAAGGAAGAAGATTCCCTTTAAATAGGGAACGAGCTAACAAGCTACATTTGACAAGTTGAAATACCTATTAAGCCATGGTGCTATTTTGAAAGTACCACACTTAAGGAAACCATTTGAGGTTCACTATGATGCTTCAGGTGATTGCATCGGTGTAGTGCTTAACGAAGAAGCTCATGCAGTGGCTTATGAGAGTAGATGGCTCAAAGATGCAGAGCTGCATGCCTCAGTCTACAAGAAGGATGTCACGTGACACATCTAACCCTCTGTGTACGTGGACAAGCTACTTCATGACAAGGGTTCAGTTCAGTTCAGTCAGTCTAGAATAGGAAGTGATCTGGCACTTTTGTGAGTGTGTTCGCAGACCGTGCATGTTGAGACACTTACAGTAGATGCATATCCTCTGGTTGCACACAGTATGTTCATCAAATTTCAGTCAGAACCCATGAGGAGCATTTTTCCAGTGCATAGACCTATTTTCGCTATTTTTGACATTTTTCACTTATTATTTTTAAGTGACTTTTGTTGGGAACTAGGTAGGGCAAATTTCTTAAGTTTGTATATATAGAAACCTAGCGCTAGCACTTTCTGGTAGAAGAGGCAGTAGGAACTTCGCGTTCAACAGACACCTTCTCAACAAGACCCCCCACTGGCGGTAAACCTTGCGTTTTCAGCCACAGACCCAAGATCAACTGATCGTTTTTCATCAAGGACAGCCTGGAGTTAGCAGAGACAACAGATCAACCCTAGCGTTAGCAGTTTGTAACAACAGGAGGCTAGCGTTTTTGCAGTAGAACACAGTTTCAGCCTAGCGTTTTTGGATCAGCATAGCAATTCAGCGTTTCGCAGTTCCATCACGACAAGATCCACAGTAGCATCAACGTTTTCAGTTTTCAGCAGTCAGACATCGCAGAACAAGTCCCAAACCTCGCAGATCTCACCTTCCCGCAGCAAATCCTCGCCACACGGTTAGATCCAGCGTAGTTTGCATATTCAGCCCGGAAAACGCAGATTTCAGCATCTGCGTTTTCAGCGCGTCGTCGTTGCATCGTCGTCATCGACATAGAGTCAGAATTCAACAGATAAAGATTTGCAGATTTCAGCCCTTAGCGTTTTCAGATTTCAGCCCGTCTCGTCTCGTCCTCATCGTCATCGACAAGTCCAAAGCGTTGTAGAAATTTGTGCAATCAATAGTGGACTGCTCTCACCATAGAGAGTGGGGCCTTCGGAGGAGGGTTTGACAACATTCTGGTGTCGTATTCTCTTCTCTCTCTATCTCTCAGACTCATGCACCTTCATTCAGAGTGTTCACCACTTTGTTTGTGTCCATTGCACTCTCTCACTAAAGGAACGGAAGGCTCTCCCTTTCGTAAGTAAAAGGAACCTTGAGCACAGTTCGGAGCACTCATCTTGATCAAACTTCCAACATTCACTTCCCTGCACCTAACATTGGTATCAGAGCTTTGGTAGTGTTTTGTATCACTCAAGGAAAGAACCACAGAATTTTTTTGCTTGTTGCGGTCACACGTAACCCAAGTCCTCTTGGGCGTGTCGATTCCTGATCGTGTTTGTGAAGAGTGACAGGAAACCCAAGAAAGAAGGGATTGTCAAGCCTCCCCTTGTTTCTCTTTTCACTCATTGAGAGCGGACTGTGCACTTAGCGGCCTGCTAATTGACGTGAGGTGGGAAAAAGCAACCTTGGTGTGAGCGCAAGGTTGCCAAGGGGTGCGCCTGCGGAAAAGAGCAGAAGAGAAGATCCTTCTCTAACACAGATTGGAAGCGAAAGAAGAACCGCAAGAACCTCAAGACCCTCAAGAATCCCAAGAACCCAAGTTCCTCGTGAACTTAAGAACCCAAGATCACAAGAATCCACAAGAACCCAAGACTTCAGTGGATGGTCATCACTCAAAGCGGAATGGATACTTTGCTTGGAGGTGATGAGCATGAGAGAGGAGAAGAAGAGTTTTCCCCACCAGGATGTTTTTCTGACCCTCCCCCTTCCTCATCTACGCCAAGGATTGCACTAACTCCTATGGAGGCTTTCGACAAGATGATGATGGACAGGAAGTTAGAAAGCGACGAAATAATGGCAGCCATAGTGCGTAAGTACCAAGACAGAATGGCAGCCATAGCGCGTGAGCGCGACGAAAGAGAAGCAATATTGATCGCGAGAACAAAGAGAGACAAGGAAAATTTGATCACGAGAACAAAGCAAGAATGCAAGAGATATTGCGGCTCTTTTCTCAAGTTCAGGCACAGATGCAAGAGATTCGGGAAAAGGAGACTCTCTCAGTCTCTTCTTTTCCAAAGCATGACACACAGGATTTGCATGATGAGATAAGCATGATGATTTGAATGATAATGATGAGCATGATGATTTGAATGATAGTGATAAGCATGATGATTTGCATGATCAAGATGTGATTTCTCACAAGCATGATGATTTGCATAAAGATGATGTGATTGTTCACAAGGATGATGGTTTAGTTGATACTTTTTCTAGTGAAGCTAACCTTATTGCAGATTCGATCAATCACAAAGAACCAATCTTGGCTCTCGAGTCGAGGTCCACAGAACCGCCACAGGAAGATTCGATCAAACAGGAAGAACCGATCTGGGCTCTCGAGCCTAGGTCCAAAGAACCCTCACAGGAAGCACTATGTGTTCGAATGATTAGTCAATACGCATTGTACAAGTGTTTCATTCGTGATCGTTTCTTGTATTTTAGTCAGCGCCTTTATGTGATCCCTTTTCCTAGGCATGACATATTGTACGTTGAGCACGATTCACTCATGGATGAGCACGGATGTATGCGGATTACTCATGAAAAGATGAAATGTTTGCATTCAAGGAAGTCACATTCCATGTCTCTTCCTTGGCATGATATAGTCGTAGAAAGAGCACAAGAAGAAGTGAGCACCAAGCATGGGCATTTCCGTTGTGAATTGCCACAGTTGATTGATTTAGATCAGAAAGACAAGATTCGATCTCATTGTTTGCGTGTGTCTGGTGAATGGTTTGGCACTCTGTCTCTTGTTTCATCTACATTGCATTCACAGTCTTTTAGGAAGATTATATTTTTTCCATTCACTTTACATGAAATGGGTATGTTCATGTTTTTGTGTTGGAAGTGGTTTTAGGAATTTTTAGCCTTGGAGATTCTTGAAGAAGGTAGACGCATGACTAAAGACGAAGTTGAAGCATTGAAGGAGCCCCAGAAGACTTTGTGTCGCTTTCGGCACGGCCCAAAGAAGCAAGCGTTGCAGACCTTTATGAAGTTCAAGTATCGCATGACCCACGCATTAGAGTTGGCTGGCGAAGGTCCTTTCCAGGATTCCCGACACTGTTGGCGATCTCCGTCGACGCCATACAGTTCGGTACCGGTACCTCACTTTGAAAAGGAGGGGATGTCACGTGACACATCTAACCCTATGTGTACGTGGACAAGCTACTTCATGACAAGGGTTCAGTTCAGTTCAGTCAGTCTAGAATAGGAAGTGATCTGGCACTTTTGTGAGTGTGTTCGCAGACCGTGCATGTTGAGACACTTACAGTAGATGCATATCCTCTGGTTGCACACAGTATGTTCATCAAATTTCAGTCAAAACCCATGAGGAGCATTTTTCTAGTGCATAGACCTATTTTCGCTATTTTTGACATTTTTCACTTATTATTTTTAAGTGACTTTTGTTGGGAACTAGGTAGGGCAAATTTCTTAAGTTTGTATATATAGAAACCTAGCGCTGGCACTTTCTGGTAGCAGAGGCAGCAGGAACTTCGCGTTCAATAGGCACCTTCCCAACAAGGCCCCCCACCGGCGGTAAACCTTGCGTTTTCAGCCACAGACCCAAGATCAGCCCAACGTTTTTCATGAAGGATAGCCTGGAGTTAGCAGAGACAACAGATCAGCCCTAGTGTTAGCAGTTTGCAACATTAGGAGGCTAGCGTTTTTGTAGCAGAACACAGTGTCAGCCTAGCGTTTTTGGATCAGCATAGCAATTCAGCGTTTTGCAGTTCCATCGCGACAAGATCCACAGTAGCATCAACGTTTTCAGTTTTCAGCAGTCAGACATCGCAGAACAAGTCCCAAACCTCGCAGATCCCACCTTCCCGCAGCAGTTTTCAGCAGTCAGACATCGCAGAACAAGTCCCAAACCTCGCAGATCTCACCTTCCCGCAGCAGATCCTTGCCGCACGGTCAGATCCAGCGTAGTTTGTATATTCAGCCCGGAAAACACAGATTTCAGCATGTGCGTTTTCAACGCGTCGTTGTTGCATCGTCGTCAATCGCCGTCGTCATCGACATAGAGTCAGAATGCAGCAGATAAAGATTTGTAGATTTCAGCCCTTAGCGTTTTCAGATTTCAGCCCGTCTCGTCGTCGGCAAGTCCAAAGCATTGTAGAGATTTGTGCAATCAATAGTAGACCGCTCTTGCCGTAGAGAGTGGGGCCTTCGGAGGAGGGTTTGACAACATTCTGGTGTCGTATTCTCTTCTCTCTCTATCTCTCAGACTCATGAACCTTCATTCACAGTGTTCACCACTTTGTTTGTGTCCATTGCACTCTCTCACTAAAGGAACGGAAGGCTCTCCCTTCCGTAAGTAAAAGGAACCTTGAGCACAGTTCGGAGCACTCATCTTGAGCAAAGTTCAACATTCACTTCCGTTGCACCTTACAAAGGAACTTATGACTGTGATTCACGCCTGGAAGCATTATCTTCTAGGAGCAGATTTGGTGATTAATACAGATGATCAGAGTCTGCAGTATTTTCTTACACGATAGAAAACTATTTAAGAAGCAGGGCAAACTTCCTGTCCATGTTCCAATTCGAGATCCTCCATACGGCTGGAAGTAAAAACGTGGTTGCGGACGCATTGTCTTGACGGCCGAGGTTGAATACAATCACTTCTATATATCACCAAGAACTGGAATCACTTCTCGACCTGTATCTAGACGGCTCAAACTTCTCCATTTGGAGAAAGCTACAGATCAGAGAGAATGAGTATCCCTTTTGAATTCGGGATGCTTACCTCTACCACCACTAAGCAGTTTGTGTGGTGACACTATTGAGGAAGATAAATATGGATGAAGCACACGCTTCGCATATGCCAGTCACTAGGATATTCTCCTTACAACCTTGGCATTGGAACGGTATTTCTTTTGCCAAACCTAAAAGCAAACATCGATCAACATGGTAGGGAATGCTTAGTTTGTTAAACGTGAAGTAGGATCAACATAAGACTCCTTGGTTACTCCAACCTTTGTCCATGCCTGATCAACCTTGGAAGAGTATTCCCATGGATTTTAGAATGGATCTCCCTATGACTCAGACTGAAATGATTCCATCGTGGATAGATTTAGTTAGCAAGCTCAGTTTATTCGAGTTAAGAAAACGATCAAAGCAGATCATATGGCTAGGGTTTTTCTAGCACAGATTTCAAGCATCATGGAATGCCAAAGTCGATTGTGATTGATCGAGATCTTTCCATGCAAGAAATTTTTGGCGTGTCTTGTTTGATAACCTTGGTACAAAGTTGAAATCTTCTTTTGCATATCATCCCCAAACGGAAGGCAGAGTAAGATTGCCAACTCTATAGTGCTGGATATGTTGAAATTTAATGTTTCTGATCGAGAGTCCGATTGGGAAAAGTATTTACCTCTTGTCGAGTAGGTGTATAACAACACCGTAAATTTCTCTACAGGGAAAGCTCCTCTTGAGATCCTTTATGGTAAGCCTTTGCTTCCACCGATCCTTTTAACTAAGGATAAGTTGCAGCATTCGAGATATGGACATTGCCTATGGGCAAGTCAAGGGAGCAAGTTTTTGCTCTTAGGAAAAACATAGGAAAGCTACAAATAAGCACAAAAGAAATGTAGATTTGATAGTCGGTCAATTGGTCTTACTCAAGTTTGAGAAGGCGAGACCGAAGAAACAAGCGACGCATAAGGGGAAGGTGGTTAAACTTTCCAACAACCACTAAGGGTGTTGGCATGGGTCCAATGTAGTGGCACTATTCAATATTGGCCTACATTGAAGCATATATATATGATGTTCGTAGCTTTTTTGGATTATGATTTTACTATGGGCAGTTCACTAGCTGTTTTTCGGAGATTGCTTCGTCGTTGTTGAAACTGTTGAGGGCACCACGTGCCAACTGAAAGGACGAATCTAGAATAGACTTGAGCACCTCAACACAACTTGAAATTGAGAGAGTGGTTTTCCACACGCTAGACATGGAGTTGCGGAATTCAACTCTTAGATGCAATGGCCCCAAAACTATGGTGTCCCTTTTGGTATTTCTTCTATAATGATCTTCAACAGAGAGTACAACCTCAAGGAGGAGCACTCTGAGATCTACAACTACCAGACTGTAAAGAACTGTCCCCAAGGTTTCTTATTTAAAGGCCACTAGGCAAAAAGCCTCAGATAGACATTGCTATCCAAAAGCATCTGTCAAAATAGCTCACTTAAAAACATCTACTACTCGTGGCAGAATTGCCACGTTAGCACCCTAAATTCGCGCAGTGAGTTGCACGGGATGTTTCCATGTCATCATTTGCGTTCTTTTCTCTCCTCTGGTTAGAGTTGCCATGTTATGACTTTTGTGAACCCCCCCCCCGGCGGCCACCTTCCTCTTGTTGAAGAGGAGTAATCGCTCGCGATAACACCTACAAAAGGTCAATCCGATTCTTGAGCGGACACTGCCTTTATGTATACATTCCAATGAGCATCAATACAAGGCAGTACATTCTCTAGTTTGCATTACACCATATAGTTCCACAATTAGATTTCTATCTAGCCATCTCATCCTTGTCAGATCTGGCGATATCCAAGCATAGTGAATCTCAAGGTTGTACCGTACGTACGTACGGATGACATCCGTACGGTACGTCCGTACAATACGGATCCGTACCGTACGGATTGCATTCGTACGGTGCAATAATTTTTTTTTTAAATTTTGGGCAACGTGTGCGGCGTCCATTGGAGTGATATGGTAGCGTTTTATTTTTTGGGCAAAACTCTTTACAAGAGAGTGTGCGCTTCTATAAAAGTTGCAGAGCAGGTGCAGAGCAGGTGTGTGAGCGCCTTTCTTGCGAAGAAAACACTATGCCTCGCGAAGCCAACCCCCTTTGGAACATTCACACTAATGTCATTGAGATTGTGAAGACTCCAGGGCAATCCGGATCAGGTACACGACGTTGGCAATGCAAGTAGTATTGTGGGATGCAGAAGACCAGTACGGTCACTCGTGTCGTCGGGCACTTGACGGGAATAGGATTTACAGCCAATTGTGGAGCATGCAAGAAGGTGCCGCCTGCTGTAAAAGATCAACTGATTGTAGAAAAATTTCCAGCAATGGCAGGAGGAAACAAAGGTAGGGGAAAACAATCTACGCAAGGTGCTCTTCATGATGCCCTTCTCGGAGACCTTGGGGACATGGACACTCAAGATCAAACGGTGGGAAGTAGTGAACCTAGTGCACAGGCTCAGTCTAACAGGAAGAGGGCTCGTGTCATGCAAGATGTTGAGGATGTGTTTTCTGAGGATGTTAATGATACGGAGGATGTCACAGGGCCTCGGGAGATCACCTTGCCCTCGCGTGTGCATACTCAATCTTGGATCAAGGAGCGACAAAAGGTGGCGGAGATGGAGATTGCTCGCACTCTTATTGAGTGCAACATCTCCTTCACTGTTTGGAGGACTGACCAATGGAAAAGGATGGTGAAGGCTATTGCTCAGGTTGGTCCCACAGATACATGGACTGGCTTAGAGTACAAGAAAATGCGCACGACAAGGCTTGATGACAGGGCTTTGGTTCCAGTGAAGGCAGGATGGAAACAATTTGGGTGCACAATCATTTCAGATGGTTGGAGTGACATACGTCGACGACACATCATCAACATTCTTTTGTCATCTTGCCTTGGCACTTACTTTTTGCGAGCTGTGGATGCAGGGAAGGCAGGGGAACGTATCACAGGTCAGTGCATTTACACGCACATTCGGGAGGCCATTAAAGACATTGGCGCAGAGAATGTGGTACAGGTTGTCACTGATAATGCATCAAATTGCAAAGCAATGGGTGACTTGATTTCAGCAGAGTTTCCATCCATAGTTTGGACCCCTTGTGCTGCACATTGCCTTGATTTACTCATGGAGGGGATAGGGAAACTCCCTTGGGTGCTGCCTATTGTGTCTAATGCAACAAAGATCACCACTTTCTTCCGCAAGAAGCACCAAGCACTTGCCATCTTCAGGAGCCACAGCCAGTTGGATATGGTACGGCCTTCAAAAACCAGGTTTGCCTATATGTATTTGGTGCTCCATAGGCTCTTCAAGCTAAGGGATTCCCTGATGCAAATAGTGGTGGATCCCAAATGGAGAGACATGCACAATTCCCAGCAGGAGAACACTAAGTACATCCAGAGGCGTGGACAGAGGTGCAATCTCTCACAGTGGCTTTGCAGCCTGTTCACGTGTTGCTGCGTGTCACGGATATGGAGGGGTCCACACTGGGGCTGGTTTTCCATCTGTTCTTGCAGATGAAGAGCCACATTGCAGAGTGTCCTTCTTTGTCTCAACAGCGGTATGTTTCCTTGATTGCATCATTGACAATTGTTGGCAATTGTTTTTTTTAGGTAGCTCGGAGCTGCTACACTGAGATGCTTCTTTTTTGATGGCTGTGTGTAGACGAGATGACATACTGGCTATTGTGGAGAGTTGGTGGACGTTCATGAGCTGTCCTATACATGGAATGGCTGCATGTCTCCATCCTCTCTACAAAAAGCCAGAACTATTCCATGATAGAGATTTGCTTGCACTGCGCGATTCATACATCTCGTTGAGGTATGACGAGGACACACAACTGGAGATTGATGCTGAGATGACGAGCTTCATCAACAGCTTAGGTCCTTCCTTTGTGCGGCCAGTGGCATTGAGCAGGAGGCCACCAAGTTTCCTTTGACTTGGTGGCAGAGCTATGGGAGACAGGGTCTTCCCAAGCTTACGGATCTTGCATTACGCCTACTTTCGCAGGTAAATACTAAACCTAAACCATTGCCACTTTTGCAGGTAAATACTAAACCCTAAATCATTGTAATTTCCCAATTGAAGGATTGCTTTGCGGGTGCTTGTGAGCGCAACTGGAGTGCCTACTCATTGATGCACACCAAAATACGCAATAGGCTAAGCACTGCACAACTAGAGAGGTTGGTTTACTGTAGAGCCAACATGAAGCTTGTGCGAGCCTACCATGCTTTGGGGACACCAAAGCAGGTAATATTAAATATGTGGTTTTGTTAACTCGTCGATTTTACTTATGATGATATGATCGAACTCTTTGTAACGTACGTTCGGTTTTTTCTATGAGCAGGTAGATCCCACGCAGGTTAAGATGGTGCCTGATCCCACTATAGAGAACATTGAGCAGCAGACGAGAGATGAGCAAGAGGAGATTACTTCATAGAGAGTTGGAGAGTGTGGATCGGCGTGTGACTAGATCGCGAGCACCGGCATACAGCATTCCACTCCTAGAGCGAGCTCCAGATCTAGATATTGCACGACGTGAGAGCATTTGCAAAGGAAAGCTTCCTGTCCGCAAAGCACGAGGCCGTGCAAATGAGGCTGTTCGTCTCATTCACGCCACAGAGGAGGAGGATCTTGAGGATGTTGCAGAGCAGCCACAGGTGTCTATGGTTGTGGAGCCAGAGTACGACGACGAGGGCAATGTTTTGTCACATGGAGACATTCTCTTCTCTGCAGAGAGCTCATCTTCATCCGATGATGAGTTCTAGGCTAGTTGTCTTGGGAGAGAGAGACTTGAGTCTCTTGACTGAGGACTCCATTGGGTTTTTTCTAGTATTATTCATGCTATGTATTAGTTTTAACTTTTGGCATTTGCACCTTGCTAGTTTATAAGCTTTTGTAGTTGGCATCAGACATTGGTCATGATTGCTATGTCATTCTCATTGGTCATGATTGCTATGTCATTCTCATTGGTCATGATTGATATGCCATTTTTATGCCGGGATGATTGTAGTGTTGAGTTTTGTATTTGCAGTATTTTAATCATCATTAGTCAATCTTTGGATCTTCACTCTTGTCTGATCATTGATGTACATTGTCTCTTACCTTACAATGCTATGTTGCTTTTGAGATTATGGTATCGAGTCTGTCATACTATTACTGAAATCTGGTATTGTGTCCCATGTTCATATCATGGACCATGGTAGGTCACTTGATTTATGTTTAATGCAAGTAGGCCTTTTCATTTAGCCATATAGATTGATAGTTTATATATTTGTAGGCTTCATTTGTGAACTTTCAAATGTTTTTCCTAATTTTTAAGGGTTTTACCAATAGGGCGTATTTTTACGTACCTTAAACCTCAATCCATATAGGACTGCGTACCTTACGTACCGAATACGTACAGTATTTTACGTTTGGTTCCACCTTGATAGTGATGTTAGTCATCAAACCCAATGTCAGGTGCAACAGAATTGTTTAAGGATTTAGCTCGGATCTAGTACTCTGCACAAACCAAGGGACACTTTACTTCGCTTGAAATAATTGAACTGAACTGAAAGAAAAAGAGACACAAGAGAGCAAGTACTTTCTTTATTCTTGCACAATGTTGATACAATGACTAGATGCTGAGATGCTAATGCTAATGGGTGCTGATGCTATTGATGCTGGGTACTACTAATGTACTGATGGTACTGTGGGTACTGTGGTGCTGAGAGGTTCCATGTCGACGATGATGATGGGTATTGTTGGGTCTATGTCGACGACGAGGTACTAATGGGTCTATGCCGACAACGACGCGACGAGGTATTGATGGGTCTATGTCGACGATGATGATGTCGACGATGAGGTACTGATGGGTCTATGTCGACGAGGACGATGTCGGCGACGAGGTACCGATGGGTCTATGTCGACGACGACGACGAGGTTCTATGGATCTATGTCGACGATGATGATGGTGACGACGAGGTTCTTGATGGGTCTGTGGATCCTTATGCAGGAGCCATGGTACAAGGGGTACTAGGTGCTGAGGTACTGTGTCGACGACGACGACAACGCTAAGGCTGAATGCCGGAATTTGTTAGCGATGTCGATGGCAAGGGACTGCAACCAATGACGAGGCTAGGCTGAAATCTGCAAGTGCTTCAAGCTGAAAACGCTGGCTGTTTTGGCTGAAAAACGCTGATCATGAAGGCTGAAAACGCTGATGGAGAGCCTGAGGAAACGGTGGCTGACCTAGGCTGGAAACGCCATGGAGATCAGGCTGAAAGCGCTGGCTGCCTTCTGCTGCCTCCTCTGCTGATTCTAGCCCCCAATGGCTGCCATTTACAGGTGACAAAGGCTGGGCCAAGCAGGCCTTAAGGAGACCCGACGACCATGCTGAAAATAGGCTGAAATCCCTTATTAAAAAATAAGGTGCTAAGAGGTGGTTCACGCGGTACAACACCTATGCTGAAATGACTGAACTGTGCAAGAAGGGTTTGCAACTATGACCGGCCTGGACATGCACGTCCTGCTAGAGGCTCACAAAGGTGCTAGGCTCAGTCCTAAGCTAATGACTCATGCTAGAATGTAGCAGAAGCATGTCCACGTAGCGCATGTGAAGTGCACACGTGACATCCCCCCCTGTTAAAGGTGAGGCACAACTGCCGAACTTCTATTCTTGGATTCTTCTGTACTGCTGATGCTAACTGCTTCTGATGCTTGTGGATGTATAACCAGTGAAAACTCCTCCAAACTCGTGGGTATTGTGGATGTAGGTCCTGTTGCGAAGTAGACACTGAGTTACTAGGTAGCCTTACTACTGTTGCAGAATACCAGCCTTGGTGTTGACTCTGCCTTGCGAGCAAGTACTGACCACTTGAGTAGTCCTGTCATGAAAACATTGCAGGTGAAGTTGAAAGGTAAGGGTGCTCGGAGGTATGTCCAAGGGTTTCTCGTTCACGAAAGTGGATGCACGCTACATGCGAATGCGAATGCAAATGCAGAAGAGGTTTAGGGATCTTGTCTCCAACTCATTCCATATCCGCACAAGAGACAAGTAGATCCTGGTACTCAAGATCTGGGTTTTCGTGTATCCGATGTCGACAACGAGGTACTGATGGGTCTATGTCGACGACGAGGTTCTATGGATCTATGTTGACGACGATGAGGTTCTTGATGGGTCTGTGGATCCTTATGCCGAGCCACGGCACAAGGGTTACTAGGTGCTGAGGTACTATGTCGACGACGCTAAGGCTGAATGCTGGAATTTGTTAGCAATGTCGATGGCAAGGGACTGCAACCAATGACGAGGCTAGGCTGAAATCTGCAAGCGTTCCAAGCTGAAAAGGCTGGCTGTTTTGGCTGAAAAACGCTGATCATGAAGGCTGAAAACGCTGATGGAGAGCCTGAGGAAACGCTGGCTGACCTGGGCTGGAAACGCCAGGGAGACGAGGCTGAAAACGCTGGCTGCCTTCTGCTGCCTCCTCTGCTGATTCTAGCGCCCAATGGCTGCCCTTTATAGGTGACAAAGGCTGGGTCGAGCAGGCCTAAATGAGACCCCACGACCATGCAGAAAATAGGCTGAAAATCCCTTAATAAAAAATAAGGTGCTAAGAGGTGGTTCACGTGGTACAACACCTATATGCTGAAATGACTAAACTGTGCAAGAGAGGGTATGCAACTATGATTGGCCTGGACATGCTCGTCCTACTAGAGGCTCACAAAGGTGCAAGGCTCAGTCCTAAGCTAATGACTCATGCTAGACTGTAGCAGAAGCATGTCCACATAGCGCAAGTGAGGTGCGCACGTGACACCCAAATCATATCGATCCTTTACAGATGTCTTGGTGCACTAAGACCACATGCCTAGCCTATCTCATCCAAGTTGGACCTTTGACGGACTGGATTCATATGCTTCACAAACTATCATGCAAATAACACAGATGCTGTCACAAAACATGAAGACCAAAACGGAGCCCATCTGGAGGGCGCTCAGGGCTACAGCCTGCTCGAACAAAGTTAAATTCCAATTACAACCAAACGATCCCTAGACCGCAACTCACGTTCAGAGAATTCCATCTACAACTAAATGATGTTCAGATGGCAATTTGCCCCGTTTGGAGGTTACAAGTATAACTAAACGATCCCTCGACCGTAAACTACGTCGTTGAGAATCCATTTTCATTCCCCAGACCTTAGTCCGCATTGTTTAGAGGTTAATCAAACATCACTGAAACTATTACTAGACAAGTTCGGTAGGCATAAAAAACAAAGTCAAACAAGAGAATACAATTCAAAAAGTGTCTAAATATAATAACAGTAGCATAATTATTTTGGGTGATCTTTTATAAGTTGGACTTAAATCCATGGAATTAGAACGTTGTGGTCGAGGATTTTCTTTACGAGGTTGTTAAGGTTCAAGTGTAAATTCAAGTCTCTCTTCATTAATTTGTAACCGGCAGCAGCATGGTCCATAAGCTCTTGCATGGCAGAGACTTGCTTTGACATACAATATTCTTGAAGTGGAGGAGGTAGTGAGTGTAGCGCTCACGTTAATCCTCCAAGGTAAAAGTTTTAAAGGAGACTAGAAGATAATATCCAAAAGAATTGATTGTAATCTTCCATGGTTTCAGTGCCTAGCATTTTCAAGTTGTCCATATAAGGCCAGGTAACTTCGAGCAAAGATATTCTTGAAAGCTTGCCATGTTCTTGGAGTGTAAGGCTTTGTGGATAAAGAACTCTACCACTGCATAACATTATCTTTAAGGAAAGCGATTGCTCCAAAAATTTTGGATTCTTTAGCTTAATTCTCAAGTGGATAGATATTGTCAAATTCTTGGAGCATTCTGATATTGACTCCAAAAGAAGTGAAAAATTTAAACGTAGATCCACCTTCTTTGAAGTCTTTAGGTTGAGAAATTGCAGGCATAGGTGGTGGATAATAAGGATATGCATACGGGCTCAAAGTGTGAAACACAGGAGGCGGTGGTGGCAAAGATGGTGCAAGATTAGGTGTTGCAACGATCTAACAAAAAATTCTTGTCACAAAATAATGATGTGGCATGACCACCCGGAAAATTTCTGGCAAATAATAATGATTTTTAAAGTTGTTCCAACTTATTGTTTCTTTCCGACGGGGCCCAAGGGACACAAGGCAATAAAAATGTGCCAGAAAGACAAATTGCGTGGAAACTGCTGATGTGGCAAGTTGTACAGACGTCCGCAAAACGCGCTGGTTGCTGACGTGGCACTATGTATGGATTTCCGCAATTTGCACTGCTAGCTTTTGGACTAGATGCATTTAGAACTGGAAGCTTTTCTTGCACTGCTTTTGGATAGCCATGGGGCCTATAAAGTTGTAATCAAGGGCACACTCTCTCTCAGATTTTGTTGGGAGCACTGAGCAAAGAGGACCGCGGAATTTGTACTTTGCGCAATTGTTAATAAAAAATAAATACCGAAAGGGGTGCTAGACTTTGGGGCAAATACCTCTGGGCATGGAACTACGTCAGGCCGTGTCAAATCTATTGAAGTGTGAAGTAAATTTAAGTGATTTCTTGTGTGTTGTGCCAGATTTTCGACTTGGTGTGTCCAAGTTTGTTACAATGGTATCAAACTTTCAATCGATTTTCCTTGTACGGAGAATCCGATCCTTCTTATCCCGACACACATGGATTCAGTGGACGGATCCCGCAAGGACCAGAACAACCCACGTGATAAGTCAGGGTTAAGTGAAAGCACGGTAGATTCAAACAGACGACGACCACCTCTTGTAGATTCAGAAGAAGAGTACGGGCCACCCGGTTCACGGAGTATGAACGAATGGAAATGCAGATCAAGAGCAAGTTGATGCCTATGCTCGACAGATGCCTCAGTATTCTAAAGATCCCCAATACGCAAAATTTTTGACCGGGCACCCAGTTGATGAGATGCATTCTCGATGGCGTATGGCCATCAATTCACCTTTGAAGTCAGCTTTGAAGAAAGCTCTTGTTCCACGGATGTTCACTGAAGATGAACTTGACGACGTTGTCGACCGACGAGTCAACCAACTTTTGAAGACCAAGAAGCATTCAAAGGAACACAGTCAATCCGCAGACTATCCTGGCTACTTGGGTCACAAGTCTACTTTTGCAAATGCACGAAAAACAAAGAAACTTGTACGCTTCGAGGGTGTGTCTAACTCGTCCTCATCCTCTTCTGATTCCAATGATGAGGATAGAAAGGGCAAGAAACGACCCAAAGACACGGAAAGAATAAGAAGAAGGCCAAGAAAAGCAGATCCCACCGCAGATCTTGGAAATATTTAGATAGCTCGGAGGAGACTTCATCCTCTTCTGAGAGTTCGGACTCCGATGAATCAATGTTTTATTCTAAGAGAAAGCATTTGTAGAAAGCCAACCAATATGACTTTCTCAAGGACAAGATCAAGAAAACCAACTATTTCAAGAAGGGTGGACAAGCACTTAAGTTTGATACTTTTTCAGGCTTCGAGATACACACAAGGCCCTCGCTTTTATTCAACAGTTCGACATAGCTTATTCTGGAGGGCGCTATTTAGAGCACTCCAAGGTTCGGAGGGCATCATCTTATTTGAAAGGAAATGCACAGACATGGTGGTTCACTCTCTTGCTACGAAAGGAAGCACCGACAAAGTTACTGAAGTTCAAGCAATTTTTTACTTTCTCTTGGCTCACTCAGGAGTACGAACGTGATGTGATTACCGCTTGGAATCACCTTTGGATGATCAAGGAAGATACTTTGGATACTTATTGTCAGAGATTTTGGGATACCTTCTTACCGGCCTCTTCTTTTAAAAAGATCACTTTTAAGGAACAGATCGAGCGATTTTGTTGTGGCCTACCCAAAGAGATATGAGATTACTGCTTATTGCTGAAGTCCGAGTCCGTACAACAACTGATGGGACATGCTAAGCAAGGGTTTGCTATGCATTCGGTTACTCTTACGTATCCAATTGATCAACCTTTGACAACTAGGACCGGACAAAATTCAAATAATGGTAATAGAAGAAAAGGGTTCGGAAAAAGAAAGATACACAGATGGGGATTCTTGGACGTAGCGTGGTCTATAGTTTAAATTCTCTAAAAGGCAACCGATGCTCAAGATGACATTCTTCTAAAGTACAAAGTCGAGGGTAGCAAATCCGAGGTGTATCCAGTAGTTTGTAGCTGCTGGGGTGTCGATGGTAGCTTCTTCATCGACTTGGTCTCACCATTTATGTCCACTATGAGCTGCAGAGAGGGTGTTAAAGTTATGGCATCTCAAGTGAATCGTCACTCGAGCATGAAACAAAAACCACTTATCTTATCTGTTAAAGTCTAGGTAGGGCAATTTACTTAGATGGGTGTACATGCAACCCATTGCCCCCATTGTATAGTGTATCAATTACTCGTTGCCAAGGTTGGTTGGTTCAAGAGACTCTCTCTCTCCCCCCGGTCGCTACGCTTCTGCATCGTTGGCTGTGACAAGTTTCTGCAAGATCGGTAAATTTTGACGGTCACAAACTGTTGACGTGTCAAGCCACTGAAGAAAGGAGCCAATCTGCAGATCCCGACCGAGGGGCCTAAACCCTAATTGAAGAAGCAACACAAGAAGAAGAAGTTCCCACCAACTTATGGGACCCCGTCCGATGGGGCCCAGGGGACCTAAAGATATTAAAATAAAGCAGGATCAACACTCACACAATCACAAGGTCATTTGCGTAGCAAAACGCGCTGATAGCTTTTGGCGCTAGTGTTTTTGGGATCACATTTGAGTTTGAAGTTTTTCATGTAACTGCTTTGAGGCCAAGGACCTTCAAATATGACCCATGGGCTCTCACTCTGGTAGTCTACTTGCGGGAGATGCAGAGCAGATCCATGGGAGTTGTACCTTGTTCAAGCAATATAAAGAAATACCGAAAGGGGCTCCAAGGTTTGGGGCCAGTGCTCTCTGGGGTGGAACCCCGCTACTCCCCGTCTTGTGTGTCGTGCATCTCTTTCAGTTCAGTTGTTTTTTGAAGTTGTTCAGTCTATTCTTTTCCGTTGGCACGTGGTGCCCATCTCTCGTGACAGTGGTATCAGAGCTTCAGGCGTGTGCTTCTCTGAAAGTATACCGGTCCTACCAAAGAGCAGACAGAGTAAGATGGCACTTCTAAAATTCACTGGGATTTTTAAAAAAGAATCTTCGTGTCCAGACCCTTGACTTATTATCCACTCCCACCCTTACTTCATTGCGCATCCGGTGCGCTCCCGTCCTCATCACTCTGTCTAACAGGGCATAAGCCATAAAGAACACTTTCAGAGAAGGATCAAAACTTTTTTTTCGAGCTGCTATTTTTCCCAGAGGCAGTGCCATGTAGTGGTGGATGTTTATAGCTACCAAGCAGCACACTCCAAGGACTTGGCAAGCGTTCAATAAATTTTTTGCATGAAGCTACATGCTTTCAGACATCTTCCTTCGGAGTGCAGCTTCTTGCCGAGTGGGGTATCTTGAAATGCTTGGCAAGAAAACCCTAGCAGATTACAACTTGAAATTTCTCGACATCTCTCAGTAGGTGTCTTTTCTCGAGCTAAAAACCTTGGAGGTCCAGTGTGATTGCTATGTCTTGGGGGTACCATCACCGCCATAGGAACACTGTCTATCGAGGCTTGTTTCAACTAATCAAGAGCTTATGAACCATGCTGCGGTCGGCGACAACCTTATGGAAGAAAGTTAACCCTAATCTTGGTGTAGGTTTCAGAAAGGAAATCAAGTCGACTTTCGAGCTTGACTCATGTCAAGATTGCTTTTTAAGTTTGAATTATGTTTGAGAATCTGTTTGAGAACTTGTTTGGTGATCCTGTTTGGAATTTGTTTGAAATGGATGGTATTTGTTTCAAACTTGTCTTGGTGCCAATTTGAACAGTTTGACTCCGGTTTGAATACTAGTTTCAATGCTTGGTGATTTACTCCCGGGTGAAGTAGTGAGAAATGTTGTTTTGGTATTGTCTGAACTTCGGAACTACGCAGACGGGGTGTTTGGGGAGCATTTCGTTGTATGCTTGAAAACCTCCAAACAACGCAGACGGGATGTCTAGGGAGCATTTCGTTGTATGCTTGAACCTCCAAATGACGCAGGCTGCGGTTTAGGGGGCGTTTCATTGTAAAATGCCTCTATATCTCTCGACCCAGACCTTTTTAGGTTATGTCGGAGGAGTGATGAGGGAGTTGCTGAACAACTCATGGCCTGTACTTGGATGGTTATTTACGGGGGGAGTGTTTATCGGCGGCATTATGTTTCTATGTCTTGTAACATGCATATGTGAGCATTCGTGCTGCATTGTGATGTGGCAACCACTGAATATTCCTTATTGGATGAGATACTTTTGGGAAACCAACGACCCAGGATATCAAGAGTTCCTATTTGGAATGAGACTCCTTATTGGATGAGATACTTTTGGGAAACGAACGACCAAGGATATCAAGAGCTCCAATCTGGAACGAGACTCCTTATTGGATGAGATTCTTCTTGGAAGCCAACAACCCAGGAAATCAATAGCTCCGATTTGGAATGAGAAAACTGATTGTCCCTTGGATTGTCCCTCGGAATGTCCCTCAGAAATTTTTGAGCTAACTTGAGTTGTTTTGCAGATATGCTGTAATCGTGGACGATTACTTTCTTTCAACAAGGGGGGATGTCACAAACTATTGACGTGTCAAGCCATTGAAAAACGGAGCAAACCTACAGATCTTGACCAAGGGGCCTAAACCCTAATTGAAGAAGCAACACAAGAAGAAGAAGAAGTTCCCACCAACTTATGGGACCCTGTCCGATGGGGCCGAGGGGACCTAAAGATATTAAAATAAAGCAAGACCAACACTCACACACGCACAAGGTCATTTGCGTAAAAACTGATGACGTGGTAGCCTGTACGGAATCCCAGATTTCGTGTTGATATGTTGACGTGGTAGCTATACGGATTTCCACAAAACGCGATGGTAGCTTTTGGTGCTAGTGTTTTTGGGATCACATGCTTTTGAGTTTGAAGTTTTCCATTTAATTGCTTTTGAGGCCAAGGGCCTTCAAATATGACCCATGGGCTCTCACTCTGGTAGTCTACCCGCGGGAGATGCAATGCAGAGCCATGGGAGTTGTACCTTGTTCAAGCAGTATAAAGAAATACCGAAAGGGGCGCCAAGGTTTGGGGCCAGTGCTCTCTAGGGTGGAACTCTGCCATTCCCTGTCTCATGTGTCGTGCATCTCTTTCAGTTCTGTTGTTATTTGAAGTGCTTAAAGTCGTTCAGTCTATTTCTTTTCCGTTGGCACGTGGTGCGCGTCTCTCGTGACAGGCGAAGATGCTTGGAGAGGATGTTGGAAGTCCATTGATAAGAAATTGCAAGTACTTGCTAGAATCCAAAAACGCAATCTTGTTTGTTGCAAAAGGATTGGTTTGCTAGTCAGAATAGCAAATAATTGAAGCTTTGATACCACTGAAACCATAGAGGGCACCATGTGCCAATCGAAGGAACAGAACAGACTTTGTGTCACCGCGAAACGTTCCACTCTCGAAACGTGGTGTTGTACTCCGGAAAGTTTCAGTCTAAAGATGTAGCATGTGAAACGTGGGACTGAAACATGCATCTAGGGATTAGGTCCTAAAATCTCAAACTACGGTAACTTCTTGTTAGCGAAATGACACAAGTTTCACTTGATCAGGTAAAACATTTCACTTGTCTAGACCCGCCGAAATGCGTTTCATGGTGACCCTGAACAGACTTCAACACCTCAACACAACTTGAAATTGAGAGAGAGAGAGAGAGAGAGAGAGAGAGAGAGAGAGAGAGAGAGAGAGAGAGAGAGAGAGAGAGAGAGAGAGAGAGAGAGATTCCACATGGTAGACACGGAGTGGCAGTATTCCACTCCTAGATGCAATGGCGCCAAATCGCGGTGCCGCTTTTGGTATCGCACGTGGTTTGTGGGGGCTGCTGCCACATGATTGTCACAAATCAGTGACGTGGCAGCCATTTGGGCAGGAGAAACCCCACACACACACCCCAGGTGATGTGTCAGGCATGGCCATGGACATGGGGAGCAACAGAGCAAAGCACACATCACCCTATCCCTGGCTGGCTGGTCCCCGAATTCACGCTGAAATGCTGACGTGGCAGGCCGGCAAAAACTGACGGAAATTACGGAGTGCTGACGTGGCACTGGCTGTAGAGAAGTCCGCGTTTTACGGCAGCTGTACGGACGCTTTTGCCTACGCAAATCAAGGCTGAAAATCTACGCAAATTATTGGGCAGCTCTTGGGAACAAGCTACTTTAATTTTGAATGCTTTTAAACTGACAGCTTTTGGGGCTCTGCTTTTGGCATCCCTTGTAACTCTTTATAAGTGTGGTTTGGGTTCCCACTTCTCAGAGCATCTGGACGCAGAGTCTGAGAGTGAGACCCAATTCACTCCTTGTACTTTGAGCACAGATTTAAATACAAAAAGAAATACCAAAAGGCTTTGGGGCCAATACCTCTTGGCACAGAACTCCGCCAGGCCGGTGTCGAATCAAATTGTGAACTTTTTTGAAGTGAATTCCTGTCGTGTCGCGGTAGATTCTTGACTTGGAGTGTCCAAGTTTGTTACAATGGTATTAGAGTGTAGCCGATTTCTCTTCTACCGGGAAATCCGATCCTTTTTCTAGCGACACTTATGGATTCAGACAGAGAACAGTCGACTTCCTCTGCATCCGGAGATACGGGAAGAGATCATGAAGAAGATTCACGCGAGGAGTACAGCCCGCCTCGGCCTACTCAGGTGGAGCTTGAAGAGATGGAACATCGGAGATTGGTTGATGATGCGACAAAGCTGATGATGAATTTTGCGAAGGACCCTAAACTTACAAAATTTTTCACCCAGACCTCCTCCGACAAGGTGCACACACAGTGGTGGCAAACCACGGAGCACCCCTCAAACTGAACTGTGAACACATCACGCCCACATTACTCCAAGATAATGAACTTTGAAACACCATAGTTACAGGGAATGGCCATTTTCAGGTCCTCGTTCCTATCCTAATTTCCGGTTCCGGATCCTTGTTCAGTGTTTCAGACATGAGTATCCGAAACAAGGAATGGCATTTCATGCATGTTGTCGTTCCTCGTTCCTCGTCCCGTGTAACTATGTGAAACACATCCTATCCATCATCCAGCCAACAACAATGGATTGGTGCACTCAACCATAGTGTTTTAGATACGTCTAATTGGCTCCCTGCCAGATGCACGTGCCTTGAACTCCGACCCACAGATTTAAACACCGATAACTTGAACTCCAACACTGGGGTCCAAATTAATTATAGGGAGCACTTCTTGCCCCTCTTCGCCACTCACAAGCCACTCTCTAGCCGAAGCTAGTGGTGGCAACTGCCTCTTGACTAGAAATGGGGGGGCATCGTGGCCACTATGGTCACCTCCACGCTTGTCATGCCCATCTCCACTGTCAAATCTTTATCACCGTTATCTTTGTCCAGCTTGCCTTTGACTTTGTCTGTTTGTGAGTTCTTGCTTTTATCTTTGGCTTCAAACTCCCAAGCCAAACAAAGCATCGTCACATTTATAACAATGGGTACCGAGGCAACTAATTTGAGTACTGGTACTGCCGTCCTCGTCAAGCTTGCCTTTGCCTTTGTCCTCTAGCGAACTCGTGCATTTGCTTTTGTCTTCAAACTCTCGAGCCAAACAAGTTGACGGCTTCCTTGAGAATTGTGCCCGTGCATACCCCGTAAGTGGGAATTGGATAATCTGCTTTCCATAGCCGATAGTTGGTGTTGGTTATCAATATCGCTGGCTGTCGAGCAAGGGGGGGCCATGTTGCAAGGACGAGATTTGGAGATAAGGTTATCTACCTTCTCGCACTCCAAAGGGTGGCCGCTCAATCTCCAAGTCACTTCACACACTTTGCACATAGGGCTGCTCCACACAAAATGGGCTCCAAGCTTTACTTCTCCCAAGCTGCTCCTCAAAAAGAACTTTCACGTCCCTTTCTTGAGCTTCAATCTACGCTTCTTCCAAGCTGCTCCAAAAGCTCTCGAAACTTTTGCAAAAGAGTCTCCAAAAGAGTCTCCAAAAGAGATGGGCTCCGTTCTGCAAATTTACACTTCAAAATCTCCAAGACAATCCACTCCCGGGGGGGGGGGTTCTCCTCCAATGTTCAAGGGGCGCTCAAAACCCACAGCCAAGTAGCATTTTAAAACCCTATGGCCTGCAGGAGTCTTTGGGCCGCCAGCAAGTGGGGCAAGTGGTCGTTGTCAAGGAATCTTGAACTGGTATAGGCTTTTTAAAACGTAGAGGTTGGGGAGGGAGGACCGTCGTCGCTAGCAAGGAGGGGAGCATCGTCGGCGTTTCAGAACGCACGCCAGATCCTGTCGCTTTGCTGCCCTCGAGGAGTCCACGCAGGTGCCGTTGATGGTGCTGCAAGGAGGGCGTTTTAAAATGCAACCTACAACATGGAACACGCGCACATGGGCCTGCAGCGCGACCGGAGTAAGGAAACCCACAATGCATTAATGTTTTAAAACGCAAATGCAGCAACGAGGATCGCAGGGAGCTCCGATAGCAGTGTTTTAAAACATTGGCTGCAGAGGGGTGATAGTGTTGCCGTCGGTTCTCTTCTCGTGTCAGTGTGGGATCTCCATACATCTTCTCAATGCGAGCTTAACTCCACCGGTTGTGATACCATGTCAAAGTCCACGATGCGGAAGCGAAGAGACCAAGGGGAGAAAGCACGAGAGAGAGAGAGAGAGAGAGAGAGAGAGAGAGAGAGAGAGAGAGAGAGAGAGAGAGAGAGAGAGAGAGAGAGAGAGAGACTCTTGAACCAACCAACCTTGGCAATGAATAACTGATACACTGTACAATGGGGGCAATGGGTTGTATATATACCCATCTAAGTAAATTGCCCTACCCAAACTTTGACAAATAAGTAAAATAAATACCTAAAAGCCAAAATAAATAATGGGATCACATTGGGCAATTCACTGAGATGACATAACTTTAACAAAACTTCCAACAGTTCCTGAATTTTATGCTACCGCTTGTCATGTCTCAGATCTTTTACCCTCCGGCACCTGACAACGCAAGAGCTTCTTCACAACAATCTAGAGAAGCTTCTATTCCAATTGGGGGAATTGTAACAGACTTGGACACACCAAGTCGTGAATTTGGCACGACACACGAGAAATCACTCAAATTTACTTCACACTTCAATAGATTCGACACGGCCCGACGTAATTCTGCGCCCAGAGGTATTGGCCCCAAAGACTGGCGCCCTGAAACCGGCCCGTAGGGCGGTAGGCGTTGGCTTTCACCCGAAATTCTTTACTTTAGACTCACACACATAGCACTTTACAAAGAGAACCTGCGACGGGAATTAACACTTGAATACACACACGGCTCGGGAGCTAGAATGCTGCGAGCAGACACCGACAACCTGTAGGCCCCAAAATTGGCGCCCCTTTCAGTATTTCTTTATTCTTTAGGAGGGTAAATTACAAGGTAAGGTCCTAGGAATCCTTCACGTGTATCCACCTAGATACCATTTGATTTGCCAAATTTCGGCAGCATAACAGTCCCAAAACTTGCGCGAAACCAATTCCCCTGCTAGAACTCACTTGCACTGGCGTATACCCTCTGATTCCTGCCCAAAAACAGTAAATTCAGCACGTTGTATTTACTCGTTTTTGCCCTGTTTTCAGCCCCAAACAGTCCCCTAACTGTCCTCTGCCAGTGGGGCACGATTCCCAATGGTCCTGGCGTCCGTATGGCTGAAAAACAGTAAAATTACAGCGCATACACAACACTGATTTTGCACCTGTACGGTGAGGTTATGTCCCTCACGAGTGCCTGCTTTGGAGCAGCAGCTAGCTACCCCTGTTCCTGTTCAAGGAGGCTCTTGCCTCAGCACAAAAGCATGAACCCACACAACTGTACATCAGTCAAATGAGTAGCCCTCTTGTGGGGCATCACATAACTGCACGTAGGGGAGAGAGAGAGCAGTGTGTAGTGTGCAGGGCATCACTCCATAGCTCTTAACCTATGACAAACTGCAAATGAAGGCCTCTCCCAGCTTAAAAATCAGCGCCCATTTTTCTGTAGGAGGAAAGTTCACAAAAATGTGACACTTGGCGCATTTACAAGCTTTTTCCCGTTTCGGGTTCGCCGCTTAAAAATATCATGACCGGT
Source organism: Adiantum capillus-veneris (assembly GCF_014529385.1). Classification (NCBI taxonomy): domain Eukaryota; kingdom Viridiplantae; phylum Streptophyta; class Polypodiopsida; order Polypodiales; family Pteridaceae; genus Adiantum; species Adiantum capillus-veneris. The sequence continues at coordinate 78,926,724 of NC_140951.1, forward strand.
TGCCCAGTTGACTTCGTGGCAGAGTTGTAAAATGTTCCCCTAGTCATACCGGAGGTAATGACGCGAACACATTTCACGGCCCAAAATAGCAGTTCCCTAAATTTTAGGAGCTTCCGTTGGGCTCCCACTGGTCTTCTGACCATCTATCCTCATTGGGACCGCATCCAAAAGTGCAATGTGGCCCAAATGTCGGATACTTTTTGTTGGTAGTCCCACCTTGACTTTAGGCCTTTATTGAGTTTACTTCCTAGTATCCACCAACTTGCTAAGTGCGACGGGGGGACCTATATGATCTTGCTCTGAGCCTAGACATCCTCTTATCATACGAATTCCAGTGCCGACCACTTCCCGTCTGCGGGTGAATCTACCGTTCACATTGGCCATACAATGTCCGACCGTTTGCTACTTCAAAAAGAGGGTCTCAAAACAAATAAAATAAACCCCATTGGAAAGAAACCAAAAACCAAGGTTAGCAGTTGCCACATCTCTGTGACATGGTTAATAACTGCCACGTCCTCGTGACATACCCCCCTCTTGAAATCGCAAACGTCCTCGATTGCATACCATAAATACACGCCACTGAGGATCTTGTGCTATCAACACTCTTGTATCATCGCATGTATCCGCAAGAAAGGTCGTAACATACATAGATACAAATGACTTAATGAGGCCTTCATACTTTTGCCATTTCCATCTATGGCACTGAATTCATATGTACATTTGATGTACTAGCTCTATCATTACCCCTCCTTTGCACACGTTGGGTTGGGGCATAAGTAGGCTGTAAGGCTTCAAGGTAAAGCTGCAATACATTTGGTGACTTTGACAGTTCATGCTCTTCCATCCACTTTGCATCCATAGGTGGATAGTTCTTGAACTTCACCAAATAGCGTCTTGCAACTTGTCCTTTAACTTTTCTGTCCTTATGTGCCAAAACTTGCTCAGGTACCAGGATCTCATCAAGTTCCTCAACTTCTGGCTGATCGTCATCTGGCATATCTTCTGGCACATCACCCACGAAGGGTCCTAGAAGACTCACGTGAAACGCATTATGAATCTTCCATGCATCAGGCAATTTCAGCCTGTAAGCCACATCGCTGATCTTGTCAAGCACTTGAAAAGGCCCATAGTAACGCATGCTGAGCTTAGGAAACAGCCGTTCCTTGCCCTTCATCTTCTTTAATCTTGCCTTTTCGAACCTTAACAGAACCCAATCACCAAGTGATAGTAGCAATTCACGACGGTGACGATCAACAGCCTTTTTTTGCTTTGCCTGAGTCTTCTCCAAGGCAACTTTAATCTTCTTATACATCTCATCCATGTTCTCAACATATCGATCTGCCTCAAAGATCTTGTCCTTTGTATGCAAAATGGGAGGAACCTTTTTGCCGCCTTCGACAATCTCAAAAGGTGCTTTGCCAGTAGACGAATGCACCATATTATTGTACGCATACTCAAGCATAGGCAAATACTGTTCCCACTTGCCCTTATTATCTGACACATAGCATTTCAGCAGATCTAAGACAGTAGAATTAGCCTCTTCTGACTGTCCATCAGTTTGTGGATGAAACGAAGACGAAAACTTGAGCGTAGTGCCCATGTTCTCAAACAATCCTCTCCAGAACAAACTGGTCATGCGAGGATCACGATCACTGATAATCGATTGTGGCATACCATGGTACTTAAATACATTGTACATGAACAAGCGTGCCATCTGATCAGATTTTATCTTCTTCCTGACAGGGATAAAATGGGCCTGCTTGTTGAACTTGTAGATAATGGTCCATATACCATCACTCCCTGTTGGCGTCCTTGGAAGATCAAAGATAAAGTCCATAGCAATGCTTTCCCATGGCTTATCCGGAATCGGCAGTGGTTGTAACAACCATGGTGCCTTTTGCCTGTCAAACTTGACCTTTTGGCAAACTATGCATGCTCGCACAAAGGCATCCACATCTCTCCTCAAGGTAGGCCAATAGAAGAACGTCTCTACCGCTTTAACTGTTGCCTCAATGCCACGATGCCCTGCATACGGTGGGACATGACTCTCTTCCATGACCTTATGTCGCAGTGGCCTAGTGACACAAAGTCTGCCATGCATCATCATAAAACCATCTCTGAGGAGGTAGTGCTCGTGATGTTGCCCCTCTTGTAACTGTTCAAAGATCCTTGCAAAATCTTCATCAGCAGTATATTGTTCCTTCATGTCATCTAACTCATGATGATAAGAAATTGACACAGCTGAAATTTGTGGCTTTCTTGATAACGCATGAGCCACAACATTCTTCTTGCCTTCCACATGCATAATCTGGAAGTGGAACATGGAAAGAATGTTTGCCCATCGCATATGCTTTTCGGATAACTTTAACTGTGTCAAGAAGTATCGCAAGGTCCGATGATCTGTTTGGACAACAAAATCAGCACCTAAGAGGTAGTGCTTCCAACTAGAAAGCGCATGAATCACGGCCAAGAGCTCTTTCTCATAGACTTGCATAGTTCTCTCTGGCCCTTGAAAAATTCGGCTTTCATAAGCTACTACCCGTCCGTCTTGCATTAGCACTGCTCCGATGCTACTGCCACACTCGTCACACTGGACCACAAATGACTTCCCGAGATCTGGCAAAACAATAACTGGATCTGAAGTCAACTTTTCCTTTAAGAGACTAAAAGCTGAAATCTCTTTTTGGGTCCATCTGAAAGTGACCTCTTTCTTTTGCAATGCGTAAAGAGGCGATGCTATCTCTGCAAAATTTCTGATAAACCTTCTATAGTAGGAACACAATCCCAAGAAGCTTCTGACATCGTGCACAGTCTTCAAGTCTGGCCATGTCTTGAGAGCTTCGACCTTTGCGGGATCCATTCTAACACCATCCTTTGAGACTATGTGGCCCAGAAAGTGGATCTCTTCGAGGAAGAATTCACTTTTCTTAGGATTGACAAGTAACCTGTGACTGCGCAGCTCTTCGAACACAATGGTCAAGTGACGCCTATGCTCCTCTTCATTTTTCGAATACACTATCATGTCATCGAAGAACGTTCCAACAAACTGTTGATGCGAGCGGAAAATCCGGTCCATCATTCTGTTGAACGTGGCAGGAGCATTTGTTAGCCCAAACGGCATCACTAGAAACTCATAAAGACCAAATGTCGTTCTAAACGCAATCTTGTGCACATCCTCTGGCCTTATACGAATCTGATGGTACCTACTCTTAAGGTCTATCCTGCCGAAAATTGCAGCACCCTCTAAACGATCGAGAATATCATCAATACGAGGAATAAGAAACCTATTCTTGATGGTATTCTTATTCAACGCACGGTAATCAATACACATGCGCCATGAGCCATCCTTCTTCTGCACTAGGAGCACTGGGGAGCAAAAGGGTGAAGAGCTAGGCTGAATCAGCCCCTTCTCTAATAACTCCTCAACCTGGCCCATAATCTCTTTCTGTTGCGCCGCACTAACCCTGTAGGGAGGTCTATTTGGTGGGCTACACCCTGGCACCAAATCTATCCGATGGTCCTCAGGTCTCTCTGGCGGCAATTGCGACGATAATGAATCAGAAAAACAATCACTAAACTTTTGCAAAAATGCTGACCTTTCTTTATCTAACACAGATAAATTTGACTGATCACTATCTGAGACATCACGTGCAAAAATCAAGTACACAGAAAGATGATTCTTTATTACAGAAGTGATAGCAGAAGCAGATACAATAGGGACCGACTCTCCTTTAAGCTTTACATCCAAGACTCCATGCACTCGGAACATCCACGGGATCCCCAACAAGGCGTCACAACCTTCCAACGGCATGATGTAAAATTCTTCAGTGTCCACATACGACTGAATATGCAGACGCAGTTTTCCAATGATGGGAGTAACACACTTTGAGTGGCCAGGACATGCCAACCCTGCCTCTGCTGTGTACCCCATCTCTTCAGCTCTGATGCTGAGCTTCATAGCTAACTCTGGTGAGATAAAGTTGGCTTTGGCACCTGGATCAAAAAAGATGAGTGCCGTCTGATCCCTAACTTTACCCCATGCCCTGCATAACTCACTGGCATCTGTGTTGGGCCTGTCACCCACCATGTCTGGCACTAAACCTGCCGTGGGTTTAGGCTTCTTGCCTTTCTGGTCTTCTTTATCCTCTGAGTCAGCTGGCCTTTTCCTTTGTGGACAAGTGATAGAAAAGTGACCAGGTTGCTCGCATATAAAGCATTTGTTCTCAGCCATTAGGACCTTCTTTTCCTCGAGCGACTTGCGCACAAAAGGCTTTCTTTTCTGTTTCTTTGCCTGCGCTCCAGAAGTCCCGGCTGAATCCTTGTCTTTAGTGGCCTTTTCTGACCCCTGTGACGCATCAGGAGCCGTTTTCACAAAGGGCTTCTTCGTTGAATTTTTCTTTTGCTGCCCTCCTTTGTCACTGCTCGAAAATCCACTGTCCTCTCCTTTCAACAAGGCAAGACCAGTGTTCGCAACTTCCATAAGTTGAGTAAGGGTAGCCACTCTGTTCTTTGTAGAGTAATCGCGAAGCCCTTTAGGCAGCCCACAACAGTACTTCTCTATCTGCTCTGTCAATGGCACAAATCTGTAGGAGGTCACTGAGAGTAACGCTTTACAAAACCTCCTATTGTACTCCAGCAAGCTCTTGCACGAAGCTGAAGTAAGCTGGTGCCAATTTGTCAAGACGTCGTCTTCAAATTCATTTGATAGCCAAGCAGATGCAAACATTTGCTTGAAGTAAACCCAAGTGGCAGGTGCCTATCCTTGCATTAACAATGTCGTCCACCATGTAAGCGCATTGTCCTTTAAGAAAGTGGCAGCTTTCCTGACCTTCGAGGCCTCTGTAAAATTCCCTCCCGCATAAGCTGTACCAAACTGCTGGAGGAAAGTGAGGGCCTTTGTCTTATCCTCGAAACCACTGAAGGTACTGAACTTTACTGCTGCACCACCTTCTTTGTAAGCCTTCGGCTTCTCTAGTGCCCCCAAGTTGTCATACGGAATGGTCTGCAACATGGGCACTGTACTAGGCATGATCGGCATGTGTTGGCCATTCACATTTTGTGTCAGAGGTGCGATATCTGGCTGCTGTCCAGAAAAACCAGCCATGCCAAAATGACCCTGTGGCACCCCAAACTGGCCCTGGTTGCAGTGGAAACCTTGCTGCATGCCGATACTACCATACATGGGGTTTTGCATGATGCCTTGCATACCCCCGAACACTGTTCCTGGCATGTACGGCTGACTTCCAGGCGCATAACCAGCCATACTTTGGAACACTGATCCACCCCCGAAACTTCCAGGCGCATAACCTGCCATACTTTGGAACACTGATCCACCCCCGACATACCCAGGATGTACCGTGGGTGGTGGAAAAACTGAGTGCATAGCCTAGTATCCAACTTCCTGTCCATTCAAGACAGCATGCTGGCTCTGAAAGGTGGCGGGCTGAACTAGCATAACATGTGGAATAGGCGTTCTAGCCACCTGTTCAAGCACGGGAGGAACCTGCTTTGGAGCCCCCGACTCCGCAACATGCGAGTGTTCCCTTTCCTCCTGCGGCACATGAAGTACCTGGCTTGAGCATCAACAAGCTCCATACGCGGCGTAGGTTGCCTATTTTGTTGTTGCACTTGTGGCGCTTGCAAGAATTCCATAAACCTCGGATTCTGCACCAGCTGTGAAAAGACATTCACTGCGGCAACTAACTGAGTCTTGAACGCATCATCCTCAAGTTGCCCTGTCATAAAGCCCTGTACTACTGGACGGACATTCACGTTGACAGGAGGTACAGACTGACGTGGCCGTGAGCTCTCGCCAATCTCAAAAACCATAGGAATCTCCTGCTTGTCCTTTGAAGAGGAACCCTCTTCCATAATTCCCTTCCCCTTGTCGGCCATAGTGTAATCCCCGTGTTCCTGCACTGTGTGTCTTTACCCTGAACAATCCAGGCTCACTCTTTGAGGAAAAAGTGATTGATATCCCGGCAACGGAACCATGAAACCGGCCCATAGGGTGGTAGGCGTTGGCTTTCACCCGAAATTCTTTACTTTAGACTCACACACAGAGCACTTTACAAAGAGAACCTGCGACGGGAATTAACACTTGAATACACACGGCTCGGGAGCTAGAATGCTCCGAGCAGACACCGACAACCTGTAGGCCCCAAAATTGGCGCCCCTTTCGGTATTTCTTTATTCTTTAGGAGGGTAAATTACAAGGTAAGGTCCTGGGAATCCTTCACGTGTATCCACCTAGATACCATTTGATTTGGCCAAATTTCGGCAGCATAACAGCCCCAAAACTTGCGCAAAACCAATTCCCCTGCTAGAACTCACTTGCACTGGCTTATACCCTCTGATTCCTGCCCAAAAAGAGTAAATTCAGCACGCTGTATTTACTGGTTTTTGCCCTGTTTTCAGCCCCAAACAGTCCCCTAACTGTCCTCTGCCAGTGGGGCACGATTCCCAATGGTCTTGGCGTCCGTATGGCTGAAAAAAACAGTAAAATTACAGCGCATACACAACGCTGATTTTGCACCTGTATGGTGAGGTTATGACCCTCACCAGTGCCTGCTTTGGAGCAGCAGCTAGCTACCCCTGTTCCTGTTCAAGGAAGCTCTTGCCTCAGCACAAAAGCATGAACCCACACAACTGTACATCAGTCAAATGAGTAGCCCTCTTGTGGGGCATCACATAACTGCACGTAGGGGAGAGAGAGAGCAGTGTGAGTGTGCAGGGCATCACTCCTAGCACCACACTGTACATGAGAGGGAAAGGAAGCACTCCATAGCTCTTAACCTGTGATGACAAACTGCAAATGAAGGCCTCACCCAGCTTAAAAATCAGCGCCCATTTTTCTGTAGGAGGAAAGTTCACAAAAATGTGACACTTGGCGCATTTACAAGCTTTTTCCCGTTTCGGGTTCGCCGCTTAAAAATATCCTGACCGGTTGCCCAGTTGACTTCGCGGCAGAGTTGTAAAATGTTCCCCTAGTCATACCGGAGGTAATGACGCGAACACATTTCACGGCCCAAAATAGCAGTTCCCTAAATTTTAGGAGATGCTTCCGTTGGGCTCCCACTGGTCTTCTGACCATCTATCCTCATTGGGACCGCATCCAAAAGTGCAATGTGGCCCAAATGTCGGATACTTTTTGTTGGTAGTCCCACCTTGACTTTAGGCCTTTATTGAGTTCACTTCCTAGTATCCACCAACTTGCTAAGTGCGACGGGGGGACCTATATGATCTTGCTCTGAGCCTAGACATCCTCTTACCATACGAATTCCAGTGCCGACCACTTCCCGTCTGCGGGTGAATCTACCGTTCACATTGGCCATACAATGTCCGACCATTTGCTACTTCAAAAAGAGGGTCTCAAAACAAATAAAATAAACCCCATTGGAAAGAAACCAAAAACCAAGGTTAGCAGTTGCCACATCTCTGTGACATGGTTAATAACTGCCACGTCCTCGTGACACACCCCTTTCGGTATTTATTTTTATATAAATAATCGAGCAAATTACAAATTCCGCAAGCCCGCTCTGCTCAGTGCTCCCACAGAAATTTGAGAGAGAGTGCACCCTTGATTACAACTTTATAGGCCCATCGCCTTTCAAAAGTAGTACATGAAAAGCTTCTAGTTCTAAAAGAATCTCGTTTAGAAGCTGGCAGCGCAAATCGCGGAAATCCATATACAGTGCCACGTCAGCAACCAACGCGTTTTGCGGACGTCCGTACAACCTACCACGTCAACACTTTCCACGCGCTTTGTCTGTCTGGCACATTTTTACTGCTTTGTGTCCCTTGGGCCCCGAAGGAAAGGAACCATAAGTTGGAACAGCTTTAAAAATCATTATTATTTGCCTAGAATTGTCCGGGTGGTCATGCCACATCATTATTTTGTAAAATACCATAGAAACAGGGGACGGGGGGACGCGGCCCTTTTATGTGGGGACGGGACGGAGGACGCCGGGACGCAGACGGGGACCCGTTTTTGGGACGTGGGGACGTCCCACGTCCCTCACAGGTGACGGGACAGGGGACGGGTCCCGGGACGCGGGTCCCCAGTGACCAACACGGATGGGACGCAGGCAGGGGGCGGGGCTGTAGCTTTCAAAAGGTTTTTAAGCGCCCACTTTTGGGGGGGGGTTTCAAATTTCAAAAGCACCCTTTTGGGGGGGAATTCAAATTTCAAAATTCCACTTTTGGGTGGCCTTTCAAATTTCAAATTCAAAGTTCAAACCCCCATTTTGGGGGGAGCTCTTTCTACTTAAGAGCACCCACTTCCAAGCCTCAAGGCTCATAGCCTCATAGTATCTACTATCATACCCAAGCCTCAAGGCTCAAGGCCACTTCCTTGAAGACTTGAAGTTCCTCTCTCTCTCTCTGTCTCTCTCTCTCTCTCTCTCTCTCTCTCTCTCTCTCTCTCTCCCCCCCATCAATCTTTCTCCTACTCCTCTTTCCTTCTCTTCAACCCTTCTCTAATATCTATCATCAATGGCATCTCAAGATGGATTCCAAGCTTCTCTAAGCCCTCCTCCTTCTCCTTCCTCCGGCCCCGCTGCCCCTTCTCAACGCCCTTCCTCCGCCGACTTCACATGGACATGGTGGAGTGAGGTGATTGCTCCCATGTCCGGTGTTGGAGGTGGAAGCAAGCCGTGGAAGTGCCGCCGTTGTGGCTACGAGCGCAATGGTTCCGTGAGGAAGTTGCGCGCCCACTTCCTTCACGAAAAAGGACATCAAGTTCAATTTTGCCCGCAAACCGGCTCGGAAGAGGAGAAGCAAAAGCTCCTAAATCTTGAGAAGACTCTTGCGGATATAAAAGAAGCCAAGAAGAATCGTACCAAGCGCCGCACGGTGAATCCGAGGGAGATGGCCACGGCGGCTTTCATCTGAGCATTGGCATCCCCTTCTTCGGCATCATTTTGTGCATCAACTGGCACCGACGGTGACCGCCCACCTCCACTCTCTACCAACCCTTCATTGTCATCTGTCCCTCATTTTCGTCCACCCAAGCGGCAAGCAACTCTTGGAGATAGTTGGAAACCGGCCTTGAAAGAGGAGGTAGATGTCGACGTAGCAAGATTTTTCTACCACGACCATATTGCTTTCAATGCAGCGCGGTAAGCCAAGCTAAGCTTTAATCTTTAGTTTATACAATGTATATCACTCAAGTCTCATTTACACTTTTTTTTGACATAAAAGATCTCCATATTTTAAAGAAATGGCACGGAAGATCGGAGAGTTTGGACCCACATATGTCCCTCCCTCTTCGGAGAGCTTGCGCACCACTCTTCTTGACAGGGAGAAAGTCATGGTGGAGGCGGCATGTGCATCTACAAGGGCTTCATGGAAGAAGAATGGGGTATCCCTCATTGTGGATGGGTGGAGTGATACTTGTCGCCGCTCCATTCATGGCGTGGTGGCATATTCTCGGGGGGAGATGTATTTCATTGACTCCCATGATGCATCGGGGACCGGGAAGAGTGTGCAAGTACTTGCATCGGAGTGGGCGCTTACCATTGAGAAGGTGGGAAAGCATGATGTCATTGCCATCGTCACTGATGGAGAAAATAGCAATCGTGCCGCCGGAGCCATCATTGAATCCCTTTATCCACAAACCACAGTCACATATTGCATGGCTCATTGCCTCAACAATCTTCTCAAAGATATAGGCGCCTTGGAATGGATTTCCCCCGTCATTGAGCATGCGAATTCAATGGTGACTTTTGTCAATAATCATCAAAAGGTAACCATTAAGTGTTAACCAATCTAATTTCAATATGGAAGGCCAATTCTCGTTTTAAATGTTGAAACTTGATTTTTCTAAATAGGTGAGGGCTGAATTTTCAAAGAGGTCAAAGCTAGCTCTTCTCAAATACTCGGAGACTCGCTTCGCCTACAACTTTATTATGCTTCATCGCTTGAGTTCATGTAGTGGGGCATTGAGGGGACTCTTCATTAGTGATGAGTTCTTGGCAATGCGCGAGTCAAAAAGTGTCAACGGAGTGGCATGCCGAGCACGGGCCGACATGCCGGAATGGTGGGAGGAAGTAAAGACAATCTCCAAAATGGTGAAGCCTATCATCCACCTCTTGCGGGTGTTGGATTCCATGAAGCCTTGCATCGGCAAGATATATGAGGCCATGGACACCATGATTGACTCTCTTGAAAAACTTGTGACCGACCCCGATAGGTATTCACGTCGCACGAGTCACTTTTAAGTTTTCCCTATGCTTTACAAGTTTACTCGCTTGAGTTTTAACTTTGTTTTGAATCTTCATAACATAGGTACGAGGAGAGCCAAGAATTGTGTGTGTCAAGGTGGAATGCCTACCATTCTCCTCTTCATGCAGCCGCTTATGTAGTGGATCCACAATTCCAACAAGGGAACCAATGGAAGGACAAAGAGGTGATGAATGGTTGGCAAACCATCCTTGCCCGCCTTGTGCCCGACCCAAAGGAAAGGACCGAGATTCGGAGGCAAATCAATGTCTACAGGAATGGAAAGGGAGAAATTTGTCACATGCTCGATGCACAAGCATCTCGCTTTGAGATGGGGAGTGCTCTTTGGTGGGAGGAGTTTGGGGCGGGATTGGGCGGTTTACAGGATTTGGCTATTCGCATTCTTAGCCAAGCATGCACTACGAGTTTCTTGGAGCAACTTTGGAGTGTGTATGCTCATGTAGCCTCAAAGAAGAGGAATCGTCTTGATGTACAGAGAGCCAATGATCTCATATATGTCTCATCAAATTTGAAGATGCTTTCCAAGTCAGATCAAAGTGATGATTTCGCGGAGTGGGCACTTGCTGAGATGATCCTATCCCAGAGACACAGATAGATGCAGAGATGCCAGAGGCAGAGATTGAGACAACACCACTTGAGGATGATTTTTTGGATCAAATGGACTATGCAGAGCCAGTTGACATTCAGTTGGCACCATGGGCCAACATGTAGAGTCTAGAGTCTAGACCTCTTGAGTCTCGAGCCCTTCCCATTTTGACTCTCATTTATGCTAAACTCTACTTATCCACTCTTCACTTGTACATCGTTATGTTTTGCCCCTTGGCGAGGATGATTGATGCTTGATCACCATACCAATGGTGTACTGTGTCGCATACGCCGTACGCCCTTTGTTATATTTTGGTGTTATGTAATATGAATGCAAAAACCACTTTTTCTTTGCAATCTTGTGCTCTTAAGTGTTCACTATTGTCTCAGTATTAAATTTGCAAAGAATTAGTGTTTTTGAAAGCGCGTCCCCTGTCGCGTCCCCCGTCCCCTGTTTTGCCACGTCCCCGTCCCCGGGACCCGCCACGTCCCCATGTGACTATGTAAAATACCCCCCTCTTGAAAGAATTGTAATCCCCCTCGATTACACCTGCAAAACACAAGCCAAAAACTAGTTTAGTAGACACTAACTCTAACAACCGATGCACTAGACGACACAAATCCAACACTTGCACAAAGACGACAGTCACTGAACATCCACATCACATTCAAATCAAATCACATAAAGTTCATCGAGATCTAGGACCATGATCTCTCGGCACCGTGTTTAGCAATCACATCTAGATCCACACCAGATCTCACTGATGTCGGATTGATTAATTCTTATTGCTATCATGTCCATCTCATATGGAATCTCAAGACCGAAATGCTACAGTCTATTCGTCTTTCAAACATGCACTCAGACACGACTCACATGAGAGAGCACACATAAATCGGATTCATTTTGGGAATTCTCATGTCGAAGTACTTCTTTCATAAAGTCATACAGTAGAATGCAGTCAGCACGTCAGTATCCCTGAAATCCAAAAGGAAATCAATGACTTTATTCCATCTGGGTAACCTGTGACAAAGGAGCGGAGTGATTCCCCTCTTGTGCCGTCCCGTCTGCACCAGATTCAACCCTACTGATCTGCGGGATCTATAGTCGAAGCTAGACCGAAAGCCTCAAGGTAAAGTTCCACTATCTGAGGAGTATTTTCTAGGTCCTCCTTCATCCAATGCCGGATAGTTCTTGAATTTCACTAAGAACCGCCATATCACTTTACCTTTGACTTTCCTTTCCTTGGGAGCCAGTATCTGTTCGGGAACGAGTCTGGTGATCTCTGTCTGTGTGAGAGACAGGGAGGTTGCATCCAGGGAGTATTGAAACGGAGGTAATCTATCCATGCTGAAACCATGTGACTGAAACCATGTTGTCATCTGTCCATACCAACATGCTGTATCGCCTTGTAGCTCTAGTTGTCGAGATGACTCCAGGGCAAGCCGAGCATGTCTGTCCCTGGGGAAATCCCATAAACTGTGTATAAAGGATATTGATCTAGTCAATGCCTCAACCACATGGGGTGGGGGGGGGGGGGGGGGGGGGGGGCGGCTAGCTTGGCTCGGATAATCTCATGCGGCACTGAGGCCTTAGCCCGAATCATTTGAGCGGTCATAGAGACCAAAGATCTCCCATGATGGTCTACTGAGAGTCCCCATGCCTGAACTCCGTAGAGCATAGCTGAAGTCAGTAGAGTGTCAAAAAGCAAGAGCTTTGTTCGCGGTTCCTGAAACTGAACCTGCGAACACATCCTCTCCAGTCCTCCCAAGGCTGCATAGGCTCTCGTCAGTCTAGTCTCTGACGCTCTCCTCAGTGAAAACACTGGTCCACCGAAAACTACCCCAAGATAGGTATATGCATCTGTGTACTCCATAGTCTCCTGGCCATACGTAAATGTGGGTGCTAACCTCTTGACCCACTGTGGTGTGGTGTTGAACATCATAGCCTTGGTTTTACCAAGGTTGACACACAATCCACTGTCACGAGCAAATATGTGCAAAGCATCTAAATGACGTTGCATCCCCTCTGGAGAGTCAGAAATCAACTCAATATCATCAGCATATAGTAACAACGGAATCCATGTCCCTACTAGCTGAGCCCCTCTGTCTCCTTGACGCTCTACATAGTCTGAAAACTCATCCACATACATCCCAAAAAGAGTCGGAGATAGGGGACATTCTTGCTTCACTCCAATATGGAGTGGACCATGTCAGACATTCCCTCGGTAGTGCGTACCCACCCCATCACTGTCCTGTATAAAGCCAAAATACCCCGTATCAGCTTTATAGACACACCCATGTCCTATGGTCTACGTACAAGTCTGGCTCTCAACACTGTGTCAAAAGCTTTGCGGATATCCACAAAGCTACAATAGATCCTCTTGCCATGGTGTCTACCCTCCTCAATAATAGCTCTGAGTGTCCATGAGAGAGAGAGAGAGAGAGAGAGAGAGAGAGAGAGAGAGAGAGAGAGAGAGTCCACGCAACAGACGTGGAGTGGTGGAGTTCCACCCCTAGACGGCACTCGCCCCAACACCTGGCGCTCCTTTCGGTATTTCTTTATTATTACTTCAACAAGGTACAAGTCTAGGACTCTGCTCTGCTTCTCCACGTGGTAGAATGCCAGAGAGAGAGAGCCCAACATACAAAGGCCCTTGGCCTACCAAAAGCATCCAAGCATCAAGTCTAAAAGCAACTGGATCCAAAAGCTAGCGCCCAACTAGGCTGTCCCTACACGCTGCAACGTCATATGTATCTCCGCAATTTGCTCGAGTCCATATAGCATGCCACATCATCACTTCCTTATGCAATTTTGCATGTGAGAGGGTCCTTTATTTTTAGGGTTTTTAGGGTTTTTAGGGTTTTTAGGCTCCTCGGCCGGTGCCTCTTAAGTTGGGCAAGATTAGGATTTGAATCCTAACCCATTTTGGGGTTTTAGGCCACTCGATTGATCTTCATAAGTTGGTAGATCTTCTGCTTCTTCTAGGTTTTAAGCCCCTCGACCGGGATCTGCAAAACTCAATCAAGTTAATGCAAAACTGTAAGGTGCAACGGAACTGAATGTTGAACTTTGCTCAAGATAAGTGCTCCGAACTGTGCTCAAGGGTTCCTTTTACTTACGGAAGGGAGAGCCGTCCGTTTGAGATAGAGAGAGAAGAATACGACACCAGAATGTTGTCAAACCCTCCTCCGAAGGCTCCAAACTCTATGGCGAGAGCGGTCTACTATTGATTGCATAAATCTCTATAATGCTTTGGACTTGCCAACGATGTCGACGACGATGAGACGAGCTGAAATCTGCAAATCTTTATTTGCTGAATTCTGACTCTATGTCAGTGACGACGGTGATGACGACGAGACGACGACGACGCGCTGAAAACGCAGATGCTGAAATCTGTGTTTTTTGGGCTGAATGTGCAAACTTGGGCTGATCTAACCGTGCGGCGAGGATCTGCTGCGGGAAGGTGAGATCTGCTAGGTTTAGGACTTGCGGTACGGTGGCTAACTGTTGGAAACTGAAAACACTAATGCATATGCTGAATCCGTCGCGGAGGAACTGCAAAACGTTGGATTGTCTGCTGCTCCACAAACTCTAGGGCTGAATCTGTGCCTGATGCGAAAACGCTAGTGATCTGCTGTGTCCTGTTGTCGCCACAGGTTGCTGCAAATGCAAAACGCTGGGCTGATCTGCAAAGCTGAAAACACTGGCTTGTTCTTTGGCTGAAAAACGCTAGGTGATCATGCTGGGGGGGTCTTGCTAAGAAGGTGCACTGCCGAATGTTTGGTCCCTGCTGCCTCTTCTGCTAGAAAGTGCCAACGCTAGGGTTTCTTATATACATGATTGTCAAAATTGCCTTACCCAGTTTCCCAACAGAAGTCACTTATTAATAATAAGTGAAAAATGGCTAAAATAGGGAAAATAGGTCTATGCACTGTAAAAATGCTCCTGATGGGTTCTGACTAAAATCTGATAGTCATGTTGTTTGCACCAGAGGATATGCATCTACTCTAAGTGTTTGGACATGCACGGTCTGCGAATAGACTCATGAAAGTGCCAGAACACTTCCTAGGCTAACTGAATTGAACTGAACCCGTGTCATGAAGTAGCTTGTCCACGTACACATAGGGTTAGATGTGCACGTGACAAAAACCCGTCATTCCAATAATCCACTAGTGTTTCTCATGCAGCATAGAAGATCTCCGCTGCAAGTACAAGACATAAAGAGAAAAGAATATGGCAACATAGAGGATTTTGGCTCTAACAACGAGATTGGCATGGACCACCTTTCTAAGGAGAGAATCTATGACTGGCCAAAAAACGCAGTGATCAAATGCATCTATGACCTCAACCAACAAACCCTAACCATAAAACCAGTCACATCATGCAAAATCAAAACTGGCCCAGTAGTCGGCTTTTGCTTCAGTCTCTCGGAATGCTACAATCTATGGAGGTTCCCGAGTAAATGGTACCCCTTTCTGAGTCAAGGCATGCAACTATCACAAAAGTGATGACGTGGCAGCTCTAACCAAACGATAAGTGAGAAGAACGCAAGCGATCGTGTAACAAACTTGGACACTCCAAGTCAAGAATCTACCGCGACACGACGAGAATTCACTTCAAAACAGTTCACAATTTGATTCTACACCGCCCGACGGAGTTCCATGCCAAGAGGTATTGGCCCCAAAGACTGGTGCCCCTTTCGGTATTCCTTTTTGTATTAAAATCTGTGCTCAAAGTACAAGGAGTGAATTGGGTCTCACTCTCAGACTCTGCGTCCAGATGCTCTGAGAAGTGGGAGCCCAAACCACACTTATAAAGAGTTACAAGGGATGCCAAAAGCAGAGCCCCAAAAGCTGCTAGTTTAATAGCATTCAAAATTAAAGCAACTTGCTCCCAAAAGCTGCCCAATAATTTGCGTAGATTTTCAGCCCTGATTTGCGTAGGCAAAAGCGTCTGTACAGTTGCCGTAAAACACGGACTTCCGTACAGCCAGTGCCACGTCGGAACTCCGTAATTTCCGCCGGGTTTTGCGGGCTTGCCACGTCTGCATTTCAGCGTAAATTCAGGGACCAGCCAGCCAGGGAGAGGGTGTGTGTGTGCTTTGCTCTGCTGCTCCCCATGTCCAGGGCCATGCCTGACACATCACCTGGGGTGTGTGTGTAGTTTCTCCTGCCCAAATGGCTGCCACGTCACTGATTTGTGACATACCCCCCTCTTGAAAGCATTGTAATCGCCCTCGATTTCGCCTGCAAAACAGACAAAGGCCATAAACTGTCTTAGCAAACACTGACTGTTAGTACCGACGCACTAGGAACACACATCTAGCACATGTACCAATCGATAGTCACATCATAGGACAACACTTGACATCACAGGACATCACATGACAAATCACATTCAAAAAATCATTTGGATCTCAAACCATGATCAATCGGCAATGTATTTAGCAATCGCATCTAGATCCACTCGAGACCTCATAGATGCCCGATTAACTAATCCTTATTGCAATCATGTCTATCGAGATCGTTCAGACCGAAATGTTGCAGTCATTTCATCTATCAGTTTGTGCACTTAAACAAGTCAAGAACAAATCAGTATCATATTATCGGGAATTCCAGTTCATAAAGTCATACAGCAGAATACTGTCAACTCACAGTATCCCTGAAACTCAAAAGAGACATCAGTGACTTTAATATCAAAAATCGAGGCAATCTGTTGACAAAGGAGCGGAGCGACTCCCCACTTGTGCATACCCGCTGCACCAGATTCCGCCCAAGCTGAGTTCGGGGTTCCATTTAGAATAGACTATGCTAATCCAAATGCTTCAAGGTAAAGATTCACAATCTGAGGAGTATCTGCTAGGTCCTCCTCCTCCATTCACTTCGCATCCAATGCGGAGTAGGTCTTGAATTTAACCAAGAACCGTCTTATCACTTTACCTTCCATCTTTCTGTGCCAATATCTGTTCTGGAACGACAATACGCCAGGATCTGATTCAGCTAGATACTAGGAGCACATGGGTACAGTCGACATAGGAGTTGGGCACGAAGATGGCCTTCTACAGAGAGCATCTTCTCCAACTCACGGAGGACGGTTTTGTGACTAGGCCTTCATACATGGATACGCACTTATCTCTTGGGATACGATGCGATATTGGGCAGATACACACATCCTCACATCAGCTCTAGATCGAGACTGACGGATTTTGAGGTGTACCAGCAGGGGCCAGGTTATGTCACCTATGTCTCTTCGAGCCAGAGACAGAATTGCACTACACATGCCATTGCCCGACGTACTATGAGATACGAGGCCGCTTCTAGTGTCTGTTCAGAGAGGGTTTCAGACCACATCAGAGATGTCTCGGATTGTTCCTGCTAGAGGTGTGCAGACTTAGGGAGAGCTTGCTGAGGACATCAAGGAAGAGATAGTCTCAGAGACCAATCACAGATTTCTTTACACCAGCCAGGGGAGAGTGTAACAGACTTGGACACTCCAAGTCAAGAATCAACCGCGACAGCACCAAATAACCACTTCAAAACAATTCACAGATCACAATAGATTTGCACTGGCCCGGCGGAGTTCCGTGCCTAGAGATATTGGCCCCAAAGACTGGCGCCCCTTTCGGTATTTCTTTTTATATTAATCAGATCAAAGTACAAGAGAGTGGTTAAGGTTTCACTCTCAGACTCTGCGTCCAGATGCTCTGAGAAGTGAGGCCCTCACCACTAATTTAAAGGTTACAAGGGATGCCCAAAACCAGAGCCCCAAAAGCTTCAAATCAAAAGCAATTGCTCTCTCTCTCTCTCTCTCTCTCTCTCTCGCACGCGCGATTTTCGAAAATTAGGGTTTTTGGCAAAAATTAGGGTTTGCAGGAATTTTAGGGTTTCTGGCAGAAATTAGGGTTTCTGCTGTCCGTAGCCACGTCATCACTTTGTGACATACCCCCCTCTTGAAAGCATTGTAATCGACCACGATTACACCTGCAAAACCGACAAAAGCCATAAACCGTCTTAGCAGACACTGACTGTTAGTACCTACGTACTAGGAACGCACATCTAGCACATGTACAAAATCGACAGTCACATCACACGACATCACAGGACATCACCAGACATCACAGGACATCACATGACATTCAACATTCATTCGGATCTTAGACCATGATTTATCGGCAATGTAGCTAGCAATCACATCTAGGTTGAATCGGGACCTCATCGATGTCCGATTGACTAACCCCTATTGCAACCATGTCTATTCGAGATCAATCAGACCAAAATGCTGCAGTCATTTCGTCTATCAGTTCCTGCACTCACAAGAAGTCAAGAACAAATCAGTATCATTATCAGGAATTCCATTTCATAAAGTCATCCAGCAGAATACTGTCAGCTCTCAGTATCCCTGAAGCTCAAAGAGACATCAGTGACTTTAGTATCAAAATCGAGGCATGTGTTGACAAAGGAGCGGAGTAACTCCCCTCTTGTGCATCCCACTGCACCAGATCTTCGGCCAAGCTGAGTTTCTGGGTTCCGTTTGGAGTAGACTATGCTAAACGAAAACATCGAGGTAAAGTTTCACAATCCGAGGAGTATCTGCTAGGTCCTCCTCCTCCATCCACTTCGCATCAAATGCAGGAAAGCTCTTGAACTAAACCAAGAACCGCCTTCGGACTTTACCTTTCTTCGTATCGTTATGTGCCAAAATCTGTTCAGGAACAAGGATCTCCTCGTTTTCTTCCACGTCGGGTTGCTCATCAAGCTCCCCATTATCAGGCACATCACCCTTAACATGGTTCAAGAGACTCACATGCAATGCATTATGAATCCTCCAAGTATCTGGCAGTTTCAATCGGAAGGAGACATCATTTATCTTGTCAGTGATCTGGAAAAGGCCGTAGTATCGCATACTAAGCTTTGGAAAAAGCCTCTCCTTTCCCTTTTTCTTTCGTAGGCGTGCCTTCTCAAAACGTAAGAGCACCCAATCATCCTCCTTCAATTTCAAATCGCGACGATGGCGATCCGCTGCCTTTTTCTGTCGTTCTTGAGACTCCTGCAAAGTCTCGCGAACCTTGGCAAAAGCCGTATCAAATCTCGCGAATATTCATCCGCTTCAAAAATCTAATCTTTCGTGGTCAGGAAGGCCTCAATGTCATACAAAAAACCATCAGCCATGTGCACACAATCAAGTCTCCCACTAGAAAACGTGCTAAACCACTCACGATGCGACGTGACATGGAAAGTAGCATCTGAATCTAGTAACCAATGTGAAGACAATGTGCAATCCGATATGCAATCCGTAGACATAAGATTGTCTGAAGACAAGCTAGATGTAAATGTGACATCGCCGTCACAAGCATACTCAGTAACCACCGTACTGATCTCACTAGCATCTGTCATGCCCAAATCTGCATCACGCATCTGTCGCCTCCGTTGTCTCAAACGCCTGAAACATCGACGCCTAATGTGCCCTCTATGTCCACAATGCCAACATGTCAAGTCTCTATGCCGTCGAGACTTGCGTGTGGGATCAATCTCTCCCATGGACATAGAAGTGGGACTAGACTTCCCTGTAGACATGGATGTCGCGTACATAGCATGTAAACTTTGCCATAAAGCATGAGTTGTAGTCTCCCTCGAGACTTGCCAGTCAACAGACTCAACCAGATGCAAACGAATCGTAGACATTGCTCACTCATCAAGATCCTGCCAATCATCATCACGCATAGACTTGGGCTTCGCCGATAAACCATGCAAGGGTTTATCCTGCCCCAAATCCGCCAATGCAACAAGCATATGCTCCTTCCAAGCAACAAAATCTGCACCATCAAAGTGTGTCAGACCATAACACTGGAAGTCAAATGAAAAATCAGCCATAATGCTCGCAAAAGAGCAACCAACAATGAGTAGCAAATGTCAACCAAAGCAGCCCTAAACTGGCTCGAATCGCATCAACAAAAGTCTGCAAATATGGCTCAAAACCTGATGCAAAGTTGCACCAATAACCGTGCAAAACCTTGCACAAAATCACAAGTCAATATGACTCAATCGCGCATAAATATCTGACAAAATTTTGGCAGAGTCTCCTTTGTAACTGGAGCAAAATCTCAACAGTAAACCTCAAAGAGACAATAATATATGCCACAATGGCCAATCCGGGAATAAACTCGACCGGAATCACCTCACAAAGTCATACATATGAGCATACCCGCTCTTGCCGGAGTATCACTCAACGACACCTCAAATGACATACATGTGAGTGATGATTGCTGCCAAAATACCTTTCAATCGATGACCAAATGTCTGCCAGATAACTATAGCAACATTTCGCAAAACCTTGCAAGATCTGTCGCTATGCGCAATACGAAATACGGCACACAAGGGCATACACAAGTGACTCCAAACTCCAACCAAATGATGACTGAAAATCACTTGTCAAAGTGGGAGTAAACTCAACCACTAAACTGTCAAAGAGCAACCTACGGATACGTAGAAGCTATGGCGAGAACCTCGATAAAATCCAACAGAGTTTCTTCTATAAATTGAGCCAAATCTCAAATAATCTCAACCATAAACAAATACACAAATCCATATATGGCATACATAAACCGCCAAGACCATGGCAACATAGCTCACTCTCGCATGAGTGGCTCTCTGGACAAATGCATATCCAAAAACCTGTGTACACCTATGAATTTGCTGGTTGCTGCAGTAAATACTCCGTGTGTGTGAGATATACCAAAAACAGTGTTTTTGGGACCCGAAAGTGCACAAATAAACCTGCTGCTGTACCTGCTGTAATTCAAAGCATAATTTCAGCAAATAGACATCACCATCGCGTCCGGAGCGTGCCAAAACCCTGACCTAGACTCTTGGATCATGTAGATCTAACTCTGTATGACGGAGCTACGCAAAAAACTGTGTTTTAGAGCTCGAAAATGGCAAAAACGAGCTGCACACAGTCTTGAACTTGCTCTTGCTCCACTCTGCGTGATGCAATGTCCTCTCAATGCAAGCTCCAACGCAAGAGCTCTGCCACAACAGCATCCAAGCACTCGAAATGTTTGACCACACCAAGCTCCTAAACTCCAAAGACAATGCTCCTCAAGCTAAAATCGCTCTCCGTGAAACTTCACGATCGAACTCCACCGTCGAGAGCGAGCGAGCTATCGCCTCGAAGCTCTCAAAGCCGTCGTGCTCTCCTCGGTCACCATAGCTCTGATACCAATTGAAGGGGATCGGGGAGCACCACAGACGGAGAGTGAGAGAGAGAAGGAGACACACGACACACAGATATGGGTGGGGAGACTCCAAAGAGTGAGCAGCCCCCTATACACTTATGCTATGTATAAGGTATACAAGTGAGTGGGCGCCCAGACTCTGGGCGGTCGGGCAAGGCACATGCGCCTATACCCCAACACAAGTGGAACGATGACGAGAACTGCAACTACGTGCCAATGTTCTCCCAAATTGCCTTCCCAAAACAAACTCATAAATCTAGGGTCTCTATCGGAGACAATCATCTCAGACGTGCCATGTAATCGGAAAATCATCGTGATCATTCTGTGTTCTTGGGAGATAAAAAATGAAATCCATTTCAATACTTTCCCAGGGGCGGGTGGGTATGGATAAAGGGTGTAACAATCCCTGTGCCTTATGCCTATCAAACTTGACCTTCTGGCATACTGCGCACAACTCTTCCACGTCCTTTTTGAGTCACGGCCAAAAGAAGTATCTCTCTACTCCTTTCATGGTGGTAGCAATGCCGTGGTGACTCGTAAAAGGTGGACAGCGGCATTCAGTCATAACCTTTTCCCTCAACGGCTGTGTAACGCACAACATAGTCTTTTTCATCATGTAGCCTTCCCGAAGGGAGTATCCAACTACTGTCTCCCCATCCCGTATCCGTGTGAAAATATCTACAAAATATGTATCTGTGGCATACTGATCGACCATATCCTCGAAGCTCCTATGATGTATCGCGGAAATAGCCAGAACCAACGGTTTCCGAGACAAAGCATCTACCACCACATTCTTCTGTCCCTGCACATGGACAATCTGGAAGTGGAACTGTGACAAGATGTTCGCCCACCGCATCTGCTTTTCCGAAAGCTGCTTCTGTGACAAGAAGTAGCGCAATCTTTGATGGTCTGTAAAGACAGTAAAATCCGCTCCGAGTAGGTAATGCCGCCACTGAGTAAGAGCATGGATAACCGCCAAAAGCTCTTTCTCATAGATCTGTGCTGTCATCTCCGGCCTAGAGAACAAACGGCTCTCGTAAGCTATGACATGACCTTCTTGCATCAAGACCGTACCCAGACTACGACCACAAGCATCACAATATACTTCAAATGACTTTTGCAAGTCCGGCAAAGTCAAAATAGGTCCCGTAGTCAATTTCTCTTTCAATGTCCGAAAGGCGGTCACCTCTGTGCGTCCCCATGAAAAAGGTACTCCTTTCTGAGTCAAGGTATGCAAAGGGGAAGCACCCTCTGCAAACTTTCGTATGAACCGCCTGTAGTACGAACACAGTCCCAAGAAGCTTCTAACTTCATGGACATTCCTCACATCGGGCCAATCACGGATAGTCTCTATCTTGGCCGGGTCCATTTGCACTCCTGCTGCTGCTGCTGACACAATGTGTCCCAAAAAGTGTATCTCTGGTAGGCAAAATTCACTTTTCTTTGCATTAATCACTAACGTGTGATCTCGTAATGCCTGAAAGACTTGAAGCCGATGATCTCTGTGTTCTGCCTCATTCTTGGAGAAAACAATGATGTTGTCAAAGAAAGTGCCAACAAATAGCCTGTACTCTCGAAAAATCCTGTCCATCATCCGGTTAATTGTCGCAGGAGCATTGGTTAAGCCAAAAGGCATCACCAAAAACTCAAATAACCCAAAAGTCGTCCGAAAAGCTGTCTTGTAGACATCCCCTGGCGCTATCCTGATCTGATGATATCCACTCTTCAAGTCAATCCTGCTAAAGCACAAGGATCCCTGTAACCTGTCGAGTATATATCATTGATCCTAGGAATCGGAAATCTGTTCTTGATGGTCATTTCGTTGTTGAGAGTGCTATAATCGATGCACATTCTCCAAGATCCGTCTTTCTTCAAAACCAACAACACTGGAGAGCAATACGGTGAAGTACTAGGTTGGACAAGACCCTTTTCCAAGAGGTCTTTCACTGGGTTCATAATCTTTTCATTCTGTACTCGGCTCACACGGTAAGGTGGCCGATTCGGTGGCGTGCTTCCGGGTATTAGATCAATGGTTTGATCTTCAGGCCCTCTGAAAAGCAATCGGCATGAGTGTGGAGAAAAATCTTGGCGTTCTTTTGATCAGGTCAAAACATATTCAACCTTTATCCATCGTTCAGTTCTCTCCCAAAAGAATGAGTAAGACAGTGAAGTTCATCAAGTACAATCTCTAAGCCCTTCATTTATCAAAGTCGCTTTCTCGGCCTGGTAGTCAACCACGGCGTAGTTCTTGTGGTACCAAGGGATCCTGAGTAGAACGTCACTCGCGTGCCCTGAACACCCCTGTCATTGCAAACGAAGTTTGCCAATGCTCGGTGTAATGGCAACATCCCATCCGGGTGCCAATCGAACTACCTCCACTTGTGGCGTCAGTCTGTCGGGCGTAATTCCAAATCGAGCCGCCAATTCCAAGTGAAAAGAAGTTGGCCTTGGCTCCTTCAAAAGAGCTTCCTGATCCTTCACTTTGCCCCAAAAGCGGCAAAGTTTGTACTTTCATTCATTAGATTCGGTGCAGGTTCCACGCCATGTGGTACCAATTCTGTTTTTCTATCTGCCTTTTCTACCACGTTCCTCAGCTACTCTCGAACTCTCAGGCCTGTCGTCATCTTTATCATTCTGTTCTCTGTGTGACTTCGCGGAGATATGTCCATGTTCCCCGCATCCAAAGCACTTCCCCTCTCTAATGAAGCGAGCTCTCTCCTCAGGAGTAAGCTTGGGTGGTGCATCCTTTTTCTCTGGGTTGCTCTTTTTCTTTCTACTTTCATTCCTAGATGTCTCTTCGGCTCATTGTGTCATGGCCTCATCTGTGGGGTAGGTCAGACTGCCAGAGTGAATGGCAAAGCCCCGCTTCGCATGACTCATCAACTCCTGAATAGAAGCTGACTTTTGTTCCAAGCAGTGATCTCGGATCTTTGTAGGTAGACCCAAGGTAAACCTCTCAATCTGTTCTCTGAACGAGATCTTTTTGAATGAAGAGGCGGGTAGAAAAGAGCTCCAGAATCTTTCACAATAAGCATTGATTCTGTCTGTCTTGGTTATCCGAAGATGGTTCCAAGCAGCTCGTATATCTCATTCATATTCTTGCGTCAACCAAGAAGAAATAAAAATCTTTTCAAATTTCAGCCATTTAACTGGCGCAGTCTTGTTTAAAAGAAGCGTAGACCACCAAGTACGAGCATTCCTCTTAAAGTAAGAGGCAGCTCTCCGAATCTTGGAGTGCTCTGAATAGCGTCCTCCCGCGAAAGCGATGTCAAACTGCTGTATAAAAGACAGCCTTCGAAGCATCTGAGTATCCTGAAAAGTATCAAACTTGATCGAGTGGCCACCTTCCTTAAACTCTCGGACTTTCTTGCTTTTATCTTCGAGAAAGTCATACTAGTTGGCTTTGTAAAAATTCTTCTTGTTCGCATAAAACTTTCCGTCATCGGAATCTGAGCTGTCTGTAGACGAGTCCTCAGTAGAACTGTCAGTCTCTGGGCGAGATGTAGCCTTCTTTGCCTTTTTCTTGCCCTTTCTGAAGCTTTGTTTCTTGCTTCGCTTTTTACCTTTTCTGTCTTCTTCGCTCGAATCCGAGGAGCTAGAAGAACTATCAGAAGAAGAAGAAGAAGAACTGGGTACTCCTTCAAATCGAACACGCTTCTTCTGTTTCTTTGCCTTGTCAAAAGTCGACTGACGACCCAAATAACCTGGAAAGTCAGTGCTTTTCTTCTGCTTTTTGCCGTGCTTTTTGGCTTTCTTTTGCGTGTCAAAAAGCTGAGCAATCCGTGCATCAACCACATTCTCCACTTCCTTCTCGTATATTTTCTTGGAGGCAGAAGGTTTCTCGAGAGCGGGTTTCGGGAGTGATGTTGTGGTTCTCTGCCACTCCGTCTGTACCTCTGCCAGAGAGGTCTAGTTTATATATTTTGCCATCTTCGTATCCTTGGCAAAATTGAGCATCATCTTCGTTGCATCGCCGATCAACTGGCGACGCTCCATCTCTCGCCGCTCCGCCTGAGTAGGCCGAGGCGGGCCATACACTCTGCCGGAATCTTCGTTGTGATCCCTGCCCGCATCTCCAGATGTAGAGGGAGTCGACTGATCCTTGCGTGAAGCCATAGGTGCTGCGGGAAAAAAAATTTCGGGGATCGGATTTCCCATAGAAGAGAAATCGGCCGTGCTCTGATACCACTGTAACAGACTTGGACACTCCAAGTCAAGAATCAACCGCGACAGCACCAAATAACCACTTCAAAACAATTCACAGATCACAATAGATTTGCACATGCCCGGCGGAGTTCCGTGCCTAGAGATATTGGCCCCAAAGACTGGCGCCCCTTTCGGTATTTCTTTTTATATTAATCAGATCAAAGTACAAGAGAGTGGTTAAGGCTTCACTCTCAGACTCTGCGTCCAGATGCTCTGAGAAGTGAGGCCCTCACCACTAATTTAAAGGTTACAAGGGATGCCCAAAACCAGAGCCCCAAAAGCTTCAAATCAAAAGCAATTGCTCTCTCTCTCTCTCTCACAGAGAGAGTCAAAAAGCAATTGCTCTCTCTCTCTCTCTCTCTCTCTCTCTCTCTCTCTCTCTCTCTCTCAGAGAGTCAAAAAGAAAAATTTGCGTCGCTCATCATTTTCAAAAATATATATATATATATATTTTTTAATAGCCTCCGCGATTTTCGGAAATTAGGGTTTTTGGCAAAAATTAGGGTTTGCAGGAATTTTAGGGTTTCTGGCAGAAATTAGGGTTTCTGCTGTCCGTAGCCACGTCATCACTTTGTGACAGAGAGCCAGAGGAGCAGTCATCACAGCAAATCCCAGAGCCCACACACACTAGAGGTATGTTGATTGACCGAGCCATTGAGCTAGGCAGATCGAGACGCCCACGACCTCGAGGGGTCTCCCACCATCGACGAAGGCTGCAGCCGAAGATCCAGATCACTCTAGCTCGACATGTAAGACGCCCAACCAGAGTACTGACCATGGAGGATGTTGATGGGATTTGACAGCGACCGATGAGAGATTTCATTTGAACCACCCCCCCCGCCCTCTCTATCTCGTTTCAATTCCGGATCAGCTTTAGATTCATTTCCTTAGTGTTTTAGTGTTTTTAGTCTTAGTTCTTTGTACTTTTTGTACTCAGACATGGTATCAGATTCACCAATTGTAACTTTTTGGTCTCATAGGGAATTTTGGCCTTTCGAAGACGTTAATATAACATTTCTCTCTCTCTCTCTCTCTCTCTCTCTCTCTCTCTCTCTCTCTCTCTCTCTCTCTCACACACACACACACACACACACACACACACACACATAGTCATTCAAGTTGTCTTTGAAGTGCTAAAGTGTTGCCATCGGCCGAGTGTGGAGATTGCAGTTATCTCTTTGTTTCCGTCCGATCACTCGCTGGAAGTGATTAAACCAGACTACTTGCAGAAATCTTTTGAGGTTTAGTGGGAGCAATTGGGTGCGGTCTTCATGCAAGAGGGCCATGTCGTAGCTTATGAGAGTCAATTGCTGTCAAAGCTAGAGAGGGTTGCACAAATTTATGAAAAGGATCTCATAGCAATCATTCATGCTTTGACTCAGTGGAGGCATTGCCACACATGAACCATCAATGAGAAATATCTACCTCACTCAGGCCGGGCACAGTCACAAAAGAGTCCTGACTCCTCACTCCCTATCACCTATCCTTGGGAGATATTGGGACTGGCTGGACAAATCGAGAGAGATGCCGAACTCTAGAAGTAGCATGGTCTAAAGGTGGCTTCTTGTCAATGAGGTAGCCACAAGGCAGTAACTTCACACACAAGCACGTTTCTTGGTTAAATATTCAGGGGCAGTGTATAGGTATGCACAGTGAGAGTGAGGCTGTAAACATCACCAAGCTGTCTGCTCGAGAGCATCTGATTTCCTGCAAAGTACAAAAGGTCTATAGCCCCACTAATTGATTTGGTTTTTGACCATCAGTATATGTGCCCTGAATCCTTGCAGATTGGCCATGCATGACCTGTTTAATACTCAATCCGGTACCATTCATTATGGTTCTGTAAGTTGATTTTCAAATAAGGATCTGGTTGGCTGGGATTTTATGGGACAGCAAGCATATAAAAAAATTGTGACATCTGAATTAAACAAGCCTTTTTCTCCTCTTTTGGGCATTTCTGCGTACGAGAAATTGGTCCAAGCTATGTTAGCATCTGTTCTTCTAAAGCATGTGTAAAGAACTGTTTGGGGAGGGGGGGGGGGGTGTTTGTTGATGATCACTGACTCTCATGGCAGTATTGCAAGGTCCATTTTTTTAAAAACAATTTAACTAATAATTGTTTGTGAATTATGTAGTCAGTTCATCAACCAACTGTTTGTGGTTTCTAGATAAAAAAGCTCGTATAGATGAAATATGGAAGCAATTAAACTCAAAAAAAGTAGCACCTATCTCAAAGTCTGTTCCACGAGTTTTGGAGGAAAAGATTGAGAGCAAAAAGGAAAAGAAAGCATCTACTCCGGTAAGTGTTAACTATATCGGCTTAAGGACATTGATCTGTTTCTTTCAACCTCTGGTACACATTTGTCGCTTCTTTGTTTTATTCAGATAAGCAAGGAGTTTAAAACCATTCATATTTGTCTAATTTTTGGTACCACTATTACTCTGTTAGGCTACTACACTGATACAAGGATAAGGGGGTGTGTGCTAGGGAAGAGCACAAATCTTCTTCTAGGATACACACAAATAAGCAGGCGAAGTCTCTCTTCCTCAAATTGGACGGAAAACGAAGGGCACCTCATTGGATCATATACTCATTCTGAGGGATTGAGGAGGTGCGTGTAAAAGATGTAAGGAATATTATTGGGGTGAAGCTTGGTTGCCTGCTTTGTCCCATGCTTTTTGAAACCTGCCTTATTGAGGTCTCTAACAATGTGGATAGAATGGGAGGCCTATGTGCGAGTCTAGGAGGGGTGGTGATACCCATACGTTTTAAGGGAGTGACACTGTCCTGATGTTAAAGACACTCCGGAGGGATTACAACATCTGGCTGTGTTACAATCCTTTTGTGATGGTAAGAGATTGTACTGTGTTTGTTTTGGGCTAGGTGGTGTGTGTCCTCGTTGCATTTGGGTGTGTGGTGTTGGGGTAGGAGTGGTGAGTTGTAGGAGGTGCATGTGCATGGTGCTCTAGGGCTTTGGGTGTGTATATGTGTGGGCTTGCTTGTTTCTCTTTTGACTTTTTTATTCATACTATGCTTGTTTTCTCGTTTTTAGTGTTTCTTTTCTATAATTATGAAATCATCTCTCGGGATAGTTGTCGTCACCTTTGTAGCCAAATACTCTGGCAAAAGTTGCATATAGCAGTGATCATACAAGAGAGAGTGTGTGTGTGTGTTCGTGGGGCAGGGGGGGGGGGGAGGGGGGGCTTGTCCCCATATAGGGACCGTCCTCATGTGCTCGACCCACCAGAATCCGTGACCTCATTGGTTAAAAATCACATCACCTAAACAGGAACACCTTGGCATACATTGTAAAGTGCAACGGAATGAATGTTTGTGCTTTGCTCAAAATGAGTGCTCCAAATTGTGCTCAAGGTTCCTTTTACTTACGGAAGGGAGAGCCTTCCGTTCCTTTAGTGAGAGAGTGCAATGGACACAAACAAAGTGAATGGACACAGTGAATGGAAGTGCATGAGACTGAGAGATAGAGAAGAGAATACGACACCAGAGACGTTGTAAAACCCTCCTACGAAGGCCCCACTCTCTATGGTCTACTTATGATTGCACAAATCTCTACAATGCTCGGACTTGCCGACGATGTCGACGGCAATGAGGACGACGACGAGACGGACTGAAATCTGAAAATGCTAAGGGCTGAAATCTGCAAATCTTTATCTGCTGAATTTTGACTCTATATCGATGATGATGCCGATGACGACGATGCGACGACGACGCGCTGGAAACGCAGATTTCAGCGCAGATGCTGAAATCTGCGTTTTTTGGGCTGAAACTGTAAACCTTGCGGGAACTGACCGTGCGGCGAGGAACTACTGCGGGAAGGTGAGGTCTGCGAGGTTCGGGACTTCTACTGCGGGTGCTAACTGCTGAAAACTGAAAACACTGATGTTCCGTCGCGGTAAATCTGCAAAACGCCGGGCATAGTGGTCTCGTACGGTCCCGTACGTTTTGTACACGTACGATGATGTGCGGTACTAAACGAACTAAAAAATATTAAGATGTACGACGACGTTACGTACGTTCAAAATAAAAAAACAAAGAATTCTTATGTCAAAGGCTTAGGCCCTTGGGTTTAAACTTTACACTTAAAGAAACTTGACGTTATGAGATCTTCAATGGGAGCTTGAGAGGGAGAGACCCAATGGAGAGAAGATGGAGAGGCAAGACTCTAGTCTCTAGAGCTTGTCACTTGAGAGCTAGAACATGGAAGCATTGAGAGCTTGAGAGCAATGAGCATTGAGAGCTTGGAAGTGTTGGAGAACAAGATGGAGAGGCATTGCTTAAATAGGAAGAGGCTAGAGCATGAGAGAGAGAGAGAGAGAGAGAGAGAGAGAGAGAGAGAGAGCATGGATGATGACTCTTGATGAGAGAGGGAGAGCGTGGGGGAGAGGGAGAGCATAAGACAAGTGGAGCCTTAGCACATAGAATCCAATGTTTGAATGTGGCTTAAGTGCTTGAATTGGCGCTCCAAAACGGCCCCAAAAGTTGCCCTCAATGGCCCTTAGTCAACAGTCAAGAGCTGCCAATGGCTATCAACAGCCATTTAAAATTTTTTGGGCTGCTCAATATAATCCACTCACAATTGTGAGTGCTTTAAAATTTTGGAACGTACTAAACGAACGGGACGGTACGTTGTAGCAGGGCTACAGTGTCACTTCACAGGACAGGCAGTTGGACAGTTAGCTACAGTTGGTCTGGTTCACATTGGACGGACCCTTTGGGTTGGGAGTGACACGTGGCAGGGTACCTACGGTGGTCTAGTGGACATCGTGGCCTGGTCACCACCACCACTCAGTTTGGAGATAGACTTAGCTAGCTGGACATTTATGGGCCGTTGGTGGCTCTTATGGTTGTACATATGAGTAGTCGTTTTGGGCCAGTTCGATTATCTTGTACGTAGTCGTCTAGAGTGAGGCTTACACAGAGCACTGCTTCACCATCCCTGCACATCTGAGCCTCGACACCCCATTTGTACTTGTGAGTCCTGGGCTGGAGCTGAGTGCGTCGCCACGCCCGAGTCTGTACATGGTTCTTTGAGCTAGTCGAGTCCACTTGTTCTGGTCCACTGTTGTGTCTCTGTTGTTATCCATTGTTTCTGTGTTTCATTCTGTTTGAGAGAGTTTCCATTTGTTTGAGTGAGATTGTCACGCACATTGCACTGAGGGGCACCCACACTGTAGAGAGCACGACACATTATCCGCGCTACAGGTGCTCTCATTTTGGCGATCACGGTGGGACCTCAACTGAAGTCTCACTCTGTTGAGTAGCTGGTTTTTCCGTTTCGCCTGTGCCGCCTGTTGGTCTGGTCCAGTTTCACCCTTGACAGCTTAATCTAGCTGGTCTAGTCTCTTGCCTGGTTGGTCTGGTCCTCTCTCGCCCTGGTCCACCCAGTCCTAGTCCTGGTCTAGTCCTTCTCGTCCCTGGTCTAGTCCCTCCTCGTCCTGGTCCAGGCCAGGTGGTCTAGTCACTCGCCCTGGTCTAGTAGAGTCTAGACCAATGTTCAGCCAAGTGAAGGTTGTCTTACCCAAGTGAAGGTCTTCTTGCCCAAAGCTTGGTGAGGTTGGCGATTACTGCATGACACATACAAGGAGGTCTTTGGAGCGTCAAAGTGCACTTCTGAGTCCTCTGAAGTACTACCACAGATGGCGTCAACCCTTGGTGCCCAGTAGAAGCATATTAATCCCTTCAACCGGTTCTACATCCTCCAGGTCACCTTCTCCGGTAAGGCTCTCCCCCATTTTGTTACAACAAGCTAGTGAGCAACAGACTCAGGAGCAAGAGGCCATGGAGGAGCTCACAAGTGTTCTGGCAAAGGTGAACATCAAGTTCCCTACCTTTAAAGGTCTCGCCGCAGAAGATGCAGACGACCATGCTCGGAGGTTTGTCTCTCTTTGCAGAGGTCGTGGCCTCAACAAAGAAGACGCATACGTGGTGCTCTTCCCTTCCACCTTGGATGGTCTTGCAGATAAATGGTATAGTCAGTTTGCTGAAAACCACTTTACTACTTGGACCATGTTAAGACAACAGTTCTGTGAAGCTTTCCGACCAGGGGATTATCAAGAGAAGATTCTAGATGAGTTGGCCAACCTGTTGCTCCAGCCCAAGGAGACAATTGCAGAGCTCATGACCAGAACAAAGTCCCTGGTCGCCAAGCTGCCTGAGCAACCAGGGGAATTCATGGTGAAGAAGTGGGTAGAGAAGGCTCTGCCTAAGACTTCTCAACAAAAGCTCAGAGAAAGTCTCCGTCCTGAAGCCAGTCTGGAGGACTTTGTTGCTACTGCTACTAGAATAGAGGGAGCAAGAAGGCAATTCACTGACTCTCTTCAGTTAGATACTGCCCCTGTACTCATGGACAGTCCATCAGACCCCTTGATTGCTTTAAGAAGGGAACTGGAAGCCCTAAAGTTACAGCGGGTCCTTCACGAAGAGAGATCCTTCTCTCTCAGACAGGAGAAGCCTCCACATCAAGAGGCTTATGATCAACTTAAAAGAGAGTTAGAAGAGCTCAGGTCTCAGCAAGAGACTAAGGCTATGGTATGGTGTAGTTCATGCCGCTCTCTAGGACACCCTCCACAAGACTGTCCCCTTCGCTCTTATTGCCACTTCTGCGAAAAATCGGGTCATGAAGATAAGGATTGCTACTATATAAAGGGATTGCACAAAATACAGCAAAGTCTTGGTCCTACTCTCATACAGGGGTTAGCCCCAGCATCCAACATGGTTTCCCACTACAACCATCCCAACTACATGCCACCTTTGCTCAATACCCCTGCTGTCCAAGGTATGTCAAGTACTTTCCCGACTCAAAGTTTTTATAATGCTAATGCCGCCTCAACCCCTCAGAGCTTCTACACTTCAGCCTCCAACTCCATGCAGCAACCACCTCGTCCCCCGTTTCGTCCTTCCAATCGGCCCATACTCTGCTACAGATGCGGAGAATATGGGCATTATCAGAGCAAGTGTCCTTTACCTGAGGGGTCCCCTCCTTGTCGTCATTGCCCTGATTTGAAGGATCACTACAGTAAGGATTGTCCCACGCAAAGGGCATCCATGTCTTCAAGCTCAACTCAGAACCAGCAAGAATTCACCTTCCCGAAGATAAACTTGATTACTGTGAACACCGTGCCTCAACCATCACCTGCTACTCATGTGGTTAAGCCACTGCAAGTGGAGGAGCCTGCTGGTGTCCTTACTCGGGCACAAAGAGCAGCTCTTGGTCTCAGTCTGCCCACAGGTCCACCTCGCCAGTCCCCACTTCCTCAAGCTGGTCTATTTGACCCAAAGGAGGAGTCCTTCAAAATTGCTCAGAGCAAACCAACTTCCCTGTTATCTGACATTGATGGAGCCTTCTTGGAAGCAGTGGCTGACTTGGAACAGATCAAGGTCCCAAAGGGAACCCAGTTCGAAGGCGCCAAGCCCACAGCAGAAGCAATCTTGAAAAATACTTTTCAGCAGGTGTCACTATACGACATGCTAAGGCTCGACGCAACACTTAGAAGTGACACCTTGTCAGTCATTCAGTCTCTGTACCCGGGGTTGGGCCTAGTGGCGGGCACCTCCCTGTACAGCCCTCAGAGTCTTATTTGATTTCCTATCCATCTGCTCCCCTCACCGATTATAAAAGTCCTCGCCTCACTGTATCTATTCTTGGGCACCAGCTATCCGGTGTCATCGTTGATGGTGGATCTGGAATCAATTTGATGCCGGAATTCACTATGATGGCCTTAGGTCTAGAGCCTACCCGATCTGCTCCTTTCACTGCTACATTGGCCGATCAGAGAACAGTCTACCCAGTGGGCATAGTCGACAAGGTCTCTGAAGGTACAAGATTTCACTTTTAACTTGGATTTTGTGGTAGTTAATCTTCCCCAGGTAGAGGGAGGTTATCCCTTGCTGATTGGTAGGCCATGGTTGCAACATACGAAAGCACTTCACGACTGGGGAACCGACGCCATGTGGATACATACTCCTGGCTCTCCAATGCAACAAATTCGTCTCGAAGGAGGTATGGATCCGGTCGTTCAGCATAGCTCTTTGTCAGTAGAGTCCAACCCTGATTTGGAGCAGCCGGTCCCTCCTGATGGGTCCGATGAAGACCTACTGCAATGGTTAGAAGCTACCTCTTCGATGCCATGCTATGTAGTCTCTCTTCAACCTTTGCCAACAGATTCACCCTCTTCCCCTGATCCTACACCTGAAGCTACACCTGAAGCCAGTAATACCAGTCAGCCAAGTGAGCCAGAACCAAGTGGACTGGTCTCTGGTGCCCATCCTTCAGAGGGTCCCTTGATGGAAACCGTCGGCCTAGGTGAGCCTATAACCCACCATAGAAGGGGGAAAAAGTCTCCCTTGCAAGAGTTGGCCAACACCCCAGCTCCTTTCTTAGCCTCTACTTCATCTGACTCTCCACCCATGCCGGAGCACTTTGAGGTATCTGAGGATTTACCATTTGCAGAGCTTCCATCAGGATGGTTGCAGGAAGAGTATGCTGATTTCAACATTGATCAGACGCCAGCTCATAATGTCCAGAAGCTAACAGAGGCGGCAAGGCCTTCTCTCCCTGACGCGGCCTCGCCCACTGCACGGCCTGACCCAGTCAGAGAGGTCAACCTAGGAGGCCCTGACAACCATCAGCACATCTTGTTAGCCACTTGGTTATGGGATCACCCCGCTCTACTCGACCTGGTAATCTCTTTCGTGCGCTCTTTCAAGGATGTGTTTGCCTAGTCTTACCATGATTTCGAAGGAATCCCAGCAGAGCTAGGAGTCCACACAATTCCTCTGGTTGAGGGGGCTAAGCCGGTCAGAGGACGGGCTTACAAACTGAATCCCAAGTATGCAGAAGCAGTTAAAATCGAGTTGGAAAAAATGCAAGAAGCAGGTATTATTGTACCAGTAGAGCACTCAGAATGGTTGTCCCCTATGGTTATTGCCCCAAAGAAGCAATCCAACAAAATTCGAGTTTGCGTCGACTACCGGGCTCTGAATAAGGTCACAATCCCGGATGGATTTCCGACACCTTTCACTGAGAGAGTCCTCGAAGATGTCGCTGGCCATGTACTGTATAGTTTTATGGACGGGTTCAACGGCTACAATCAGTTAGGAATACATCCTGACGACCAAATCAAAACAGCTTTTGTGACTCCCTGGGGTATTTTCATCTACACTAGAATGTCTCTTGGGCTTAAAAATGCACCGCCTTCTTTCAATCGCATCGTATATCTCATCTTTTGTCCTCTGCTTACTGATCACCTTCGCATATTCATGGACGACTTTTCCACCTTCTCGGGTGCTCAATGTTCGACCCCAGTAGAAAATCTAAAGGAGCATCTTGCTCAACTCTCTGCAGTCTTCCTCAGGTGCAGAGAGGCACGTTTGAAGGTCAATCCGAACAAGTGTCATTTTTTGGTCACAGAGGGCACATTGTTGGGCCATGTGGTGTCTGCTCAAGGTTTAGCACCTGACCCAGAGAAGATAGTGGCCATCTTGAAGTTACCTCCTTCCATAAATCCCAAAGGTGTTCAGAGCTTTGTGGGCCACACCGGCTATCATCGTAGGTTTATACGTATGTATGCACAGGTGGCTCAACCATTGACCCGGCTCACCAGTGCTGCTGTGCCCTTCCAGTGGTCAACACCCGAGGCCGAAGCATTTGCATACCTCAAAAAATGCCTCACTGAAGCGCCTATTCTAGTTGCCCCGGATTGGGCCCTACCTTTTCATGTGCATACAGATGCCAGTCTGCTGGTTGTGGGTGCTATGCTGACTCAGCCTAGCAAAGAGTTCAACTTGGATCGCCCTGTACATTATGCAAGTCGCCTGCTCACCAAAGCAGAGCGCAACTATAGCACCACAGAGAGGGAAGGTTTGGCTATAGTTTATGCTCTACAAAAATTTCGTCACTATTTGCTAGGGGTCCACTTCACAATTATTACTGATCACCATGCCTTGCGCTATCTGCTTAATAAGCCACAGGTCGCAGGTCGAGTATGGCGATGGCTCCTCCTATTCCAAGAGTTTGATTTTGAAGTGGTACTTCGTCCTGGTAAGCATCATGTAATGGCTGACCACCTCTCTCGCATTCACACAGGTGAAGAAGCTACCGGGATTGCGGATGACTTTCCAGATAGCAGTCTTTTTAAAATCGATACAACACCGGAATGGTACGGCGAGGTCCTACATTTTCTCTCTACTGGGCTGTACCCAGAGAAGGCATCTCCACTGTAGAAGAGGAGATTGCTGTTGAAGTCCAAGCCTTTCACTCTGATTGGGGGCCAGCTCTACAAATCGGGACTAGATGGTGTTCTGAAGCGTTGTGTCTCGCCTCATGAGGTAGAGCATATTCTGGAGGATGTCCACAATGGTCCCACTGGTGGCCATTACCCTGGTCACATCACCGCCCAGAAGATTCTACAGAGTGGTCTATGGTGGCCCTAAGTTTTTAAGGATGCAATAGCATATTCTAAGGTCTGTGATCATCACATTGTCTTCATTGTCGTCATCACCGACATAGAGTCAAAATTCAGCAGATAAAGATTTGCAGATTTCAGCCATTAGCGTTTTCATATTTCAGTCTGCCGTCTCGTCGTCGTCCTCATCATCGTCGACATCGTCGGCAAGTCCATTGCATTGTAGAGATTTGTGCAATCAATAGTAGACTGCTCTTGCCATAGAGAGTGGGGCCTTAGGAGGAGGGTTTGACAACATTCTAGTGTCGTATTCTCTTCTCTCTCTATCTCTCAGTCTCAACACCTTCATTCGCAAGTGTTTATCCACTTTGTTTGTGATCACTTGCACTCTCTCACTAAAGGAACGGAAGGCTCTCCCTTCCGTAAGTAAAAGGAACCTTGAGCACAGTTTGGAGCACTCATCTTGAGCAAAGTTCAACATTCACTTCGGTTGCACCTTACATTGGTATCAGAGCTTTGGCAGTGTTCTGTATCACTCAAGGAAAGAACCACAAGAAATTTTTTTTGCTTGTTGCGGTCGCACATAACCCAAGTCCTCTTGGGCGTGTCGATTCCTAATCGTGTTTTTGAAGAGTGACAGGAATCCCAAGAAAGAAGGGCTTGTCCAGCCTCCCCTTGTTTCTCTTTTCACTCATTGAGAGCGGACCGTGCACTTAGCGGCCGGCCAATCGACGTGAGGTGGGAAAAAGTAACCTTGGTGTGAGCGCAAGGTCGCCTAGGGGTGCGTCCACGGGAAAGAGAAGAGCTCGTGTAAGAGAAGATCCTTCTCTAACATAGATTACAAGCAAAAGAAGAACCTCAAGAACTCAAGAACTCAAGAACCTCAAGAACCAAGAACCACAAGAACCCAAGTTCCTCGTGAAGTTAAGAACCCAAGACTTCAGAGTATAGTCATTACCCGAAGCGGAATGGATACTTCGCATGGAGGTGATGAGCATGGAAGTTGCGAAGAAGAATTTTTCCCACCAGGAGGTTTTTATGACCCTCCCCCTTCCCCATCTACGCCAAGGATTGCACCAAATCCTATGGAGGCTTTGGTGTCAAGATGATGGATAGGAAGTTACAACACGAAGCAAGAAAAGCAGAAAGAAAGGCCGACTTTGAGCGTGAGTGCTAGCAAGCGCGCTTGGCGGCCGAAGAAAGAATGGCAGAATTAGATTATGAACACAAAGAAAGAATGGCAGCCATAGCGCATGAGCACGAGCAAGCACGCTTGGAGGCCGCAAAAAGAAGAGCCGAATTGGATCGCGAGCGCGAAGAGCGTGAAGCGCAGAGAGCCCAACGCATGCAACAGTTGGTCCTCCTGTTTTCTAATCTGCAGGCACAGATTGAAAAGACTCAAGAGAAGGAGACTCTCTCAGTTTTTTCTTCTCCAAAGCACGACACACATGATTTGCATGATAATCATAAGCATGATGAATTGCATGATCAAGATGTGATTATTCACGAGCATGATGATTTGCATGATATAGATGTAATTACTCACAAGCATGATGATTGCAGGATACAGATGTGATTGTTCACAAGGATGATGGTTTAGTTGATGCTTTTTCTAGTGAAGCTAACCTCATTGCAGATTCAATCGATCACGCAGCACCGATCTTGGCTCTTGAGTCGAGGTCCAAAGAACCCCACAGGAAGAATTATGTGTTCGAATGATTAGTCAACACGCATTGTTTGAGTGTTTCATTCGTGATGCTTTCCTGTATTTTAGTCACCGTCCTTATGTGATCCCTTTTCACAGGCATGCCATATTGCACGGATGTATGCGGATTACTCATGAAAAGATGAAATGTTTGCATTTAAGGAATTCACATTCTATGTCTCTTCCTTGGCATGACACAGTATCCGAAAGAGCCCAAGAAGGATTGAGCATCAAGCATCGGCATTTCCATTATGATTTGCCATAGTTGATAGATTTAGATCGGAAAGACAAGTTTCGACCCCATTGTTTGTGTGTGTTTGATGAACTGTTTGGCACTCCGTCTCTATGTTCATCTGCATTGCATGCACAGTTGTTCGAAAGAATAGTCTTTTTCCAGTCACTTTACATGGAATGTGTATGTTCATGTTTTTGTGTTGGAAGTGGTTTCAGGAATTTTCATCCTCGGAGATTCTTGAAGAAGATGGACGCATGACTATAGACGAAGTTGAAGCATTGAAGGAGCCACAGATGACTTCGTGTTGCTTTCGGCGCGGCCCAAAGAAGCAAGCATTGCAGACCTTTATGAAGTTCAAGTATCGCATGACCCACGCATCAGAGTGGGCCGGCGAAGAGTCCTTTCCAGGATTCCAGACCCTGTTGGAGACCTCCCTCAGTGCCATACAGTTCGGTATCAGTACCTCACTTTGAAAAGGAGGGGATGTCACGTGCACATCTAACCCTATGTGTACGTGGACAAGCTACTTCATGACTAGTGTTCGGTTTAGTTCAGTTCATCTAGCTTAAGAAGTGTTCTGGCACTTTTGTGAGTCTGTTTGCAGACCGTGCATGTTCAGACACTTAGAGTAGATGCATATCCTCTGGTTGCACACAGCATGATCATCAGATTACCATCAGAACCCATCAGGAGCATTTTTACAGTGCACAGACCTATTTTAGCCATTTTTTACTTATTATTTTTAAGTGACTTTTGTTGGGAAACTGGGTAGGGCAATTTGACTCAGCCAGTATATAAGAAACCCTAGCGCTAGCACTTTCTGGCAGAAGAGGCAGCAGGGACCAGACATCTGGCAGTGCACCTTCTAAGCAAGATCCCTCGGCATGATCACCTACAAGCCAGCGTTTTCAGCTTTGCAGATCAACCTAGTGTTTTGCATTTGTAGCAACCTGGTGACGGCAGGACACAGCAGATCACTAGCGTTTTTGCAGCAGATCAGAAATCAGTCCTAGCGTTTTTGCATTTGCAGAGCATCCTAGCGTTTTGCAGATTTGCGGCGTCAGATTCAGCCATAGCCTCAGCGTTTTCAGTTTTCAGCACATAGACACCGTAGTAGAAGCCCCAAACTTTGCAAATCTCACCTTTCCATAGCAGATCCTCGTCGCACGGTTAGATCCACCGAAGTTTGCAGATTCAGCCCGGAAAACGCAGATTCCAGCATGAGCGTTTTCAGCGCGTCGTCGTCGCATCGTCGGCATCACCGACATAGAGTCAGAATTCAGCAGATAAAGATTTGCAGATTTCAGCCATTAGCGTTTTCAGATTTCAGCCCGTCTCATCGTCGGCAAGTCCATTGCATTGTAGAGATT
Source organism: Adiantum capillus-veneris (assembly GCF_014529385.1). NCBI lineage: Eukaryota > Viridiplantae > Streptophyta > Polypodiopsida > Polypodiales > Pteridaceae > Adiantum > Adiantum capillus-veneris. The sequence continues at coordinate 78,965,727 of NC_140951.1, forward strand.
TGTGCAATCAATAGTAGACCGCTCTCGCCATAGAGAGTGGGGCCGAACCAAGCGTCCTGAGTGGCAATATGTGCAACAAGTGAAGTGCCTCCCAAAAGAAAAATGGACTTGGAAATGTAATTATTGTGGGTATTCATGGGACGGTGGTCCTGTGCATATCCGTGCACATATTTTGGGCATTGCTGGCCATGGTGTGGGAGGCCCATGTGATGAGACCCCAGCTGATGTTGTAGAGATTGTTAGAAGATTGCATGCAGATGCACGGCCACAGGGAGAAGACAGAGCTGCTTTTGTGGATGCATTGGTCAATGATTTCGAAGGAGATGGCTCACAAGCTAAGGAGGTGCTTCAATGAGTACGCATGCTAAGGGAACGACTAATGTAAGTGGCTCTTCCAAGTCCAATGTGGGGTCCTCAAGTAAGAAGACGAAGGTTGCTCAAGGGGGTTTGGCAAGTGCATTTGGCTTGCAAACACGGAAGCAAGCAGACCAAGCCTTGTGCAGGTTTTTTTATGTTGAAGATGTTCCTACATGGAAAGTAAGTTACTTTTTGCATATGGTGAAAACTATTGGACAAGCAGGTCCTTCGTATGTTCCCCCCTCTTATCATGCTTTGCGCACATAAATTGAATGAAGAGGTCAAATGCGTAAAGATTGAGATCATGGATGTGCGCGAGAAATGGAAAAGATATGGATGCTCTATTGTGTGTGATGGATGGTCTGACACTAGGCGCAGGTCTATCATTAACTTTCTTGCATGCTCTATTCATGAGTCAGTGTTTTTGAAAGTTGTAGACACATCTGGGGAAACAAAGACATCGGAATTCATTTTTAAGCATCTCAAACAGGTTATTAGAGGGTGGCCCAGCAAATGTTGTGCAGGTATGCATGGACAATGCATTCAATTGTGTTGGCATTGGGGAGATGATTGGAAGGGAGTGGAAACACTTTTATTAAAACCAGATGTACTTGCCATTGCTTGGACCTTTTGTTTGAGGACATTGGACAGACTGGTTTCGTTGTAAAAGTGCTTGAGAATGCAACAAAGATTGTCACATTTGTGACGAGAAAGTCGACTGTGTTGGCATTGTTTTGGCAACTTAGCAAGAAGGACTTGGTGAAGCCGTCAGCCACTCGATTTGCGTACTACTTTATTATGTTGGCCAATCTTGTGGATGAGAGATGCATGCAAGGTATACGCAAGCTTATGATTGATGACAAATTTGTGAAGATGAAGAGATCCAAGACTGAAAAGGCTACTTCGGTCTCTAACATTGTGTTTAATGCATCCTTTTGGCAAGAGGCCGGGCTGATTTTTGAAACTTTGTGCTCCAATTTTGAAAATTCTTCGTTTGGCTGATAGGCAAGGAGCCACCATGGGGCTTATGTACGAGCTTACGGATTGCATGGTAGAGCAAATTGAAAACATGCAAGGCATTGATGCTGCAAGGATGAGAGAGATTAGGGATCTATGCATTGAAAGATGGAATATGTTGCAGACACCATTACATGTTGTTGGATACATGTTGCATCCTATATGGCGAGAAAGAGGGCAAGAAAGTGATGGCGAGGTGCATGAAGGATGGATGACATTCTTGGACAGGTACACCAAGGGTGATTTGACCTTGCAAGGCACCCTAATTGATGAGTTTGACATTTATAAAGCTGAAAGCAAGTCATTTGCTCATCCAATTGCAAAAGATTCAAAGAGGATGCAAGAGGGAGTGAAATGGTGGGAAACTTTTGGGGCTTGCACATCCGCTTTGCAAGCTCTTTCTCTAAGGGTGCTTTCTCAAGGGACGTGTGTCTCTCCATGTGAGAGAAATTGAAGCACCTTCTCTTCCATTCATACCAAGAGAAGAAATAGGCTACTCCCATCTCGTACGGAGAAGCTTGTGTACATACACACAAACTTGAGGCTCATATCCAAAATCAAAGAGCGCGGCTATGAGAGAATGGAGGTCACATTGGAAATACTCAATAAGGAAAAAGATGAGGACCGTTTGCTTACAGATGCGATAGAGCCTATTCCCATTGCTGGTACCGATCATTTTGGAGCATGATGCTCAATTGGTGGTGATGAGGATGAGGACGAGGATAATGCTACTTATGACGATGAGGATGTAAGCTATGGTGAGAGTTAGAGCTGATTGCGTCTGTCCTCCTGCCTATGGACCATGGTTTTGGACATTTACTTATGTCGTATGGTGTTCACTGTTGACTCTCCAGTTTAGATTCTAGCCTATAGTCTCTGCTTATGTTTTGGATTCAGCCTTCAGGAGACTACACTCCTGAATGTTTTTTGGTCTGCTTCTACAGTCCTCACTGTTTTGTGTTTGGAGGTTACTTCATTACTTAGAGAGACCATCTCTCCACTTTTTATTCTCTGTCTAGATGCCTAATTGACACATGGTCATTGATTGAAGTCTGATTGGAATTTGGTGTACCCACTAGTGACTATACCGTTACCCGTATCACGTGTGCAGATTGAGCAACAAGGTGGTCTCTAAATTCTAATTTGGTGTACCCACTAGTGACTATACCGTCACCCGTATCACGTCTGCAGATTGAGCAACAAGCTGGTCTCTAAATTCTAATTTCTAAAATTTCTATGGTTTTGTCTTTGTGTATAAAGTTTTAAACATGGTGGTGTAGTATGTAGCATCCTATGTAGTAGGCTATCTGAAGACTAATGTGTGGAATTTCGAGTAGTTTGATCCGTACTTATTTCGTACTTCCGTACCCGTGTGCATCCTACATGTGATCGACGTATGAAAAAACTATGGTACAAAAGATAGTTTTGGTGAAGATTTTAAGGAAGCAAGTTACCACAGTGGGAGTATATGTGCTCTTTCGAGTCTGTATGCAGTTTGGCATGTTGTATTGGATTGTACCTATCATAGTTTTTTCATACGTCAATCACACGTCGGACGCACACGGGTACGTAAGTACGGAATAAATACAGATCACACTACCCGAAATTCCACACGTCACTCTTCAGATAGCCTACTACATAGGATGCTACATACTACGCCACCATGTTTAAAACTTTATACACAAAGACAAAACCATAGAAATTTTAGAAATTAGAATTTAGAGACTAGCTTGTTGCTCAATCTACACACGTGACACGGGTGAGGGTATAGTCATTAGTGGGTACACCAAATTCCAATCAGATTTCAATCAATGACCATGTGTCAATCAGGCATGTAGACAGAGAATAAAATGTGGAGAGATGGTGCCTCTAAGTAACGAAGTAACCTCCAAACAAAAAGGAGTGAGAACTATAGAAGCAGACCAAAAAACATTCAGGAGTGTAGTCTTCTGAAGGCTGAATCGAAAACGTAAGTAGAGACTAGACTCTGAACAATAGAGTCAACAGTGAGCACCATACAGCATATGTAAATGTCCAAAACCATGGTCCATAAGCTGGTGGCCAGGCGCAGTGAGCTCTAACTCTTATCATAGCTCACATCCTCATCGTCATAAGCAGCATCATCATCGTCCTCGTCCTCATCCTCATCACCACCAACTGAGCATGATGCTGCAATACGATTGGTACCAGCATTGGGAATAGGCTCTATGGCATCTGTAGTACTCTCTGCAATGGCCTCCTGAATCTCTTGCAAGGCAAGCAAGTGGTCCTCATCTTTTTCCTTATTGAGCATTTCCAATGTGACCTCCATTCTCTCATAGCCGCGCTCTTTGATTTTGGATATGAGCCTCAAGTTCGTGTGTGTGTGTACACAAGCTTTTCTCTATGAGATGGGAGTGGCCTATTTCTTCTCTTGAATGAGAGAGAAGGTACTCCAATTTCTCTCACATGGAGAGACACGTCCTTGAGAAAGCACCCTCAAAGCAAGAGCTTGCAAAGCGGGTGTGCAAGCCCCAAAAGTTTCCCACCATTTCACTCCCTCTTGCATCCTATTTGAATCTTTTGCAATTGGATGAGCAAATGACTTGCTTTCAGCTTTATAAATGTCAAACTCATCAATTAGGGTGCCTTGCAAGGTCAAATCACCCTCGGTGTACCTATCCAAGAATGTCATCCATCCTTGATGCACCTCGCTATCACTTTCTTGCCCTCTTCCTCGCCATATACGATGCAACATGTATCCAACAACATGTAATGGTGTGTGCAACATATTCCATCTTTCAATGCATAGATCCCCAATCTCTCTCATCCTTGCAGCATCAATGCCTTGCATGTTTTCAATTTGTTCTACCATGCAATCCGTAAGCTCGTACATAAGCCCCATGGTGGCTCCTTCCTATCAGCCAAACAGAGAATTTTCAAAATTGGAGCACAAATTTTTAAAAATAAGCCCGGTCTCTTGCCAAAAGGATGCATTAAACACAATGTTAGAGACCTAAGTAGCCTTTTCAGTCTTGGATCTCTTCATCTTCACAAATTTGTCATCAATCATAAGCTTGCGTATACCTTGCATGCATCTCTCATCCACAAGATTGGCCAACATAATAAAGTAGTATGCAAATCGAGTGGCTGACGGCTTCACCAAGTCCTTCTTGCTAAGTTGCCGAAACAATGTCAACACAGTAGACTTTCTTGTCACAAATGCAAACAATCTTTGTTGCATTCTCAAGCACTTTGGCAACCAAACCAATCTCTCCAATGTCCTCAAACAAAAGGTCCAAGCAATGGCAAGCACATCTGGTTAAAAAAGAAGTGTTTCCACTCCCTTCCAATCATCTCCCCAAGGCCAACACAATTGGTTGCATTGTCCATGCATACCTGCACAACATTTGTTGGGCCACCCTCTGATAACGTGTTTGAGATGCTTAAAAATGAATTCCGATGTCTTTGTTTCCCCAGATGTGTGTACAACTTTCAAAAACACTGACCCATGAATAGAGCATGCAAGAAAGTTAATGATAGGACTACGCCTAGTGTCAGACCATCCATCACACACAATAGAGCATCCGTATCTTTTCCATTTCTCGCGCACACCCATGATCTCAGTCTTTACGCATTTGACCTCTTCATTCAATTCTGTGGTACGCAAAGCATGATAAGAGGGGGGAACATATGAAGGACCTGCTTGTCCAATAGCTTTCACCATCTGCAAAAAGTAAGGGCTCCTTACTTTCCATGTAGGAACATCTTCAACATAAAAAAACCTACGCAAGTCTTGGTCTGCTTGCTTCCGTATTTGCAAGCCAAATGCACTTGCCAAACCCCCTTGAGCAGCCTTCCTCTTCTTGCTTGAGGACCCGACATTGGACTTGGAAGAGCCACTTACATTAGTCGTTCCCTTAGCATGTGTACTCATTGAAGCACCTCCTTGAGCTTGAGAGCCATCTCCTTTCCAAATCATTGACCAATGCATCCACAAAAGCAGATTTGTCTTCTCCTTGTGGCCTTGCATCTGCATGCAATTTTCTAACAATCTCTACAACATCAACTAGGGCCTCATCACATGGGCCTCCCACACCATGGCCAGCAATGCCCAAAATATGTGCACGGAGATATATATATATATAGTCACTAATTTTTCCTTGAGATTTTAGGGATACTGACAGGTTGATAGTGTTCTGCTGAATGACTTTATGAAAAGATGTACATTGAAATGGGAACTCCTAAAATGAATTTGTTACATGTGCTCTCTCATGTGTGTTTTTTTTAAGTATGTGTCATAATCGAGCGCGTAAGATTTGTCCACAAGCTCTTTTGACTAAAGTGCTCCAACTTAAAATAAGTTTTGAAACTTTCTCCACACAGTGCACACAAATAAAGAGCTACCCTCTTAACCAAGTGGGCAAGATGCTTTGGTTGTTGTGGGACTCGAAATTGTGCACACTTAAAGCTGTGTTTAGTAGAGTTGGGAAACTTAATTGAAGGCTCTAATGGACTTCAGATCTTGTGATAGAATACTTAATTGAAAGATGATGTCCAGGGCTACATGCTTTGAGATTGCATGCCGTGTGAGGGATGGGCTTCCGAAAGGCATGATGCACAATTGAAAAATGTGAATAGAAGACTTTACACAACTGTAAAATTTAGCCTAGAGGCAAGACCTAACATTAAATTCAAACCATACACTCACCTATTGGATATTGGATTGAAGATGACCCAAATTGCTTATGCAATGATTGTGTAGAGGGCGATTAGTGGAAACGTTACATGCTAATGCAAGAATCCTAAACACACCTCTTCACTAAGAAATGGCAATGTGATTAAGGAGGCTAGTGGCTGGTTGCCCAAGAACTCAAGAATCTGCTTTTTTTGTCTTACATCAGTTTTGTTGGATGATTTGAATTAAGTCTTTTCATATCTTATCTGTTTTGTGAACGACTTTAAAGTTGAGCTATTGTTCAAAGCGTTTTGTGTCTATTTATCTATTTGTTTTAACCAAATAGGATGTTTTACTTCTTTCTCCTTGCTTTTTTATGTCTTGCTTTTATGTTTTGTGGGAGTGTTTTAGCCCGTCTTTTAGACTTTTATGACCTTATGAAGGTATATATAGCTATCTATATCTGTTTTTAAGTGTGAGTTAGTCTGATCCTTCAATGCTCTCAGCTACAACTCGTATTTTCTCCTAGGACTGGATGGTGAGCCTTGGTTTTGCACGTCAAAAGTCTCTTGCATGTGAACTGAAGACGAGCACAGAAGTAAGACAAACAGAAGACAAGGAAGCTCTCAAGAAGATTGCTGCATCTGCGTTGGCAGCAGCAAAGGATGCAGCCATCACAAACAAAGATGGGAAACTAGTGGTAAGTGGACTTCAAGCTTTCCCTGTTGATTTGAGATGTTTTGATGGATGATGTTTTTTAACGGCGGCATTACATGTGAGCAGATAAGTGAAGTACGAGATTTTGCTGGTGAAGAGATAAAAGTTACAAAATTGATTGATCCAAACTCAAAAGCTGCGGAGGAGTTCAAACGGAGACAATCTTCTGCTGGAGTGGATAAGTTGCTACAACAAATAGAGAAAAGACCGAAATTGAATGTCCTAGACAAAACCAGGAAGGATTGGACAGATTTCAAAGAAGAGAAACAAATTGAGGAAGAGTTGGAGTCTTACAAGAAGAGTGGAGACAAGTACACTGATCGAGTGGCGTTTCTACAAAGAAGTGATATTCGGGAGTATGAGCGTGAGAGAGATGCACGCCTTGCCCTGCAAGCAAAGAGACAAAGTGACGTATCATATGAAGAAGAAGATTAGTTTATCCTCTTGTGTGTGAGCTTCAGTTGTTTGCTTGTCAAAAAGGTGGATATCATGAATACGGTTTGACCAAGAGGAAACATGGAGTCCATTGAGGCCAAGTTATGTCAGTGCAATCCTCCAAGGGGACAATTGGGAAGGTGCCCAACAGCAAATAGATTAAATGCAGACAAAGCTGACAGTCTCATACTGAACATGTTTGAAGAAGTTGTATTTCTTTTCAGAGCTACAGTGAATCTAGCACTCTATGCTGCATTTTTTTTGGGCAGATTTTTCTCTGCTGGAAATTGCTCTAGATGCCACACGATGCACCTCTTATGGTTGGACTACAAACCCAGATGTAAAAGTTGCAGTTTGGTCAAGTTTTGGACTAAAATCAGTAATCAATCAGCTAATGTTATGGTACCCGTGGGGAACCTTGCACTTGTGGTACTGACCAGAGAAGGAAGGCCTACCTTATTGGTTTCTAGCAACTTTTTTACCAACTCAATGTAGAGCATACACCGTTCATTTTGGTAGGGTCCTAGTCTCCTCGCAATTTAGTGCAATTATGTGGTCCATAGTGGTGGTCATGGGGATATCCTCGCACTTCAGGGTGATTATGTGGCCCATATTGGTGGTAGTGGTGGTCATGGGGATATCCTGACACTTCATTTTAAATATGAGGTCCATAGTGGTGGTCATGAAGATGTCTATGTCACTCTTGGTGGTCGGTACATGCTTCTTGCCCTTGATCATGGTGCATGGTTAGTATTTGTAGTCACAAGGAATGGTCATTTTTTCCATTATGGTTTCTCATCTCATTCTAATCCGTGTTCCATGTGCATAGTTGCCGGGAAACTCATTTCTTCAAACCAAGAAACTTAAAAGTTTAAAACATGGTGAATGCTTCCTACCATTGTCTAGTCACATGATCTTCTCCATAAGTTATTTTGACCAACATTTTCGACTTTAATGTGGGGTTTTGAATCTCCTAGTCTTTTATGTAGATTTTTGTATACATATGTTATAAATGTAAGATCTAAGCATACATATTTATGAGTTGGGATTAATAGATTTTGACGAGACTTTTATTGTCGTGTTCATAAACTTGTTTCATACAAAATGCTTCGAATCTACATGGCTACTATGTCCATGTGACATTCATGGTGTATGGTAGTTGTTTCCTATTCTAGTTCCCCAAGTAGTCCCAACTCTACCTGCCTTGTGACTATGCTAATGTTTGGAACAAGAAATCTATAAACACAATGTTTTAAAGAAGAATAGAACTCCCTAGGTCTACGAAAAGGCCCTATTGGGCTTAAATTTTCAATAAGTGAATGAAAGATTTTGAAGAAGCTAATGGCTCTTGCATGTATTACATTATTTCACATCTCCAATTGTTTTCATTAATTATAGCGTAATGTTTCTTTTGGTTTATATGAGCCTTATGGTAAGGCCACAACTCAAATTAGTCTATGTATGTTTTTCTCTCGGCTAGACATGTTCTTGTTCCATTTTATGTCAAAAATTTCCTGGATGTCCCAAGCTCCATGTACTCTTCGTGTTTTGCTTCATCTCCTCCTTCAAAGACTTTTGCAATATACTTGGGTCAAAGTCTTAAAATTTTGGTCCATGGTGAAGAATGGCTCTCAGTAGATACAGATGGCACTATCGATGAGAGTTACAATCTAGAAGCTTGTAGCCCCACCTTATTTGTACGTACACACTGCATCAAGGATTGCCTTATAAGTACTTCTTGTTTTTTGTTCTTTATTATGGTGTTAGGGTTATTTGAAGCTCTAGAATAAGGAGAATCCCATCAAGTTATATGACATAGATTAGTGCTATAAAAAAATGCAAGAGAGAATTTTACAACAGATTTAGGCATGTGTTTCCAAAGAACCGTACAAAACTTCATAAATAATTTTTTTCCACTACATCTCTTATAAGCATAAGAAGGGGATACATAATTACCATATATTGTAAATAGAGAGTTTTCTAAGACTTCGCAAGTGGCATGTCCTACTCTATAAAGAGAGGATCCCTTGAGAGCACATCGTCTCCCAATAAACTTCAAAGAGCATACCTTACGCATAGCCAAAAATTCAATCCCTTTCTTATCTCTCCTAGTTTTCTGCAACAAACCCACTCTATGTGCTAGTGATTTACCAATATTCACCTTGATAAAGATGAATCATGAAAGAAAAATACAATATATGCCATGATAATAGACTACCTTCTTTGAAGCCTATTTTAGGAGGCCCAATGGAGAATCACATTCAATACTCTAATTATTTAAATAAAGCCCTTTTATTTTTCTAGAGAGACATTCTTGGAAATAGAATGACCCACGTGCCTATATGTGATGTGAGGATCATGAATATTACAGGTTTCTTCTTTGTCTTTTGTGGCTACATATCTAGCTTCAATTCTCTCCTAGAAATCCCTAACACACTTGTGCACTTTTATATTCTTGAAGCAATATAAGCCTCTTTATCTTGTGAAATTTCCTCCCCTTCCTCGATCTCTTACATTGAAGAATGCCTTGCATGTAGTTAGGGTTTGTAAGCTTGGCTCCATTAGAGTTTTTTAGCTAAACTAAAGATATTCAATAATTCAATAAATCAACTAGTTACTTCATCTCCTAGTGATTGTGCACCCAAAAAAATTTCTTTGTGGTTGTCATGATATTGAAAGAAGTGGTGTTGCCCTTATTAAGCGCCCTAGGCCTTTGCGTATCAATAGTCACATAGTTTGCCTTTTCTAATTGAAGAATGTGTCACCCATTAGCTTGAGAATGGTGATGGTTTCCCCCTTGATGTTGGACACTTTGTATTTTTCAAAGATCTTACTAGAGTACTAAGCACACAAAAATATGACATATTTAACATTGTCATATTCAAAACCAGTGAAATGTCATTCGGATGGCACAAGAATGTCCTCAATAGATCTTTGTTATGATCAGTGTGCATCCTCTTGTTTTTCTTTGTGTGTGTGTGTGTGTGTGTGTGTGTGTGTGTGTTACTTAAGATAATACTTATACACACACAAATTAATTATACATATACTTTTTTTTGTGTTACTGAATTAAGATAATACTCATACACAAAAGAACATATTGTTCAAAAGACAAATACCTTTAGACATTAGGAAGGTGATTTGCACATAATGAACTTCATCTTTAAGGTTAGACTGTAGCAAAGCTAAACATCTTTAAGCAAAGATAGAATTCTCACTTGCATCAAAATAAACACGATTGGTTAGCCTTGGATACATTTTACAAGTGTCAAGAACCTATTAGTTGTTATCCTTGTCCCACTTAAAGATTATTAGAATAGCTACTACCTTTAAAAATGAAAGAATTCTTGTTTTGGTATGTTCTTCAAGCTCTTATTTTCAAAATGTTATTTTGTCTCTTGATTACCATCCAAAGGGCGCCATCCCTTTTGATGGGGAGGAAATAAGTGGTTAAAAGTATTTCAAACAAAAAAGTAGTCAACTTTCTCAATCTGATCCCATTCTTAAGATTAAAAAATCATCCTTTCCTTTGAAGCTTACTGCATAGTCTGAAAAAGTTGAAACAATAATTGATGTTGACTCGAGAAGCTTGGAACCTCTTTATATAACTTTCATTCACCATAGAATCTAAATAACCAACCAACCCAATCACAGGAACTACTCCATCCTACTCAACAATAAGGTTCTTAGCTTGAATCATTATTAGGCTCAAACAAAACTAGTTTGTGTTATCAAAAACACGATAATTGTCTCAGATCTATCAACAATCAAAGCAAGTAGCTTCTTAATTCTAGCTAGTTTTATGGCCAACAAGTGCATTCCTTTCTCAACCAGATTCCAATATGAAAGTTAGTACAAAATCCATAAAACAAAAAGGGACCAAGTTATTCTGAGGTTTTAAGAGGTCAAAAGTCACAACCTGATTTTTTTTTAACAAGAGATCCAAAAAATAAGATAGGTCACACTAGGTATGGCTAGTGGTATGTGGCCCTTGTGAGGCTAATTTTGTGTAGGAAACATTGTGTCTATAATCTGGATCTGTTTATGTGCTAGCTCTAGCTCCCTTTTGGTCCCTTCTACCAAACTCCTTAATTGCTTGACTCTCTCAATCTCCTCTATAGGGTTTGGGTAAGTTCTGATCTTCTTCCTCGGTTCCTTGGGTTCTTGCCATTGTGGCTCATGATGATCCTCGTTTTTTCCCTTCCTAGTAGTTGTTTTAGTCTCCATGGTCTCATCTAAATCAGAATCATCCTTAAGGTCGTTCATATACATGGGGTCTTCACCGGTCCCTATGTTGGTCTTTGAATTGGGGTTTGACTTCGCTTCTTTTTGCGATCTCTTCCTTTGTGTTTTCTTCTTCTTCTTGGATTGGGCGATGGATTCCGCGTCTATCAAATGATCTATGCCACATCGATTACACATGAGTATCGGCATTGTAGACATGCTCCCTTGATTAGTCTATCCTAGAGTGGCATTCTTTTGTAGTCTAATACAACATTCAGCTACACGATGCCACACTTGTAGCATTGAAGAGGTAGTCTCTTGGTAGTGAGATTGATATTTTGGCCTCTTGTTGCAAGAGCAGCTACTTGATAAACATTATTGACTTGTCCCTAGTAGGCTTACATGTAGTATTGTGGACACTCTTCAAGTGCATTGATCCCATAGGAAATATTAGGTTCGATATCATCCTTGCAAGCCACACAAGCACTAGATGACTCGCAACCCATTTGGTCATAGGAGTGACTTTTGGATGCAGGGGTTGTGGTCCTAACACTGGAGGTGGTAATGGCATTGTTTGAACAACATTTTGGGCCTTGGGAACCATGTGATTTGATGGTTGTTCAAGAGATGGGACAGGCATCAGTGCATGCACTTGAGGTGTGTCCATCCATGCCAAAGTTGGTCTATTTTCCATCGCACGTTTAAACACTATGCAATCCTTAGCTTGGTGACCATACCTCCCACATGCATTGCAATTCCCATAAAATTTTACTATAAATGTAGGGTATTCACTGGTACCAAGTGGACCAAAGCAAACCGAGCACCATTGTTGCTCCCTTCTTGGACACATATGATTGGTTCGTGGAGCACGATTATCTTTGATGGTTTCTTGATAGCCTTGGTGAAGTCAGCCAAAGTCATCTCATATAGCTTTTGCTCTTTGACAATGGGTTTTATGGTCATTGGCTCATGGCCAATTGCTTGCGAGCTAGTAGACTTTGGCTCAATAGAAACCCTTTCTCTTGCAACCATTAAATTGTCTTCCAATTAGATTGCATTGGTGGTGACTGCTTCCCAAGTAGTGATACCTCTAATGACTAGGCCATTATAGATATCCTCATGTTATAGTCCCCTAATGAATCTATGGAGAAATTGGTTATTGTTGAAACGGTCATCTGGGTTACATTGAGAATTCAAATTCTTTAAGAGAATAATAAAGTCTCTCAGCGACTCACCTTTCTCCCGTTGGGCTTTTTGGATCTGAGAGGCTACACCCTAAAGCACTCCCTCTCATATGTACTCTTTCAAGAACAATCTCCTAAGAGTAGGATAGTGCGTGCGCTCTTCATTCCTTAGGGTTTTATACCAATCCCATGTCTTCCCACGTAGAATCAAGCTTAAAGCCTTGCACTTATGTAGTTCGTTGTGCTCTTCTAGGGAATCACATACGTGTTCAAATACCTCGATATGCTTTCTAACATCTCCGTCTCCACTGAATTTTTGTGTGAGCTTGGCTAGTTGTATTGCTTTGCTTCTAGGCTCTCTATCAGGTGTGCTACACATATTTTCGGCAATAGATCAACCGATAGCTTGAGCAAATGTTGCCAAGTCACCCAAGTGAACAGGTATAGTGGGCAGAGGTACTCCTGAGACTGCATGTGGATTAGGGGTTGGCATATGGGTTGTCCTTGGGTCCCCCCCAAAATCCATCTTTTGTACATAGCTAAGAGAGAATAAAAATAATTTCCATATTTCATCTCAAAGGAATGTTGCACTATGCGGGATGCCGACGAGGGCAAAAATTTGTAACTAGTGTGCGAGTATGAGATGGGAGATGCTGCCTAGTCATGATTTGTTTTTGTTGCATATGTGAGCTTCACATGGGAAAGAGTTCCATGCATTGATGAACTCCATGGTAAAGGAAATGGGAGTTAGTTTCACTTATGGGAAGAGTGAAACTTGGAAGGCCAAGTGGTAGGATGCACCATCCCATAATTTTCTTTTTTGAAATTGCCTTGTGTACAAATAAGATGCTTGGTAACATCATGGGCCCTTGAGGCATCTTGAGGTGTCTAGCCCATGTGGTGCATAATGGAGGATTCCAAAGCATGGTGCATGTGATGTGGGCCACCTTCCCCTTTGGCTCATATGGAAAAGAGGAAAAGTCAAGTCAATTTTCAAGTTTTTTCCAATTTTTGAGGGGAATAGACCACCCTATCAAAACTTAGACCATCCTAGGCCCCCTCCACGACCCCCTTTTATCAAATTTTGTGGAGAACCATTTGGGTCCCATTTTGGATCCATATGCGTTGAAAACTAGGTTGTTTTTGGCCCCCCTCTCACCTAGTCTTCACTCTTCCTTCCCTATTTTCCTTTTCCCTTACACACACTTATCATTTCCCAAATATCTCTTATTCTTCACCCCTAATCACCTATTTTGAGCCTCCATGGCTGCACTTCATCTCATTCTTCTCCCTTGTGTGTGTGTGCACTAGTTACATGCACACACCATAAGTATTTGCAAAAAGCTCTTCGGCAATACGGAGCCCTAATAATCTCCAATTACCCATCCAAAAGAGTCCATCTCTTTTCTTTCAATCAACCTTAAAACATCAAAAAATTTAACCTCCTTACCCCTCATAATTCCCTTTTACACATGCACACATAACTCACTACTCCTCTCCACTCTTTACTCCTCTTACCGACCACTAATTGTGGTGTTAGGAAATAAGAAGTAGCTAAATAGATAATTGAGTAGATTACTTAATGGAGAGAGACAGATTTATATACACGAGATTATAGAGTAGAGAGAGAGAGAGAGAGAGAGAGAGAGTACACACGATATACGCGGTTCACCCAATGTGGGCTACGTCCACGGGAAAGCAGCCATTCAATGGCTTTAGTACTTCAAAACAAGACGTAGTTTACAAAGGGATTATACCCTTAATGGAGCTCCCGCCTTGCTTCACTCTCACCACCTCACACTCACCTTGTTGCATCAACTTCACACTATGAAATGTGTGTAGAAATGGCCTCCTTTTATAGGCCAAAAGGGCTGCCCTCTCTTATGAGAGACAGCCATGTGTAGCCGCCCTTGTGCGTATAAGTCCAAATCGGCCCTCCAATCCGCCCATGTGTGTCCGCCCTTGAGAAGACAAGTCCGCTTTTGAATTCGGCCACCGGCCATTGACTTTCGACCACCGGCCACCGGCCATTGACTTCCGACCACCGGCCATCGGCCATTGACTACCAGCCAACCGACCGGTTGTTTTCCGACCACTTTTCGGCCGCCGTCCGGCCATAATATTTCGGCGAAAAAGAATATTCCGGCGAAAAAAAAAGTCTCGGGGGCCTCCGCCCCTGAGGCCTTTAAAGTTGCCCCTGATTCTTGTCCGTGAAAATTTTGGTTTCCGGTGAGTAATTTTCCTTCACGCACGATGGCTTCTCCTCATAATGGGGGCCTTACAAATGTGTGCTTTTACCACAGAAAATTACAAGGGTAAATCAGGCTCCATACTTAACAATCTCCCACTTGGAGACTGATCTCCAAACCAAACCTGTGATTGCTTTCCATTCTGGCTTCTTATCCTTGAATGCCGATTGAAGATGAGCAAAAGCTCAACTTCTCCTTGTTGACCACCTTTGTAAACATGTCTGCAGGATTTTCACTTGTATGCACCTTTCCTAGCTTTAGTTGTCCCTCTTCCAAAAGAGTGCGTATGAAGTGATATCTCACCTCAATGTGCTTTGTCCTTGAATGAAAGGCTGAGTTCTTCGCAAGATGGATAGCGCTTTGGCTATCATTGTACAAGACACAATTGTCTTGTTTGAATCCAAGCTCTTCTAAGAATCTGTGAAGCCATAGAATTTCTTTGCCTGCCTCCGTCATTGCTACATACTCTGCTTCCGTGGTAGAAAGTGAAACCACTTTCTGCAGCTTTGAAGCCCAGCTTACTGTTGTGCCTCCAACCGTGAACACATAGCCAGTAGTGCTCCTTCGAGTATCTTTGTCACCTGCCATATCTGCATCAGCATACCCTTCTAGAAAAATATCAGTTCCTCCAAAATACAAAGCATTTGTTGTTTTCCCTTTTAGATACCTAAGTATCCACTTCACAGCTTGCCAATGCTCTTTACCTGGGTTGTCCATGAACCTACTCACAACTCCCACTGCATGTGCAATGTCTGGCCTTGTCCAGACCATAGCATACATTAGAGAACCTACCGCTGCAGCATATGGAACTTTAGACATATAGGCTATCTCCTCTTGTGTCTTTGGACACATATCCTTCGTTAGTTTAAAATGACCAGCCAAAGGTGTAGAAACTGGTTTTGCATTTTGCATTGCAAACCTTTCTAGTACCTTCTTGATGTAATCTTCTTGAGATAGCTTTATTGTCTTCTTCGTCCTGTCCCTTGATATTTTCATACCAAGTATCCTCTTTGCAGCACCTAAATCTTTCATTGAAAAAGATTTGGACAACTCCTCTTTTAGGTCTTTGATGTCTTGCATGTTAGCACTTGCAATCAACATGTCATCAACATACAACATTAGGATGATGAATTTCCCATCTCCCAAATTCTCCGTGTAGACGCAGTGATCCGAGTTGCATCTTGTGAATCCATGATCCAACATCCATCGATCAAATTTCAAGTACCATTGTCTTGATGCTTGCTTTAAACCATACAAGCTCTTCTTTAATCTGCAAACCATTTTCTCCTTACCTTTTACTTCATACCCCTTTGGTTGAAGCATGTAGATTTCCTCCTCTAAGTCACCGTGAGGGAATGCCGTATTTACATCCATTTGCTCGAGATTTAGATCATGAGCAGCCACAAGGCTTAAGACAAGCCTAATTGAGTTCATTTTTACAACAGGAGAAAATATTTCATTGAAGTCAATACCTTTCTTTTGAGAAAAACCTTTTACCACAAGCCTAGACTTGTACCTTTTCTTCCCACCTTCTTCTTCCTTTAGCTTGTACACCCATTTGTTTTGAAGTGCCCGCTTACCTTTAGGCAACTCAACCAACTCCCATGTTTGGTTGCGATGTAGTGAGTCCATCTCCACTTGCATGCTCTTCGTCCATTCTTCTTTGGATTCATGTTGCATAGCTTCTTCATATGATTCCGACTCTCCAGAATCTGAGATCAAGAGATGGTTGAAGGAAGGAACAAACCTTTCTGGAGGTCTACTTGCTCTTGTAGATCTTCGGGGAATAGGTTGAGGCTCCTCATTTGGTTGACGTTGTTGCACATTGTCACCGTTTGCAGTCCTTGAGTCTTCACCGTCCTCAAGCTCCATGTACTCATCACCTGTTTCTTTTGTTTGTTTTCTTTCCGAGTAATCTTTGTACATATTTTGTTCGTTAAAAATTACATCCCTACTCCTTAAGATTTTACCATCTTCAGGATTCCATAGGCGATACCCAAAGTCTCCTTCTCCATAGCCAATGAAGAAACACTTTTTGGACTTTGCATCTAACTTTGATCTTAGGCTTCTATCTATGTGCATGAAAGCCTCACACCCAAACACTTTGAGAAATGCATAATTCACCGGTTTACCTGTCCATGCCTCTTCTGGAACTCCCCCATCCAATGCCGTTGAGGGTGACCGATTGATTAAGTACATAGACGTACTTACAGCTTCCGCCCAAAGCTCAAGCGGTAGGCTTGCATGTAGCCGCATGCTTCGTGCTCGTTCCATGATTGTCCTGTTCATCCTTTCCGAAATCCCATTTTGTTGAGGTGTCCTTGGGGTTGTCCTTTGCCTCCGAATGCCATTGCTAGCACAAAAGCTTTCAAAAGCTTGGCTGCAATATTCGCCTCCATTGTCGGATCTGAGGCATTTAACCTTGGTACCTGTTTCATTCTCCACAAAGGCTTTCCACCTTTGAAATATGGAAAATACATCGGATTTATTCTTCATGACATAAACCCATGTTTTTCTAGTCGCATCGTCTATGAATGTTACATAGTACAATGAGCCACCAAGTGATGGTGTACTTGCAGGACCCCAAACATCAGAATGAACCAACTCAAGTTTTTTATTTTTTCTTTCATTTCTTGATTTTTGAAATTTTACCCTCTTTTGTTTACCATAAACACAATCTTCACAGAACTCTAAGTCCACTTCTTTCAAACCTGATAGAAGCTTCTTTGTTTGAAGGATTTGCATTCTTTTGGCACTCATATGCCCAAGTCGGTAGTGCCACACCGCACTGTCAACTTCTGTAGTTGCTGCACAAGTTGAAGGTTGCGTGCTAACAGTACACAAGTAAAGTGTACTGACTTTTTCACCCTTGGCAACCACCAAAGATCCCTTTGAGATCTTCCACCGTTTGTTTCCGAATGCAATGTTGTGACCTTCATCGTCCAATTGTCCTGTAGAGATCAAATGTTTGCGAAGAGAAGGAACATGCCTAACATCTTTAAGCTTCCATTCATTTCCGTTAGCAGTTTTGACAGAAACTGTATCTTTTCCGACAATCTCACAAGCTTCATCATCTCCCAAGTATACATACCCAAAATTACCTTTGGTGTAGTCTTGGAAATGTTGCTTGTGTGGTGTCGCATGGAATGAAGCCCCGGAATCTACTATCCAGGAATTAGACACATTGTCTAATGAGAGAATTAGAGCATCTTGCTCTACTTTACCTGCCACATTGGCCTCCGATGTTGGCTTGTTGTCTTGAGACTCTGTCTCCTTCTTCTTCTTGGACCAGCAATCCTTCTTGACGTGGCCCTTCTTGCCGCAGTTCCAACATTCAAGAACTGACTTTGTGCGTGACTTGCTCCGCCTTGAGCGATCACGACCCTTTTGGTTTTTGAACCTCTCCTTAAGCCTTCCTCTTGTTTCCACTGATAGTGCAGCACTTGATGATTCTCCTGTGCTTCTCCTTCGCATTTCCTCGCTTAGGAGAGCACCCACAACATCATCAAACTTAAGAGTATTTGTGCCAGAGATAGAATTACTTACAACCATCACAAGGCTGTCCCAACTATCCGGTAGAGATGATAGTATAAGGAGAGCTCTCACTTCGTCATCGAAATTGATTTTCAATGATCGAAGTTGACTTATGTTTGTGTTAAAGTCATTTAGGTGTTCTGCAACTGAACCATTCTCTGCCATCTTTAGATTGAACAAGCGCTTCATAAGAAATACCTTATTGGATGCCGATGGTTTCTCGTAGAAGTCGTCAAGTGACTTCATCAAGTCCTCCGTGGTCTTCATCTCCGAAAAATTGAAGGCCACCGTTGACGCCAAGCTTAACTGGATTGTTCCCAGTGCCTTTCGATCAAGGACAATCCATGCTTCATCTACCATTGATGCGGGCTTCTTCGCAAGACCGCCTAGTGGCAAATAGAGGTCCTTCTGGTAGAGATAGTCTTCAATCTGCATCTTCCAATGTTGGTAGTTTTTGCCGTTGAACTTCTCAATCTTGAGCTTCCCTTCCTCCGCCATAACTCCCACTCAATTCAAGGAATCCTTTCCTTGAGATAATTTAGCTACGAGCAAACCTTGCTCTGATACCAATTGTTAGGAAATAAGATGTAGCTAAATAGATAATTGAGTAGATTACTTAATGGAGAGAGACAGATTTATATACACGAGATTATAGAGTAGAGAGAGAGAGAGAGAGAGAGAGAGAGTATACACGATATACGAGGTTCACCCAATGTGGGCTACGTCCACGGGAAAGCAGCCACTCAATGGCTTTAGTACTTTAAAACAAAAAGTAGTTTACAAAGGGATTATACCCTTAATGGAGCTCCCGCCTTGCTTCACTCTCACCACCTCACACTCACCTTGTTGCATCAACTTCACACTATGAAATGTGTGTAGAAATGGCCTCCTTTTATAGGCCAAAAGGGTTGCCCTCTTTTATGAGAGACAGCCATGTGTAGCCGCCCTCGTGCGAATAAGTCCAAACCGGCGGACCCTCCAATCCGCCCATGTGTGGCCGCCCTTGAGAAGACAAGTCCGCTTTTGAATTCGGCCACCGGCCATCGGCCATTGACTTTCGACCACCGGCCACCGGCCATTGACTTCCGACCACCGGCCATCGGCCATTGACTACCGGCCAACTGACCGGTTGTTTTCCGACCACTTTCCGGCCGCCGTCCGGCCATAATATTCCGGCGAAAAAAAGTTTCGGGGGCCTCCGCCCCCGAAGCCTTTAAAGTTGCCCCTGATTCTTGTCCGTGAAAATTTTGGTTTCCGGTGAGTGATTTTCCTTCACGCACGATGGCTTCTCCTCATAATGGGGGCCTTACAAATGTGCGCTTTTACCACAGAAAATTACAAGGGTAAATCACGCTCCATACTTAACATGTGGCTAGGAGGGACAGTTTCTTCCAATTTTTCCAAGGATAAAGATCAGCTCCATCAAGTAAAGAGGTGAAAATATGACCAATCAAGTGGTAAGAGAATCTTTTAGGATGAATCAATGAGGTCAAGGTGGTGGTTCCAAGGCATCTTCATTTGTCTACCTTATTAAACTCTTTAATTGTAATCCTCCCTAATTGTAATCCTCCCTAATTGTAATTATGCGTAGAAAGCTATATAAAGAGTCTCAAGCTCTCAGCCCATGGGGCATGTAGTTCACTTCACTTCCACCCTTTGGTAGCATGCCATAGCTATGCACTTAGTGAAATCATAGGCATTCACTCTCATTAGTCTTGTAGGCGTATTTTGCTACTTGTTTCTTGCAAGGTGCCCTTGCATTGTAGTGTTCATGCTCTCATCCTCTTCAACTTAATAGGTTTTTGGATGTGTGGTTTGGTTGGTTTGATTTTTTTTAGAGGAATTGTGTTGTGTATGCTCTCTTCTTCTTGCAATCCCACCTCTCCACACTCTCTTCTCCCTTTCATTTCTCAACACACACACACACACACACACACACACACACTCCACTCTCCTACAAAAAAACCAAACGGAGGAAGAGATGAGCGCTATCTTCACGTCAATTACAATTGGCATTGGGCACCCAGTATGCACCACGCATTGAAAAAGGGCTCTCTCTCTCTCTCTCTCTCTCTCTCTCTCTCTCTCTCTCTATATATATATATATATATATATATATATATATATATATATATATGTATATATATATATATATATGTATATATATATATACTAAATCTGGTGTGGAACCGACAAGCCCAACCCATAACTCAATACCAATTATAATAATAAGAATGACACTCAAAGTTAACACGTGTCTACTAGTGATTGGACTCAACTTGGAAAGTTGAACGTCTTTACTACCCCTTGGTAGATTGTGAATTTATTCCCTTGAAAGTGCAACTGTGATGTGATCAGGGACATTAAGGTGTTCACAAATGCATGAACATGTTAATAACATGCGTTAATAACATAATTTATGTTGTGATCACATCTATAAACTTGTTATGCCAATAAACCCTCTGAGATTTAGGTACTCGCAATGGGGCCCATTGGATATTGGCTTTACTTGACGTGCCCGCTGGAATATCTAAATCCCAGCGAGCTATGTCATTACTATAACGAGAGGATGATTAGGCGCATTTTTAGCTTTTTGGGAAAGATTTCCTTTGTTTAGAACTCCCTGTTGGCTAGGAGGGTCCTTTTGGGAAGAACGTCTAAGGCTACTGAGCCACTAGTTTTCAACTATTTGAATTGTGGACAGAGTGTGGTTTGCAGCTAATCCCTGCGGAGATTTAGGGACAAAGTTGGAGTCACTTGAGCTTGTTTGCATTTGAGAAGCACATGTAATTTATATGTTGCTTGCTCCCTCATGTTTTTTTATAAACGATTTGTTGATGGAGCCAAGAGTCATGCTTAAGGGCTGGTATTGGTTCTTGATATTTGATAAGATCCACATTAAAAAAGGGTCTATTGTCTTATGCTAGAGGATTGGACAAGCATAGATCCTTGATTTGATTGGTGTAAAGTATCCTTTCATTGGGTACAAATGCAATGTGCATTGTATGTATGCTATCAATTCCATGTATCTTAATTTGAAAACACACATTTATATGGTTTAAAAATTACTTGCATTTATCATGCTATGATGCTTGAGGTATAATAACGATTGCTATTTGTACATCTACAAATATTAATATATGTGGACATTTTAGAGAACATCAAAACTCTCGATTAAGTAGGTCTAAATATTTGACTATGCATGTAAAGTAAGTTCAAAAGAAAAATATTTCATAATCTAAAAACTTTGAGCCATACTTTGGAGTTAGCATGAGTTGTCATGGATGCCATTCTTTGTTAAAGTAGAAACAATAAACAACATATTTGGCAATCTCTTGTTAAAGCATAATAAACGCAATACTTGAATTTTTATAATTGTTTGAAATTGTTGTGTGGTTACATTTTATCATCAAAATCAGCGTATGTTTGTGTAGAGATGTATGTCTTTATAATACATGATTATCTTTGTTGTTACTTTAATTACGTAATCATTGTTCCATGTTTTCTTGAATAGGTTATTTGAGATGGAAGAAAACGTTCGACCTAGTGATAGAACCCAAATTCAAAATAGCAAAAACAAAAAGGCACCTGGGATAGAGTGGCAATATGCAATTAACATCGGGGATTGATTCATAGATTGGGTGGGGCACCTTGACTAAGGGAACATTTTCTAGGTGCTTGCCAATTCCACTTTTATTTTTCAACTAGAAGAAAAAAGGCACATGTGCTTAGCAAAAATCACAAGCTTAGCTCTTACTATGCTCAACAATCTTTCAGATTTTAGCTCCTACTTAATTTAGCTGAATTTTGATATGCAGTCAATAATCCCCCCCATTTTGTTGTAAGTCATGAGGGCAACAACTTCCCGGGAGGTCACCCATCCCAGTACTGTTCCTGCGCATATGCGCTTAACTGTGACGTTCCACAAATTGGTCTAGCCATCCAGACCCCAAAACCTTAAGGTGTTAGGGACCTCCGGTCTAACCAATTTATGCAAGCCTCATAGATAGACACCACTTTGTCACCACAAGTTGGACTTACCCCAACAATCGCCCCCTTAAGCCAAACTTGGGACTTTCCCGTCCCCTTGAGTACCAACGTGTTCCGCCTTTTTCTAGGCTCAGAGGTTGAGAGCTTCAACGTGGCCGGGAGCTAGCACAGAGGTTGAAGTCAACATCAACATGTCCTGTTCCACGGACTCAGAGGTTGGACTTTGAACCATGGCTCTGATACCAGTTGTAGGTCATGAGGGCAACAACTTCCCGGGAGGTCACCCATCCCAGTACTGTTCTTGCGCATATGCGCTTAACTGTGACGTTCCACAAATTGGTCTAGCCATCCAGACCCCAAAACCTTAAGGTGTTAGGGACCTCCGGTCTAACCAATTTATGCAAGCCTCATAGATAGACACCACTTTGTCACCACAAGTTGGGCTTACCCCAACACATTTCTCACTGTTTAATTGTTCATTGAGCTTACATCTAGCTTCTTTGTGGGGTATTAACCAAGGGTTACCTTATGGTATCACATGAGTGTACAATAGGGGGGTTTAGGGTAGAGGGGTCAGTAGCGAGATGGGTGCCAATGATATAACTGAATACCCCCCCAAAGAAGCACAATGAGGATTGGGTTATTGGTATATGGTAGTTGTTGTGGGGTAATTCCATTTGTTGAGACCATGGTTCAAACCCGGTTCTCGTGCGTTCCTATATTGGCTGCATGTCCTCTCTATTTCCTTGATGTCCCCTTTTTGCATCAAATGTCATGCAAGCATGTCGCAAACACTTTGTGTGGCACTAGCTTCAGAGCCATCTATGCCATCTGAAAGCCATGCTCACTGTGCATCGTTTGTGCCCCTTGCAACCCAAAATTGGCCATGGAGGAATAAGATATGTTGCACGCAAGTTAAACGACCTACTATTGGCCCCTCTACCCTATAAGACAACAAGGATAGTTGTAAAAAAGGAGAGTCTTGTATATTTGGGGTCAAAAAGGTGATTTTAGTGCACGCAAGTCATGTCTCCCTAGTACTACTAGTGAATCCTCCTCACCATCACATGACTGCCCTCAAGACAAATAACTTTATTGAGGGACTTGCTCGTTTTTTTCGTCTCTCAAAAAAACTCACTCGCCATATTGTAAGACTCCTAAGGATTTGCCCAATTGCCTTGATGGTTCCTTCTTACTAGGAAACCCTTCACATTTTTCTAATGTTATCTGGCTAGTTTGGTTATTATTTTTTTATTGCTAACATTTATCTCATAATAGCATGGTTATGATAAGAGTATGTTTTATTAGATGGCTTCTACCTGGGTGTTTTCTGTCCTCACAAAATCTCTTGCTCCTTGATATTCTTATTGATGCTATTGGAATAAGTAATCTCTCTAGATGCTTGATTGATATGAATGTGGAACTTTGATTGTAGTACTTGTACTAATTAGATGAGCCTGCCAGGTTGGCTTTGATTGATGTTTGTCCGAACTACCGCTTATTTTGACTCATGACAAAAATGAAATGTTGATGGCTTTTTTCTCTTTAGCTTCTATAGCTTTTAAGGATCGACTAATGGTTTCTCTTTTGCTTATATGATCCTGATGGTTCCTTGCCTTGATATTACTTTGCACATACCAAAGCTTGGATTTATAGCATCATGGGGTTTCTGATCTTTTAGATAAAAAAATCCACGATAAATGCACTAATGTATAATATTAGATGGTGAGACAAGTTTGAACTCTTTGATAAAGCAAAAGGTTACTTTAAAGTAAGTCTTTCATGATCATGTGCATACTACTCTTAGAATGTAGTTTTGGCTTGGAAACTTCAAACTAGAAAAAAAATGGGAAATACTTGAGATTTTCTTATACTTTTATACTTTAAGTAGTGTTTAGGACAATAGCTAGTCTAATGATTGTTAAGTATGACGTGGATAGCAACTGATAGTTTCTCTGACACCTACCATATGCAGGCAACAAAATTTGTTGTCTTGTCTATATGGATGTAAATGAGAATTCTATCTTTGCTTAAAAATGTTTAGCTTTGTTGTAGTCCCACCTCGGAGATGTAGCGTATTTCATCATCATAATATGGTTTTTGATGTATAGGATAACTAGAATGTGATGTCATTTTGATCATACTGTACAAAAATGACTCAAATGTAGAATTTTTTTTTTTTCAAACCACCTTCCCGATGTCTTAAGTTGTGTCTTTTGAACATGTTTTTGTGTATAAGTAGTATCTTAATACAGCAAGACACACATCCTAAAGACAAGGCCTTCCTAGGAAACTAGGTTTGCTGGGATAGGCCTACTATGATAAATCCCTTTTGGTTGACACATGTTAGGTGCTTTGGACACTATTGAGACTGGGGTTCCTATTCATAGCCTTTTTTGTCCTTTGACTTGACTGGTTGCGGGAAATGGGAACTACCGATCATACTTCCTCTTGTTAGATATTATATCTAAAATTGAATTCTTTTGTTTCAAGTAAAGACTTTGAAGGTATTCTATATTTTTTTCTATTGGATCACAAAGCCTTAAAGCCCTTATTGGAGTGTAATGTTCAAAAAAACATTATCAAATATTGTTTCAATATCAACCATTGTTGGTGTGTCAATTAAGCATGATTGTGCTTGCCTTTTTCTTTTGATTTGGAATATAACAACTTGCTTGGCTTCATACTTGACTTTTCTACTCTCATCAACTCGATGATGAAGTAGGCCTAGACTCAATGGGACTAAAACTTAAACTATTTTTGGGCTTTCACTCGTTAAGAACGACTAATTATACTTGTATGGATTTTGGATTGACATGTACCATTACTTGCGCTGACATGCTACTGGTTAGTGTAAATAATCGTACCTTAAGACAAGGACATAGGATTTAAGAACCTAGACAGTTGTATAATAGATATGTGATTTAAAGATGATGTTGACATGGATTGATGGGCATGAAACACTATAACTTTATCCAAATACTTATACTTCTAAATGGAACTGTCATGATGGGAGCTCCTCTAGCAATAAAGTGGAGCCCCCCTTCCCAATTTGTCTTGGATTGCAATATTTGGATCTGCTTGCATACTAGATTGATAGGTCTCTCCCGTGCTCCTAGAGAATTTCCTTAAAGTACAACACCTTTGACCTGCTAATGTCTATGCCACCTCATATGTCTCTTGCCTTGATCTCCTTGAAGTTTACTATCTTCACACCAGTAGAGCCTTTCACCCTGATACAATAGCCTATCTAGATGTTTTTACACCTTTGATAGTTGCCTATTGGCATGGATGAGCCCACGATGTAGCTACTGATAACCTTCAAAAAGACACAGCTTTTATCAAGGAGGGTTTTCCTTTAGAGAGTTTTCCTATAGAGAGTTGCCTTACGGTATGGCCTTGTGGTATGAATTCTCCCCTAATTCTCCTACACAAAACTTCCCTTAATTTTTGGGAAGGCAGTTAATCTAATCTTGTTTGACACATGGTCAAGAAGTGACCATCCCCTTTCCCACCCTCTGTCTGGTTTATTGTGTAAGGTTTCTTCCCAAGTTTTCTTCCTTGGATGGCGTATGGCTTAAATGCCTTCCTTCTAAGCAATCATCAGGGGTTGTCATTTCATTTTATGAGTACTACTTGGGTGAATCTTTACCCCAATTTTATTCTAACTTCCTTGATGGTTAAAGACAATACCAAGAGGTACATGTACATCCCCTTTCGTGCCTTAGCACATGATTACGTTGCTACTTTAAATTTTTTTAACATGGTTTTGTATTTATCCTTCATTGGATTTAATTTAAGTATGTTGTTGACTTATGTTTTTTTGGCTATGGAATGCTCCCATTATATTTTTCTCAAAAGAGTTCCAATATCTATGCTTGCATTGGCTTTTATTCTTACATTTGGCATTCTTGACTGCTTGTCTATGCGGTAGAATATCTCTCTAGCATGTGACAATCTCACTTAGACTCAAGAGATGCATTTTTTATCAGTAAACAACCCCACCATAATCGGTGTTCAAGGTTGAGAACCTCTAATTTAAATAGGAAGAAACTGAACTTAGTCGCAACCTGCCTTGTCTTATGATGAACAAACTCCAAACTAGAAAGGTAATATTTGCCAGTTGGGTTGCTTCTCGCTAATGTATGCTCTTAGAATATCCTTTATCACCAGGTTAAAACTTACCAACTTCCCATCGGTCTTTAGATGAGTGGTAATATGTATTGTTGTTTTCTTCCCACCTGTTTACAAGCAGCCCTCCAAAAATGATTGGTAAACGTGGGTTCTCAATTACTCATAAAATTGTGACGCAATCCATATTAGCTATATAGATTGGAATAAACCAACTTGGTTAAAGAGTGGACTTGATGCCATTCCAAACAAGCATGTGTTAAACACTAGGGTCCATAACACCTAGTGTGCATGCATTTAACAAAAACCTATCCAAACCCACATTTTCATTCCTAGGATTTCCACGGTAACTACATGAAAATCTCGCATCAAAAGTTGGACCATAGGAGAATGTGAAAACTCAATCACATCTAGGTACCAACAATGAAACATTTTCATTAATTGAACATAGCCATGCTATATATATAAACAACCATCCATCAATGTTGTTTACAGTACTTGGAACCTCAACAAGTTTGTACTTGATACCAGACAATTTCTGGCCACTGAAATTGCTCCTGATACTATGTGTTCAAAATGGTATAATAGACGAATGTGACCAGCACCTAGGGACTCTATCGTGACACATCATTAGAAAACAAGTGCCAGTGTCGGTCCCTGTCATAAAATCTAATATTTAACCAGCCCAAATGATTTTCTCATATTAAAATGATCATTTATTATGGGAGAATAAACGGGAACAAGGGTTAGAATATAGACATGTGCTTATGGATCTGTCTCAACACAGGGCCAAGGTTAAAGGGGTCTAAATGAGAGATGGTCTGTTAAAGAGCAATGCTACCTAATGGAGCTTAAAGACCTTAGGGTTAGCTTCATTAAAGACCTCCAAAATTTAGTGTTAAAAAGTCATTTGACACAAGCTAGGGCTGACCTTGAGGTGGGAATCCTACCCAAGCATGAGGTGCTTGTCGTGCTTGCTAACTAAAGTGCTTAAGGTGTTTATGGGAACCTTTCCCAAGCTTGAGGTGCTTCTCATACTTAAATGACTAAGGTTCTTGAAGTGTTCAATTCAAACATAAACTTTCAAGAGGCATAAATGGTTTCCATGCTTAAATGACTAGGTGTTTGAAGTGTTCAATTCAAACATGATATCTTAAGAAGCACAAAAGACACATGTCAAGATCCTCCACATGTGGCCCTCATGATGTGCTTGAATCCTATCGGCAGATAGGCTTTAAGGGGGTCCAATGAGAATTTAGATGCATAAAAATAAATAATTAAGTTCTTTCTCTCAAAGAGTAAAAAGAGGACACATGTCCAAATGATATAATGAAATAATACGGGAGAGAGAGGAGGGGGGGTGGACCAAGCATGAGAGGGGGTATACTCTCCCACTCTCTCTCTCTCTCTCTCTCTCTCTCTCTCTCTCTCATTGTGTGGAGTGCAAAGTGCAAGAGCTCCATCTCCTTCTCCAAGCATGTTGAGAAGTGGAGAGCCTACACCAACACTCTTGGCTATGGAATGCAAATCCAACCAAGAGCCATGCTTCAATGCTTAAGCTTGCCATCTTCTTCATCTTCATTACTATGCTCTTATGCTATGCTAAGCAAGAAGAGTGATGATAAGTGAGGGACTATTTCTTTCTCCTATGGATGATTCTTCTTTCTCTTCCCTACCCTCATTCCCCACTAGCTCTCTCCACCTTGGAAGGTGTTTGAGGCCTTGGGATTGAGGCTTGGGATATTTAATGCTTTTTGCAAAGTTTATGTTATGCTTGTGATGCATAAAGCTTTCCATCTTCATTGCATCACCTAGGTCACAAGGAACACAAAGATTGTATTGTATCAAGTCTCTCTTAATGGGAAAATCTATAATGCAAACGCCTTTGGAGGGGGGACTGGATCCAAGTAAATCCGGTCCTCAACTATTGTCATGTTCTCTAATACTCTCTCTCTTGCAAAAGTATTGTTCATGCCAAGTTAATCAAGTACTATGTTTATGTTGCTACCATCAATTAAGTTCACCCACTATGTTCTCAAAGTAATTTCACAAAAATGCTCACTCTAATTCTCTTAATTCCGCTATTCTCAAAGTTCATAGGCCATTTTATTACATTGGTATCAGAGCATTTGGTTTCTCTTTTATTGCTTAAGAAGAGAGGTCTTTAAGTAGTCTATTAATGGTTGATTTTGTTAATTATATTAGGGTAAGTGGGACTGGGATCTATTATCGGTTTTCTTGAGCCCACTATGTGGGATATGGTGCACATCTTGGGAGCTTTGGTCATAATAATGGGGTCGTTTTAAACTTGCCTACGGCTTTACCATTATTGATCCATAAGAAGTCCAAAAGGAGCTATCCCTCAGCAATTTTTATATGTTAGACCCACTCCACTACTCTCTATAAGCCGTGGGTGTAGATACTTAAGTGCTTATTTTCAAAGGCTAAGAGGAGTAGCAAGTAAGGTTTTGCAACGGTGAAGCCCCAAAGACATGGAAAACTCTACAAGTTTCCATCATGAAGCAATTCCTTGCAAGCGATGCAAAGGAAAAAGTACTTTTTGAATGGCGCAGTTTGAAGCTTTTTTCATATGAGTCTATTCACAAATATGTGGACAAGTTTTGGGATTTACATCTCAAGGCTACTGTCTTCCAAAAGATAGACTTCGTTGAGCAAAAGCAACAATTTTGTGCGGGATTACCTGGCCGAGTATATCAACTCCCAATGGCCTGGTTCTATCATCGAAGTAATCCACCACACCGTGGTTGCTTCCTGCATCAATTTCCAACAAGGGGCTAGACGAAATGTCAAGCCCGTGGAAAACAAACACAAAAGTGATGCAAAGGGGAAAACCAATGCCCAAAATTCTTCCAAAGCAATTCCAATAACAATAACAACAACAATTGGTCCAAGGAGAAGGGAGTATACAAAGGTAAAAACAAACTCTCTCATGAAGAGCTTGAAGCTTTTTGCAAGGACCATAAGTGTTTTAAAGTGTGGGGAGCAAGGACATGGCTATCGTTCTTGCCCCAAGAGAAATGCCCGCACTGAGACTCCTAGAGCTTCCACCATTGAAGCTCCAAAGGAGGATGCTCATTGCAAAGGATCACCTCTCTCCTATGCTTGGGGAAAGGTAAGGGAACATGATTTCTTCATCTTGTTTGACCCTGGTTCTACTCACAACTTCATATCAATGGAGTTGGCCACCAAGTTGGGCATTCAAGCTTTTGAGATGGGAGATACTATAACTGTTGACACAGCTTTCAAGGGACAGCAAGTCTCCGTTACTCCCTTGATTGGGAAGTTGAGACTTCATGTCCAAAGCTATGTTGACAAAGAAGACTTTTTCATCTCTCCTCCCCAACATGAGGATTATATCCTAGGGGCACCATGGTTCAACCGCATGGCTGCCAACATGAAGTTCCCTAAAAGGAGAATCTACTTCAGCTACAGGGGAAAGAGCATGTATATAGATGCTAATGAGTCTACTCGTACTATACCACTTGTAAATTCACCAGCTTTTGATAAGTCAATGAAAAGCTTGATTTCTACGTACATGATTTTTGTCAAAGAATCCACTAATGATGCTAATGATTTATCAAATGAAAATGGTAGGAATCAAGAAGAGTTAGACTTGTCTACTTTTCTAAATGGATTCCAAGAAGTTTTCATCGATGATATCCATATGGACTTACCTCCAAAACGAGGGGATGATGACCACCGAATTGAGCTCCTACCAGGAAGCTCACCGCCTAACAAGCCTCCTTATCAAGTTTCCGAAGCTTCACAAGAGGAGATCATGAGGCAAGTACAAGAATTGGTAGACAAAGGGATGGTGAGGCCTAGCTCCTCTCCCTTTTGTTCTCTAGTCCTTTTAGTGCAAAAGAAAGATTGTACATACCGTATGTGTGTGGATAATCGAGCACTAAACTATATCATTATCAAAAACAGATTTCCCATGCCTCGATTAGAAGATCTGTTTGATAAGCTACAAGGCTCTACCTACTTCAGTAGGATTGACCTTAAAAGTGGCTATCATCAAATAAGGATAGTGGATGAAGATATCCTAAAGACCCTGTTTCATACAACGTTTGGTCTTTATGAATATCTAGTCATGCCTTTTGGCTTGACCAATGCACCATCCACATTCAATCGTCTGATGGATAAAATATTTAGACCCTACCGCAAGTTCACTGGAGTGTTCTTTAATGATATCATTATCTACTCCAAGTCCTTGGAGGAACACAAGCAACATTTCCAAGTGATTTTTCAAGCATTGCGGGAGAATAAGCTTTTTCTCGACCAAAAGGAAAGCGAATTTTTCTTCAAGAGATTCAATACTTAGGTCATATTATCTCTCAAGATGGTATCCGTATGGATCAATCAAAGGTAATAAAAGCATGGCGTAATCCAAGGAGTCTACATGAGCTAAGAAGCTTTATTGGTATGTGTGCATACTATAGACGCTTCATAGCAAAAAAAAATCAAATAGCAGGACCGTTACATGACTTAACAAAGAAGAACATTAAGTATTCATGGACTACTAAGGAGCAAAATGCTTTTGACAAGCTCAAAGAGAATCTTACCTCTCAACGAGCCCTCATGCTTCCGGATCTCTCAAAGCCAGTTGAGGTAATGTGATGCTTGTGGTGATTGCCTTGGAGCAGTCTTGCTTCAAGAAGGGCATGCCATAGCATATGAGAGCCGAAGGCTCAATACAAATGAACGGGTCTTGGGAATTTATGAGAAAGAACTTTTAGTTGTTCTACATGCCCTAGACACATGGAATCACTATTTATTGGGGACTCCATTCATTTTACGAATAGACCACCAAAGTCTCAAGTATTTCATGACGCAAACCAAGCTTTCCAACAAACAAATGAGGTGGGAAAAATTTCTTTTACAATTTTATTTTCATAATATTGCTCACGTTGCTGGTAAGAACAATCAAGTGGCCGATGCACTTTTACGATGATCAAAAGTTAATGCGGTGTCTATCGCAACTCACAATGATCTATCTTCTATGATAGATGAGTATGCTACTGACCCTGACTTTAAAGATGTTATGTCGGCCCTTGCTTTGGGGAAGAAGGAGGAACCATTCACCTTGCAGGATGGTTATCTTCTCCATGGCAATAGGCTATGTGTTACCCACTCCCTTCGTGAGAAAGTCATGTATGTATCCCATGCTCCTCCCTATGCGAGGCATAGAGGCATTCAACCTACTCTTCGAGGAGTAGAGACGTACTTCTATTGGCCTACCATGAAAGTGGACATACAAGAGTATGTTTCAAAATGTGTGTTATGCCAAAAGACTAAGTATTATAGAGGGAACAAACCTGGATTACTCCAGCCATTGCCAATCCCTAATTCACCATGGGAGAGTATATCCATGGATTTTATCTTTGGATTACCCAATTCTATCCATGGGAATATGGTAATATGGACAATAATCGACAGGTTTAGCACAAAAGCACACTTTATTCCTGTCAAAAAGACTATTAAGGCACACCAAATGGCAACCCTCTTCATATCTCAGATTTTCAAACACCATGGATTACCAACATCCATCATGTCAGATAGAGATCCTAGAATGACCATTAATTTTTGGAAAGGTTTCTTTGTAAATCTAAGTACAAGATTGAATTTCTCTTCAGCAGCCTATCACCCACAAACGGATGGCCAAAGTGAGATAGCCAATCTTACGATACTCAATCTACTAAAGACTTATGTTACAGAAGTAGATCAACGATCACAATGGGAGAAGTACTTACCCCCTGTAGAGTATGCATACAATAATAATGTCAATACTTCTATGGGAAAAACACCTTTTGAGATCATAGAGGGAAGACCTAAAAGTCCCTTGCTACTTAAAGTACATGGGAAGATCTTCGCTACGGATGAGTATAGCCGTCACCTACAAGAATATTTTCAAAAGGTCAAGGAGGCTATATCCATCTCTCAACAAAGGCAAAAAGCTGTTTTGCTGACAAGCACAGAAGGGCCTTAACGTTCAAAGAAAATGATTGGGTCTTATTTAAGTTTCCCAAGGCTCGATTGAGATAAACAACGGGCAAAAATCCTACGGGCCATCAAAAGTATTATGCTAAATTAGCAAAAAGATACTATGGTACTTTTCAAATCTTGAAGCCAATCAATGACATGGCTTATCAATTCAAGTTGCCCAACCATTGGCTCATATTGCTTTTCATGTGAGCCTACTTAATCCCTACAAAGGAGAGCCACCAAGAGAACCAATTATTGAAGACCCTCGAGAAATTGAAGTCTAAGAAGAGGTGCTACAACCCGAAGCTATCCTCGGCATGAAGACAAGGTACTATGGCAAGGTAAGATTATCCGACGGTATCTTATTAAGTTCAGAAATTATCCTTTTGAAGATGCTAGATGGATGCAAGGAATACAACTTAAGGATAGTATGAACCTTGTCAATGCTTACAATGTTGCACTAGAGTAAGCAAATGTAAATGCTTTCTAAATGAACAATGTTTTTGTTTTATAAGACTAATCCTCTTTTGTGCATAAATTTAAATAGTATGCATGCTTAGAATCATGTTTGTGATGACGACATCACTCAAACACCAAGTAGAATTTGTCACTCTACTTTGGGAGTATGATATGGACTGAAGAGCAGATATGCTTGCGCCAACTACGTCTCCCAAGCACCAAATGGACTAGTCATCCATTCAGTCATCCATTCTGGAATGATGTCGTAGGGTGAAAAGGGATCCTCTACCCGCTAAGAAGCGTAGACTAATGACTAAGACTTTATCTCTTCTACCTCATAGTCGATGACGACTATGATTTCAAGAGAGAGGTAATGTCATAAAATCTAGTATCTAACCAACCCAAATGACTTTTTCATATTAAACTGATCATTTAATGTGGGAAATAAAGGGAACAAGGGTTAGAATATAGACATGTGCTTATGGATCTGTTCTCAATACGGGGCCAAGGTTAAAGGGGTCCAAATGAGAGATGGTATGTTAAAGAGCAATTCTACCTAATGGAGCTTAAAGACCTTAGGTTTAGCTTCATTAAAGACCTCCAAAAGTTAGTGTTAAAAATTCATTTGACCTTAGGCAAGCTAGGACTGACCTTGAGGTGAGAATCCTACCCAAGCATGAGGTGCTTGTCGTGCTTGCTCACTAAAGTGCTTAAAGTGTTTGTGGGAACCTTTCCCAAGCTTGAGGTGCTTCTCATGCTTAAATGACTAAGGTTCTTGAAGTGTTCAATTCAAACTTAAACTCTCAAGAGGCATAATGGTTTCCATGCTCTAGGTGCTTGAAGTGTTCAATTCAAACATGATATCTTAATAAGCACAAAAGACACATGTCAAGATCCTCCACATGTGGACCTCATGATGTGCTTGAATCGTATTGGATAGGCTTTTAAGGGGGTCTAATGAGAATTTAAATGCATAAAAATAAATAATTAAGTTCTTTTTCTCAAAGAGTAAAAAGAGCACATGTCCATCCAAATGATATAATTAAAATATGAGAGAGAGAGAGAGAGAGAGGTGGACCAATCATGAGAGGGGTATACTCTCCCTCCCTCCCTCTCTCTCTCTCTCTCTCTCTCTCTCTCTCTCTCTCTCATTGTGTGGAGTGCAAAGTGCAAGAGCTCCATCTCCTTCTCCAAGCTTGTTGAGAATTGGCCTACACCAACACTCTTGGCTATGGAATGCAAATCCAACCAAGAGCCATGCTTCAATGCTTAAGCTTGCCATCTTCTTCATCTTCATTACTATGCTATTATGCTATGCTAAACAAGAAGAGTGATGATAAGTGAGGGACTATTTCTTTCTCCTATGGATGATTCTTCTTCCTCTTCCCTACCCTCATTCCCCGCTAGCTCTCTCGAGTCTTACAGGATGGCGAGCGAGTTTTTTCGAGCAGTGAAAAAAATGAGCGAGTCCTTCAATAAAGTTTTCTATGAATTAGAGAGATTTTTAAAAGTGATATAGTACACAAGAGACATGGCAGTTGTGACAGGATAAGGGAATTGTGGGCCAATGTGAGAATGGGCCTTGCGAACATCCTACGTGTCCATGGGGTGTTGGTAGGACAACTATAGCCAAAGAGAATGACTACTTCTTTGCTATATTAGGGACACATCCTAAGGCTACATTCAGGGGTGTTTCCTCTATGTCTGTTGCTTTGATTGGCAAAGCAAGTTTATGTTGGTTGCCAAGCCTACCAGTTGTTGGGTTCCCTTAGAAACCATGCTCTTCCATCTTGCGTTTGTGCGGGAAGTGCAAATGCAGAGCTTCAAGAAATTAGAAAGTGAACATGTAGCAGAAAAAACAACTAATAGAAGATTTTGGGTTAGACCTTTCTATGCACCTGCGTCCACCCTTTGTGAACCTACTTTCTTCACCTAAACTTAGACTAAATAGTACTATATCATCTTTGTTGTTCAAGATTATAACGTACTTTTCAATATTTTTCTCATATATAGCAAGCCACAAAGTTGTCGATCTCTTGCATAATGTTTGCAGAAAATTGAAGTTTAGTGTACTTTGAATTGATGCAAATCATGAGTGCTATTTTAGAGGGTTGCAAAGGTTGTCGCTCCATTTTGGTTGCTGCTATTGATGACAACCCCAAGTGGTATTATAGCTACTTTGATTTAACATGGATGATAAGTGTTAATTTATAATTTCATTATCATTATCTACAATTTATCTTGTTGTTTTGTGCCTTTCAACTAATTGTGCTTTTATTAAAGTTTATCTAGAGCCATGTATAGCTTAGGCATAGTCTAGTTGAAATCACCCCAACAGAGTAGGCCCTTTCATGCCCCTCTTAAACAACAAAATCTTTCTACTCCTCCCCACTAGTTATGTGTTGTAAGTGAACAAAAAGGATGGTTCTCACTTCCTCTTTGCACGTGTATAAGGCTAAATAGCTTGTCTGTTGTGAGCAAACCAGCCACCAACATATGTACTTCTCCCCATCAATTAGCTACTCCTATCAAAATCAATTGCTACCATGTGTTGGAAATCTACGACTACATGATTGGCCCCTTTCCTCAACCCTTATCACTGTTGCCAATTGCATCTCTCCTCGTATGCACATTATAGCCGCCGATAAAATAGTGGTGCTCTCTACAAGTGAGGCAGCTTGCATCTTGGCCAAGCTCTGTAAAAGAAACTACACCCACTCCATCTGAGGTGGCCGTCTTAGGTGCCATATAAGCCATTAAATCAGAGGGATTGTAATACCAATAGGAGTTGTCATCAGTACAGTAGCCCAAAATAGAGTCATGGCCTTTGCAGTCCTTGAAAATAGCACTTATCATCGCTAGCTAGAACTCGTATGTTCCAACGAAGACTACTTTGGAGGTATGTGATACAGTTTTTGAAAATAAAAAGAAGAGGAGAATTAACAAATATTCTCCTGATGCAATCTGCATAAAAAGGTCGAACATCAGTTGGATGGTCACGCTGAGTGGTAGATGGTGGCGCATGCGCATGCGACAAGTATGTAGTGAACGTAAGGACTCTCTCTCTCTCTCTCTCTCTCTCTCTCTCTCTCTCTCTCTCTCTCTCTCTCTCTCTCTCTCTCTCTCTCTCTCAAAAAACGCAGCCGTTTTTTGACCTAGTAGACAACAGTCCACTCTTTTGATCATAACTTCTTCATCCGAACTCCGATTTGGGTGATCTATAGCCTCAATCGAAGAGCACGAAGTCCTCTACGCATTGATGTAAAGACAAAAATTTTCAGAGTTATGGAAGGCATTTCTATAGTAGCATTTCCGAAGTGAACAGGTTCAACAAAATTGATTCTCATCTCCTATTTTACATACAATGTCTTCCGGCACTCGCAAGGGTTCTTCTTCTTCAACAAGGTCCACAACCATTGTGGAAAATGATCCAAAATCTCCTAAGTGTGGAGATAGCAACACAACCACCCAACCAACGACATCGGAAACCATGATCATGGCGTACTTGGTATCATTGCAAGAGACCGTAAACAAACAAGGCGAAGACTTACGAGCACTTGCAATGGAGAATGGCACACTAAGGGTACTTGTGGTTGAGAATGAGAATCTCAAGAGGACACTTGAGATGCAAACAACACGTTTGATGCAACTTGAAGAGGAAGTCAAGGAATGTAAACGCTCTCTTGTGGACTTGAATGCTTTGAAGGAGCGGATGAGCAAAGTAGAGCATGACCATGTATTGAAAGAGGAGAAATTTGACATTATGAGCCGGGATGTATGCGACATGAAAAATGTATGCACAAACAAGTCTTGGGCTGATGTATGTGGTAGCAATGTGGTTTCTAATTCCTCACTCATGCAAGCTATGGTTCAAACAAAGAATGTTGAGAATGTGGATGTGGAGGAGTTGAAGGAACGGGAGCGACGTTCCAAGAACATTGTTATTCGTGGAATTCCCGAAGAGAAGTTAGAGACACCTCCTTCTCTTGCCATTGTTATTGAAGATTTCTTCAAAACCCACTTTGGCATGTCCGGAGTTATGGTCTATGGAGCACATAGAGTGGGGAAGCAAGGAGCTCCTCGCTCGGGAGAACGGCCAATTGTATGCACCATGCCGGATGAGACCAAGCGAAAGATTATCCTTGATAATAGTTGGATCTATTTGAGGGATACAAAATGTTTTGTATGTGAAGATCGCACTATTAAGCAACAAAATATGCGTCGCAAGGCATATGAGGAAAAGAATAATAAAAACAAGGAGATCTCTCATGAAGAAAATGTGCCCAAGGAGGAGGCAAGTCTCTCAAGCAAATAGGGATGCGTGACCTATGAGACCGAGTTACAATTGAAAATATGCTTTGGAATTGTAATGGATACCCATGGAATGCGGGGGTTGGCATTGATGAACTAACAAGCAAAGCCGATGTTGTACTTCTTGTTGAAACTTGGGAGCATGATACACAAAGGATTAACGGCTTGGAGGATTACAATGTACATTCATTGATGTGGTCAAAGAATCTCAAGCAACGAAGAGGACAAGGAGGGTTAGCATGTATGGTTAAGAAAGGATTGGAAGATTTTGTATCAATTGTGAAAGATGACAAGTACAAACGTTATGTATGGCTGAAAATTATGACACCAAAAAGAGCACCCATTTTTGTAGCTGGTTGCTACATTCCTCATCATGATTCTCCCTTTTATGCTTGCATGGATAGAGATCAACCATTTTCTGATTTGGAAGAGGACGTTGCTTATTTCAAAGGTGAAGGTGATGTTATTGTATTTGGGGATATGAATGCTCGCACAAAAACATTGCAACATGATACTCAACAATTTGATATGCCATACATTTCAAGGGAGTTGGAGGAAGTTCACTTGTATGATCGTACTTCAATGGATGAGAAAGAGCCGGATCACTATGGAAAGTTACTTTTACACATGTGTAATAGCACGGGTATGCTCATGGCCAATGGTGTATCTTTGTGGAGTGGAACCAATGGATTTACATGTAGGAGACATAATGGGGATAGTGTGATTGACTATATGCTACTCTCTGAAGCCATCATGTATCGCATAAAGAGTTTTATGTTTGGTCAATGGACCCCGGAATCCGACCATCGCACCTTATGTATTGACCTTTCATGTGGAGAAGCAATTAAGCATGATAATCTCAGCCAAAGGAAAGAGAAGTTATCACTATGTATGGATTTCAAACGGGCACCAATGTACATTGAAATGGTTGAGCAAAAATTATGGATGACAAAGCTTCAATGTGATGCACCATTGGAAACTAAATGGGAAGCTTTCAAGAAAGCTATTTGTTCTTGTGCGGAAGAATGCTTTGCCATAAAGCATCTCCATGGTATCAACAAAGATAGATCACGCAAAAGGTGGTTTGATAAAGAATGTCAAGATGCTCGAAAGTCCTTGATAAAGCTTGATGCAACTATGGACAAAGACAACTATCAAAGTCATTTGCATACATACAAGGCATTGATTCAAAAGAAGAGAAGAAGATGGGAAGTAAAGCAACAAGAATTTCAAGTCCAAGAAAAGGCACATGCATGTGGAAGATTTTGGAGAAACTTGAGAGGCAAGCGGGTTGAGAATTTTGGTAACTTGAGTCTAGTGGATATGTACACACATTGTAGGCAATTATATGAGCAAGCAAATACTGAAAAAATGCCATTTTATGGTTCACTCCCATGTATGCCATCTTTTTTTACTATTGAGGATGTATGCGGTGGGCTTGAAAAGTTGGCCACTCGCAAAGCGGGAGATCTTCAAGGTATCAAGCCGGAGATGATCAAATGGACGGGAGATTTTACCCATGAGTGGATGTGTGATATGTTCAACCTTGCACTTCAACATGGTATGCCTTATGATTGGAGTACTAATTGGGTTAAGCCTTTGCATAAAGGAGGGGATGTAAAGAATGTAAGCAACTACCGGACTATAATGATTGGGTCTCTTATGGCAAAGTTGTTTGGGTGCATAATGGAGATGAAATTGAGTGATTGGGCTGAAGAGAATGACAAGCGTGCAAAGGGACAAGCGGGTTTTCGTCGATGCCATAGCACCATTGATCATCTTGTCACTCTTGGTGCTCTCATGGAGGAAAGTCGGTTGAAAGGCAAGCGATTGTATTGTTGTTTTGTGGACTTTAAGAAAGCCTTTGATATGATTCCACGTAACAATTTGTGGAGAAGGATGGAAGAACTCCAAGTGCCAAGTGAGTTTATGCTTCCGGTTTCTCGAATCTATGAGAAGGTGATTTGTCAATTGCGCATGGGAAGAGAAATTTCAGAAATTTTTGTAAGCACTATTGGGGTTAAACAAGGATGTCCATTGTCACCAACTCTCTTTGGTCTATGCATCGATCAATTGGAACAAATGGTACTTTACTTTATGCAAGAAGAAGGCATTGAAGAGGTCACTATTTGCAATGCGGTAATCATGCTTTTGTTGTATGCGGATGATGTAGTGCTTCTAGCACACACTTTAGAAGATGCACAAAAGCTTATGGTTGTCCTTGAGAACTTTTGCTTGCATAGTGGGCTGATTGTAAATGAATCCAAAACAAAGGTTATGCTTGTGAAAACCAACCATAAGGAGAAGCCATGCATTGTGTACAAAAACGAGACACTTGAAGTTGTTGAGAGCTTTAAGTACCTTGGCCTTGAGGTTCCATCCAATCACAAGTGGCATGAATGTGCTATGCGTCGTTTGGAAGCGGGAAAGAGAGCATATTATGCATTTGAGAACATGTGTAATGTGGGAAACATCAAGTGTTGGGTTCTCAAGAAGTATCTTTTTGATGCATTGGTGACACCGGTTCTTCTTTATGGAGTTGAAGTGTGGGGCGGGAGCATCTCAAAGTCTACTTGGAAAGAGTTTGAGAATGTCCAAAAGCGTTTTCTTACAAACTTTCTCCAAGTTAAGACACAAACACCATATATGCTCCTACTTCTTGAGTCGGGATCTCTTCCAATTGAGGTTATGGGCATGGAAAGGGTTGTGGAGTACATGATAAAGATGCGTCAAAACCCCTCACATCAACTTCCTACAATTGCATGGGAAGCAAGCAAAAAAGTTCAAAAGACGCATAAAAGCAAGATCTTGAGCACGGGATGGATGCAAGACATAAAGAAGTGGTTTGGGAGATGGGATGCATTACACTTGCTACATGATGCTTCAATTGACTCTCAAGTGAATGAAGCTTTTCTACAACGCCAATGTATTACGGCTTGGGAGAAATCCGGTGGGTCACGCTTCATACATTACACCACCTATATTGCCCCCAACTACAAAACCATGTTCTTCGCTGAGAGAGGAAACCGTACTCACACTTACATGCTTGAGCCTATTCCCTTGTCCGCGATACGCACTATCGCAGCAATTCGGCTTAGCTCCCATTTCCTTCGATGCGAGATAGGGCGTTGGGGCAATGGAGAAGAGTCAAATCGATTGTGCACATTATGCTCACTGCAAGTTCGAGAGTCTGAGTACCACACACTACTAGAGTGCTCAGCTTTTGATCACATCCGAACTTGCTTCTCTCACATTTTCAGCCATAACTTAGACCTACACACTTTCCTCTCCCAGCCAAAGTGTGGGCTCTCCATTGCGACTCTCATCACTACAATTTTGGAGCATCGAGAGTCACTCATCAGCCATACACATACTACATCACATGTAACTTTGGTCCCATAGGTCATATTTGACCTCCGAGGACGATAATAAAATCTATCTATCTCTCTCTCTCTTTCTCTCTCTCTCTCTCTCTCTCTCTCTCTCTCTCTCTCTCTCTCTCTCTCTCTCTCTCTCTCTCTCTCTCTCATATGAAGGCCACATGGAAGGCTATGTCTCTGTGATGTGATGCACAATATTGCAATGCTCTTTTTCTATTTGCAGGTTAAAATTGAAGAAGCCCATTACGGGCTCTAACTTGGGCCTCTTGAATAACAAGTCTTGAGTTCAAATCTCGTCAGACAGATCTTTGAGGTCTCTTGGGATGGTTTCCTACGACGTTAAAATCCTCTTCTTCTTCTTCCTCTCTCTCTCTCTCTCTCTCTCTCTCTCTCTCTCTCTCTCTCTCTCTCTCTCTCTCTCTCTCTCTCTCTCTCTCTCTCTCTCCCCCCCCCCAAGGTTTAGCCCTAGCCCATGAAGCCTGTAGCCACCGTGATATCTCTCTCCATTTGAAAAGCTGCAACCTAGCTCACGCTTGCTCTCATGCACTCACTCACTCTCTCTCTCTCTCTCTCTCTCTCTCTCAGCTCTGACAAAATCCACGTTGAAATTGTGTGCCCTAGAAGATATTACGTAGGTTCAAATGCGGTATACACCTTGCGAACACTGCTGGAACCAGTCCGTGCCGGCGCGGACTGGTTTCGACAGCTTGCAGAATATTCAAGCAGAGGCAGCACGTGAAAGCAAGCCGACTTGGGCGAATACTCTCTCTCTCTCTCTCTCTCTCTCTCTCTCTCTCTCTCTCTCTCTCTCTCTCTCTCTCTCTCTCTCTCTCTCTCTCTCTCTCTCTCTCTCTCACACACACACACACACACACACACACAGCTCTGACAAAATCCACGTTGAAATTGTGTGCCCTAGAAGATATTACGTAGGTTCAAATGCGGTATACACCTTGCGAACACTACTGGAACCAGTCCGCGCCGGCGCGGACTGGTTTCGACAGCTTGCAGAATATTCAAGCAAAGGCATCACATGGCAGTAGGCCGACTTGAGCGAATACTGCTGGAACCAATCCATGCCGGCGCGGACTGGTTGCTACAGCTTGCACAAGGCTCATGCGGCTGATGCAGTTTAGAAGCTAATCAAGTTCATAACGAGATTGATTGTGTGTGCTACTTTTGACCAGCCATTATTCTTGGATTTCACATTGCATATTTGGAGGCAATGGTAAATGTTTTCAGTCAGTGTACTGCTCGGGCTATGAAAAAAAATTGAGACTATGCTTCTTGAGGCTGAAGCAAAGCAATTTGACCATTTTGAAGTTGACATGGAGCAAGAGTATTCCATCTTGGCTTTGGACATTATTGGATTGAGTGTGTCCAATTATGATTTTGAATGCATAGCAAAAACGTCTCCGGTCATATAGGTATGTGTTTCTCTTAAGCCAAGCATTTTTGCTTCTATGATACAAAGAACGACACGTGTACATAGGAGGCCACGGACATGTTTTGCGAGTAAAGCGCTCATCATGTTACATTTTTCTGTACTTTGTTAATGATTGCATATGGCCAAGATAACTGCTTTGAGGTAGAGGACATTGTGATTGTTTGTATCCCAAGAAATGTTGTGCATATGTCACAATGCCCTCTATCACTACCATAATTGTGCAAAGCACAGAAGGTTGAGAGTATTGTTGGTGAGAGCCATTCTCAAAGAAAACACACCACCCACTCTCTTGTATCTTAAGAGATGGGAAGGGGAAAGAGCCAAATAGGAGAGCCTTGTACTGTTTTCAAATGGAAACAAGAAAGGGTTTAATGGCTATTTGTCAGGATGGGACCTTTAATCAATTGGCCCCAGTACGATGGGGTTGGGCAGCAATGAAGTGAGAGCCATAGCTATGAGTGTCTCAGATGATTCAATGCGAGGTATGGGTGATGGCGATACATGATCCCGTTTTAGTGTTCCTGTTACTTGATTAAACCAGGTTCTAAGACCTACAAAGCAACTCGTAGCAAGTACAACTGTTTGCTAAAATTGTAGGGCAAGTGACACTCTTATATGCCTTCGCTTCTCAATGCATTTTGATTTTTCTGTATCAAAATTAATCACTTGAAATGGGAGACCCAAGTGAGACTTTCTGGTGTGCTAGACTAGCCATTCATGTGGTTTACGTGGCCTGCTTGCTTCATGTTTATTGAAAGAGATGGAGGTTTTCCATATCTAGAAAACTTTTATAGCATTCTTGTACTACTCCTAATCAGGTAGGCTGCTTGGCATCATGATTAGCAAATATGCTATGAACTCGCCCCCACTAACAACCCACATTCACATTCACCTCTTGACAATGCTCAAACAATGTCTAGATTGGACACCAGCTGCCTTGGATGTCCTATAATTGACTAACAGCAATGTTGTACATAACTTCTCCCCCAACAAAATTAGCCTTTTTCTTTTAAGATATGGCATCAAGGCTCGGATAATGAATAGCCCCTCCTTCCGTTCCACCTGAGGGAGGGTGCACACTATTAGAGTGGCTCTGCAACAACAAAGCTTGTGAAACAGATGCAAGACAAGTTTAACAAACACTTCGACAACTCTTATCCACTAGTGTGGCCTTCATGAAGTTTGCCACAGCCAGTTGGGATCAGGGAGGTCGTAATTGTAGATGTCTGACCCATTTGTGTTGAGAAGAAGGTCAAATTTAAAATGACATGAGTATTTGCTCCAATATATCTTACGCTCACATCAATTTATCAAGGGTGTTGCTCATATTTGCTCGGAAATTGTCTTTGCTCGATTTTCTTTGCTCGTTGATTGGAAAGCCCCGCTCTCTCCACCTTCGAAGGTGTTTGAGGCCTTGGAACTGAGGCTTGGGATAGTTAATGCTTTTTGCATAGTTTATGTTATTCTTGTGATGCATGAAGCTTTCCATCTTCATTGCATCACTTAGGTCACAAGGAACACAAAGATTAAATTGTATCAACTCTCTCTTGATGGGAGAATCTATAATACAAACGCCTTTTGGAGGGGGGGCGGCTCCAAGTAAATCCGGTCCTCAACTATTGTCATGTTCTCTAATACTCTCTCTCTCTTGCAAAAGTATTCTTCATCCCAAGTTAATTAAGTACTATGTTTATGTTGCTACCATCAATTAAGTTCACCCTCTATGTTCTCAAACTAATCTCACAAAAATGCTCACTCTAATTCTCTTAATTCTGCTATTCTCAAAGTCATAGGTCATTTCCATTACAATCTTAGAGACTCATATTCTCCACATGTGGAATATGTCTCATAAAATGATGTGAAAAAAAAACATCCAATAAGTACATGATGTACTTGTGTGTGGAGGTAACTGCAAAGTGCAAAAATTGTCTGGTACAATACTTCCCCAAAGTGTTTTGCTCCAACATGACCTTGTATGTGTGTGGATGCAAAATGGAAGTAACATATACATCCCATTATGGGAACACTTAATCCAAGCATATACAAACAAGAAAAAACAACCAAAATATATACTCAGATTAAGTTAGAAACATAACGTGGAGTACCAAATCCTTGCTTCAAGGGGCTCAGTACTTACACAACCTGTCAACTAAATAAACATTGAAAAGAAATTAGTGAATAGACACAGACAGTTACATGGGTGATTATTACCCGTGTCTTGGCAATCTAAAACCCTGGCAGATTCCAATGATATGACGATTGCCCCTTGGTAGACTAAGATCTTTCCTTGGAAGTACAAGTGTGAAGGTTCCAAGAATTGACCATCAGAACTTAGTGAGTGATTTAATAATCGCAAACTGGGTCTTACCCCAAATTTGTGCTTCTATAGACACTCTTAGTGGTATAGACAAAGCGCGAGATCCACTGAAGTTGGAATCATATTCACAATTAGGACTTTGGTAGACTTGAAAGTCCATAATCTTGATTTCTTTATGGACAACAGTGCTATCTAAAATGTTTGCTTCCTCTGTACACCTTGGTAGAGATAAGACTTTACGAGTCTAAGACTTTCAAAA
The DNA here is from genome assembly GCF_014529385.1 of Adiantum capillus-veneris. Lineage (NCBI taxonomy): Eukaryota > Viridiplantae > Streptophyta > Polypodiopsida > Polypodiales > Pteridaceae > Adiantum > Adiantum capillus-veneris. The sequence continues at coordinate 79,010,401 of NC_140951.1, forward strand.
GCTCAACTTGATCTTCACACTAAAAGTATATAGTGCCAAAGTGTAACATCCAAAAAATCACTAATGGCAAGACTCTTGCTTGTCCACTAGAATTGATGGGCACTCAACTCGATAGAATTGTTCGATCTTGATAGCAATCACTGATGGATTACAAACAGATGTCTCTTAGCCATTCAAAAGTAGATGGCTCATAGCCCTTTTAAAACAGTTGGCTCTTAGACCTTCCTATTACCATACCGACTTAGAAAGGTTTTGGTAAAATCATACTTGATTTCACTATCCCTTCAAAGAATTAGTAAAGAGAGAGAGAGAGAGAGAGAGAGAGAGAATGTTGGGCTCAGGAAAATCCATTAATCTATATGTAACTAGTGGTCATCCATTGCCGAGCACCCTTGCTGCCTTCATGAAGTGAAGGTAGGCAAGAAGAAATGTGCATAACAAGTCACAGGTAGTGCCTTGACTTGCCTTGCTCAGTTGAATGACTTAACAACCAGTGAGGCTCGTAGCCCCTTTGGCATATGCTACTGGGTATTCTATGCCTGACTTGTAATTGATCCTATAAGCACATGACAAGTGGGTTGGGCGATGCTCTCTCATAGAGATGCTGCCCAACAACATCAGTCATAGCTTGACCCACCTACCTTGTATGTGGTCGTGATTGTATCATATGGATGTACTTATGCTGCTTCGCCCATGAATTAAGTTTGTGTGATTAAATCATTTTAAACAGTCAATGTATTTCTTTGTCCTTGTTGACAGAGTAGATGGTGTGATAGCGAAAGTGTAATCAATGACTGGCATGCCTTGCATGCAAAGGTGCAAGCCCTTGGCTACAATGGCGTCCAGAAGAGTTTGAGCAGATAGTAGGAGTGCCTTGCACAATCTATAATGGCCTAGATACATCACAATTCAATGTTGGCATACGTAAAGTGTGAGCTTATATCCCTACATTGCCAGAATCCCAAACGTGTGTGCCATTGCCCTTGATCTCAAATCAATGGGTAATACCTGGGCATGGGTTAGAAGCCTTACTTCTCATGAATTCTATCAAGCACTTAGCTTTGCACAACAAGAAATCTATTTTAAAATAAAGGTTAAAATACACAAAAACAAGAAAAACTTGAAAGTTGTAACATTGTCGCCCACTTGTATGGTAATTCAAAAGTAAAAAACTCACTCGAATCTGGATCATAGCCATATCTACTACTCGAGTGAGTTATCGTATGTACCATATACGTCCTCTTGGCATGTAATAACCTTCAGAGACACCTTGGCAAGTTCCTCCAAGTTCGTATGGTAATAGCATATTCCAAACTTTGGAAACCTCGATGCAGCCTTTCTTCACATAAGTACTCATGGAGTTCTTGTGCTCATAGCTAATAGATACTCTTGCCAACTTACAAATGTCATAGCAAAAGAAATTCGACCTTGTCAAGCATTCACAAATAATCGACGTTGTCAAATTGTACAACGTATTGAAAAGCAGAAAAATACTTGCAAGGTATGTACCTCGTACATGCTTGGCTTGATTATTGTTGTCCTTGACCATATAGGTTTGTCTTTATCGACGAAAACTCTGGAAAACATTGCCCAAGAACCATGTCCTAGCAAAAATGCAAATCCATAACACGAAAATAGAGAAACCCATGTCGGCTTCTCAAGTTGTAATAAGTGGCCGGCCATGCCGAGCACCTTTGCATGAAACTTGTCTTAGATATAATAGCAAGACCGATTGAATGGTCATGCCATATAGTGGTAAAGCCCCCCCAAATCAATATGCTCATAGCATACTCTAGACTGTGGGTAGGTATTACACCATAAGCATGAAAAAGGAAGCCTTGCTTCGGACAAATTGCCCTTATAGATATGCACATGCCATACATGATGAAAAGTCTCAAGGGCCAACTCCTAAGTGTTGTACTGAATGCAGTTATTTATATTCAATTAGTGAGCCGTGTTCAATGATCAAAACATCATCTTGGAGGCCAAGTAAACCTTGCTCCAACATAAAAAATGACTACTGCATAATTGAAACTAACTAGATAAGGGAAGTGCAAAAAATATGCATACCTCATTGTCCTGAAGATTTGGAGCTTCTGCTTGTCAACGATTGCTTTCAATCCTCACTGAGGTCTTAGAAGTCTATGATTGATTCAAATCTCCGATTGGGAAGATTATTCAATTGATGAGCCTTAGCTCTCGAATCCAAATCCTCAGCTCTCGCATCCGAATGTAATCTCCAAAGTTTGACACTTTACTGAACCTTGGATTTCTTGTAAATGGTTTTATCAGGATCTCTTAGTCGAGGTCATGTTACCCTCTCACCTTACCTCTGAGTACGAATCTGTGAGTCCAACTCCCAATGGAATTCCACTGCTGCGCTGTCGTGCTGGTTGTTTTCCAGCTTCGTAGCTGAGAATAGAAGGGAAGTTTCGTTTTGTTTTCATTTTAGAGCTCTGCAGCAATGGCGTTTTGCACGCTGATGAAAATGGTATAATAGACAAATTTTCATCAACACCTGCAAGGGAGTGCTCTCGCGCCGATTGTTGATGCCTTGAACCCAGCCATAGAAGCTTCATGAGAAAAAGGAGAAAAAGGGGGGAGAGAGAGAGAGAGAGAGAGAGAGAGAGAGAGAGAGAGCATGCATGCACCATGTGTGTGCGTCTGTCGCACGTGTCAATGCAAGGAAACTTGTCGATACACTGTGTGCGAGCCACAAATGGCTCCTAGCCTAAACTAGTAAGCTCAAAGATGGCGATGGTGTGTCACTCACTGCTCTACGCTTGCTGTCGAAGAAGGATTCCTCGCCGCGAAGAAGAAGGAGCCGCCGCTACGCCGCGCTCAACCGCTTCGCCGCCGTCGTGCCGTCGTCGCAATGCTCGATCGCACTCTCTCTCTCACTCTCTCTCTCTCTCTCTCTCTCTCTCTCTCACGTATACACACACACACAAAGAGGTGAAGAAGAAAGATGGAGATGAAGCAAGAGCACTCTTCAATTGCACAAATGAAAGAATAAGTGAATTTTAGGTTTAGTTGACTTTTATATGAGCTCGCCCCATTCACACTTGGGCGCCCATGCTTAGCCAACTAATCCCTTGAATGTTCCAGTTAGAGTGCGCCTCTCACCGGCGATCACTCTTACCCTTTTCCTATTAGACTGACAAGTTCGGTACCTGAATCTCCCAAATAAATAATACGACGTCCGTCTTAGGTGATAGGAATGTGCGTGAGGGTTAACATGCCCCCCTTCCTGATGTAGATTCCGTCCTTGGAAGCTATTGAGTTGAAGCTCATTCATTAAGGTGTAAGAGCATTTGAGATGAATATCCTTAGCCTTCTTCAGTCATTGCAAAATTAAACAACATTGGCATAATAATTGCATTCTCATCTATACTATATATAATTGAGCCTAAAGTTTTCAAGGAAGGAGAGGGCATCCATGTGTCATTCTCTCCTTCTTTTCAAAAACCTTAAGAAACATTTGGTTTGAAATGTAAAAGTGAAGGGTAAGTCAAAAGTCATTTTGGTTTGAAATGTAAAAGTGAAGGGTAAGTAGTGTGTGATGGTAGAAAATTAAAAGACTTACTTTTGAGAAATGTGATAGTAAAAAATAAAAAGACTTAGTTTTGATTTTTTAGTTCTATCAAAAAGTCACAATACTTAGTACTATATATATATTTATATTATTTAAACTCTTTAGCAAGGCCATGGAGTTTCACTCTAGCTTTCAATTTTGAAGGGTGATTACTTTTGTTTTTGTAAAGGGTGGCTTTACTTTACAGCTTGGGAAAATAACAAGTAACGAACTATGCCACGCGTGGATAAGTTGGTACGCCTCGAATGTGCGTGTGTGTGTGTGTGTGTGTGTGTGTGTGTGTGTGTGTGTGTGTGAGTGAGAGAGAGAGAGAGAGAGAGAGAGAGAGAGATCATGTTTCATCTTCTACGGCATCGTCATGTGTGTCACAGGTCTTAGAGAGAGAGAGAGAGAGAGAGAGAGAGACGTCTTCATTAATTACTACAGTTCTGTGTGTGTGTGTGTGTGTGTGTGTGTGTGTGTGTGTGTGTGTGTGTGAGAGAGAGAGAGAGAGAGAGAGAGAGTGAGTGAGTGAGAGAGGGGGGGCCAATCCCATTTAGTCTTGATGAGGAGTATGTGTGTCTATTTCTATTCGAAAGAGAGAGAGAGAGTGCCATTGATTGGCCTTGGCGCTTGACAAAGAATGCCCCCCCCCTCCCCCCCCCTCCCCAAACTCGATCATGGATGCAACCCATCACACATACTTCATGTGCAACTTCTCAAATGTTGTTGCAACATGCCTCATGTAGTCTGCTCTATCAACACCCCTGGCTGCCAACAGCTGATCCGCCACGAGCCCCACACCCTTATACAACCTCAATCATCTGTTGGCTAGGATGCCAAGAGTCTGGATCCAATACATTTCCCACTCGCCACGAGCGCTTGCTGAGCCACCTTCTCCTCTACCACTGCATGTCCGCCACCCTTGATTCCAACGAGCTCCATTTTTGCCTAGCTGTGGCCCTCCACACCACGAGAGAGAGAGAGAGAGAGAGAGAGAGAGAGAGAGAGAGAGAGAGAGAGAGACCCACATCCGTCTCCACACTTTCTTCATCTTTTTTAGGCCAGTCAGCAGATGCTACAATGTTGAGAGCTCCAGCGTGACCATCCAAGCTTTTTAGCTTTCCCAAGTTTTCACATCTCGAACTCCTGACATAGGCAAGAAAAAAGGGGTTCTGCAAGGGGACAGGTGGCATTGCCTACTACTACAGTGCTCACGGCAACGGTCATGCAATGTGGGTCTTCGATTCAGTGTTTGGGAAAAATGTGTCTCAGCTTAATATCATGCCATTTTCAATTTCAAAAATGCCGGTTGAGGACAAGGGGAAAAGGAAAATTTTCATCCCAAAATAGAGTAAAAACCTGCAACATAAACCTAATTTTCTACATTTCCTCTTGGAAAATTAAAGGAAAGCAATTTTGTATGTTTGAAAAATAATTTTTCCAAAACACTAATGTGATTGCATTGGAGGATGATCATTGCCAGTGGAGGGTATTGGCCTTGGTCTTGGAGTTAGGAATCCTTTACTCATTTGGATCCTCCTTGGTGTTGCATACCTAATGTGAGCCATTTGCCTCCCCCTAGAAATGATGACTCCGGTCTCTTATTGTAGTGCTGCCTCCATGCATGTGCCTCCATTGTAGGACTGTCTCCATGTCATTTTGCTTACATTTAGAGCCTGGTCACATTGGAACGGCTAAATAGCCTTCCAGCTTTGTTTGCAAGTCAAGAAAACCCGTGGGTTGAAAGATTAATGCTTGATTTGACTGAGTGATGAGATAGATCTTGAGCAAGTTTTTGCTAATCGAGAGGCCTCAAAAGTCAACCATGTGAAAGGCTATGCCCGTTTTGAGGCTCTTAACTACCACGATTAGATAGGTAGAGAGAGAAGAGTCGGGTCGTGACTAGACAAAAAGTAGGCTCGCTGGTACAGGCAACCAGGCTCTTAGCCTCTCACATGAATTATTTTAATACTACAAACTAGACATGCAGCCTGAGAGAGAGAGAGAGAGACGTTTTTCTTCCTACTGACGTGGTTTGAGACCTGTTAATCTGGAGACCGACTAATCTCTACTCTCATCTATTAAGTTTAGGCAAACCTTATCCAATCCAAACATTGTTGGCAACAAGTCGTCATGCTTTCAATCCACAACATGTGAGTGAAGTACCAAATAAAACTAAGATTTCTCTTTCAACTTAAGATTTTACATTATGGCACTTTGATTTTATTTTTGTTTGTACGTTTTCAACATTTTTAATTTTGTAACTTTGGAGGGTCATATAACATTGTTACCCTCCCCAGGCTCATCACACTAGTAAACTCCCTTTATAATACTTAAGCTAAAGGTCAATAGGGACTAAGCCCACTAGAAAGCCCTAGTACATTTCACACAATGCTGCCTAAATTGGATTAAGAACCTAAGTAACCACCATTGATTATTAGGAAGGCATTCCCCATGGTATTAATAAAAAATCTCTAACGCCTAGCTTGGTCAAACTAGCTTAGTCGGACTGCTTGATTTTTAAACCTAGTCAAGTGATTATGACAAAAAATTACATTGAATTTAATGTTTGATAATAAGCAAATGTGTTGAATATTATGCTACCAATCACAATTAAAGCGGACAAACATGGATGCAAAAAGATAATGGGCAATGCTAATGGACAAGAGACACCTGTTTGTGTTGATGGTCATGCTTGATTTGAAGTGTGAACGAGAGAAAGATTCCATGAAGGTCCAAATCCTAACAACAGCAACACGTTCTTGTACACACTAGGAAACACAAAGAATACCTCTAGGAGGCACATCAGTGGGAAAAGGTACTAACACTTATTGAACATAATTAAAAAACATAAGGAACTCCAACCTAATTATTTGCACTCCCTCGAGAGAGTCAAGGGAATAGGATATTGTAGAGATTGGGGGGAAACCCTAAGGCTAAACCCCTATCCTCATCATCGAGAAAAACAAAGTCATCATCCGTGAGACCATATGTGCCATCCGCATAATCATGTAAATCTTCTTTATCATCAGAGGCACCAATGTTTACTAAGAATGTCACTAGACGCCTATAGTCATCTTGGTCAAAAGGATAGGCTTGTGCAATGGGAGATACACTCTCTACTAAGTATGGATCAATCATGGTCAAGAGACTTATCAGCCATTTTAACTCCTCGAAATTCCTCTCACATGCTAGCGTACTTACCAAATCCCATTCACAGGCAAGCACAGGAAAGACCGTGTGAAACATTTGTGAAAAATAACAAGGGTACCTCTCACCCAAGGCAGAAGTGGATAACTCTAGCGTACTAGCCATATCTGTACACACAAATAGATGATGGTTAGAGTGCAAATATTACAAGGATCGTGTTCTTGTGCATAATGTGTTTTTATGATTTTGTGTTATGGCTCTTGCTCTTTTACTTTTTTATCTTGTTTTTGCGAGTATAAGGCTTTATATATACATTCCCTAAGATTGGAGATTAAGATGTCAGGGAGGAAGGTTGAGAGGGAAGCAAGTGAATGATGGATGTCAGCAACTGCCCCCTTCCTTGGGTAGATCATACCGTTTGAAATGTGCTCGTCACCCTTTGAAACCAATTGTTCCCGTTGGTACTAGGTGAGGATTTTTTCCAGTAGTTTTCTATTACCTTAGGTGCCTTGTCGAGTTGCAAGGGTGGTAAGGTACTCTCCTAGGATCGAATTCAAAGTGGTTCATCAAGTGATTCTTGAACACTGGGAGGTGTGGATTCCTTTGTAGCTTTATGGAGGTCCACTATTGTAGGTGGAGGTTGTGGAGAAGCTTTTACCTCTATGGATGCATTACATGAGGAGTTAGAAGCTTCATGGGACTCCCCCTTCCTGAGCTAAGTGGAACAAATTGTTCTTTCTTCGGTACCCAAACTAGCTCTGGAGCGGGTGTATAGCATTCTGTGATTTTTTTCTTTCTACGATCGTCACTTTGTTTTGGAGCTATAGGATTGGGCGCACATGGGTCATGTGACATATAAGAACACAATCTACGTTTTGGCACCCAGATTTGATCATTTCCTTGATAGTAGCCTTGGGCTTCCAATAGTCGTTTAGAGATCCACCGTCACGTTTCCTTATATTTCTTGGAGCGAGTGGGACGTTTTTTACAAGGCTTCTGTTTTTTAGCACTAGCTATGGTCACTAAAGAAGCTTTAGGGACCCACTTGTATGTTTTCTTTGTTATATTAGGATGAGTCTTGTCAGAAGCTATTTGCATTTCTTGTAGCATATTTAAGGGTACGGGTGGTGGCATTTCATCCCCCTCAGGTGTTACCCAAGTCCTCCCCCTGTTTCCCCAAGTGTCTATGGTTGCTACTAGGTGGACCCAATCCACATTTTCTGAGTCAGTCATCCCAGGTAGTACATCCATATAAGGAGAATCTTCCCCAACATCAGTGTCTGCTTTATACGTGTAACAATACTGCAATGGGGCCGAGTGAACTGTGGTGTCAGATCTATGATCATTATAAACTTGTTTCCTAGGGGATGCGCTCGGCTAGTTACAAGATCCACTCTAATGACAAAATCTTGGAACTGCAAGTGGACATGGTTTTTAGACCAGTCATGTACCATTTTTGCTTCCCTCATGAAAGGACGTCCTAAGATCATCTCAGATGCCATAGTGTACTTGGAGAAATCCATAACAATGAAGGTAACTCTTATTTTATGTCCAAAGACCTTGATCTTGAGATCTTCTAGCATCCCAATAGGTTGAACAATAGACCCATTGGCCATCTTTACCACTATGGTTGTGGTCGCAAGGTGAGGTCTTCCCATAGTTTCCCAGCAATTTTTAGTCACAATGCTAACCCCAGCCCCATCATCAAGGATTCCCTTCGCATTTAATCCCTTAATAGTGATTGGTATGGTCACATTGGATTCATCACCCTCAAAGTATTCTCCCAACTTTTTAACATGTATTTCTACCACAAGATTCTCATCTAGGTTGGGTTGTGGATCTAAGTGTTCCTTCTTTATTGGCATCTCTCCAGCTCCATCCATCTGTGCAAATTGTGGTAGTCCAAACTTCAGTTCTCCATTGAGGAAGGCTCGAAGAGCTGAGACTAGCTCAGGGTCTTTATATAGTTTGGACATGATGGTGGTTCTAACTTCTGAAGACATGAAATCCATCAATTTGGCAATGTTTAACGGCACCATTTAGGCTTCAGTCCCTTGACGTGGGGAAGATGGGATCTCCATTTCTTCGATAGGATCAGGTAGTCCCTCTGTAAACATTCTTTCCATCAAGAAGTGAGTACGCCCACTTTCCCATGACTTTTAGTCACTTTCTTCTTGGATGACACTAGGTATGGCTAAGGGTCTATGGACTTGGTGAGGTTGTTGTTGCGTAGGGAACACGGTGTCTGTAATTGTGCGCTCCTTGCCGCACTGTCGAAGCAAGGGACTTGCCGATACACCGTATGCGAGCCACAAATGGCTCCAAGCACACAACAAGACTAATCTAGCAAGCTCAAAAGAGGGCAATGGTGTGTCACTCACCGCTCTATGCTCCTGCCGTGGAGGATTCCTCGCCGCGATGAAGAAGAAGCTGCAGTCGTGCCATGCTCAACCGCTTCGCCGCCGTCGTGCCTTCGTAATGCTCGATCGCACTCTCTCTCTCTCTCTCTCTCTCTCTCTCTCTCTCTCTCTCTCTCACACACACACACACACACACACACACACACACAAGGAGGTGAGGAAGAAGAAGATGGAGATGGAGATGGAGCAAGAGCACTCTTCTATTGCACAAATGAGAGAATGCCTCAATTTTAGATTTAGTTGTCTTTTATATGAGCTCACCCCATTCACACTTGGGCGCCCATGCTTAGCCAACTAATCCCTTGAATGTCCCAGTTAGAGTGCGCCTCTCATCGGTGATCACTCTTACCCTTTTCCTATTGGTCCGACAAGCCCGGTACTTGACTCTACCAAATACATAATACACGTCCGTCGTAGGTGATGGGGTGTCCGTGAGCCGTGAGGGTTAACATGCCCCCCTTCCTGATGTAGATTCCGTCCTCGAAAGCTATTGAGTTGAAGCTCGTTCGTCGAGGTGGAAGTGCAATTGAGATGAATGTCCTTTGCCTTCTTCAGTCACTGCAAAATCAAACAACATTGGCACAGTAATTGCATTCTCATAAGTGATTAAAAAGCATATGCAGTTTTAGGTAGACAATTTGATTGGTAAAAGAATTTCAAACAATTTGTCAACAATGAACATTAAATTGCAATCTAATCAAATGCATAAACAGATGTAAAGGTAAAAAATTAAACAAGTCAGGGGTCGCTAATTTGACGATCGAAAGGCACTAGAGATCGAATATTAATACCATGGGTAAGCTTCTTAATTTTCTGTGGTCAATTAAGTTGTTTAATCGCGAGAGCCAAGTATTCATGTTCGAGGGCTGACTAGAGGCTATATCTAGAAGACCTTGTAGTTAAGCTACCATAAAAGGAATTTTTCATGAAATCATCGCCTGACTGATTACTTTTCCTTTGACCCCCCAAAGTCTTTTCACAGTGATTCAATTTTGATGTGTGTGCTTATTTTGTATGCCTTGGGTTTTTTGCTTTTCAAGTAAAAGCGCCCATACTGGGAACCTCTAGGGCTCTAGTACCATAGGCAATACATGTGAGTGAAGTACCAAATCAAGCTGAGATTTCTCTTCCAGCTTAAGATTTTACAGTGTGGCACTTTAATTTTTTGTTTGTTCATTTCCAGCATTTTAATTTTGTAACTTTGGGGGGTCATATAACACTGATACATCTCCCCAGGCTCATCACACTAGTCAACTCCCTTTATAATACTTAAGCTAAAGGTCAATAGGGTCAAGCCCACTAGGAAGCCCTAGTACATTTCACACAATGCTGCCTAAATCAGATTAAGAACCTAAGTAACCATTGATTATTAGGAAGGCATTCCTCATGGTATTAAGAGAAGATTTCTAACACCTAACTTGGTTAAACTAGTTTGTCGGACTGCTTGATTTTTAAACCTAGACAAGTGATTATGACAAAAAATTACATTGAATTAAATGTTTGATACTAAGCAAATGCGGTGAATATTAGGCTACCAATCACAATTAAAGCTAACAATCATAGATGCAAAAAAGATAAGGGGCAATGCTAATGGACAAGAAACACCTGTTTGTGTTGATGGTCGCACTTGATTTGAAGAGTGAGTCGAGATAAAGATTCCATGAAGGTCCAAATCCTACCAATAGCGACACGCTCCTATACACACTAGGAAACGAAAGGAATACCTCCAGGAGGCACATTAGTGGAAAAAGGTACCAACACTTATTGAACACAACAAAAAACATGAGGAACCCTAACCTAATTATTTGCACTCCCCCTAGAGAGTCAAGGGAATAGGATATTGTAGAGGTTGGGGGGAAACCCTAAGGCTAAACCCCTATCCTCGTAGTCGAGGTAAACAAAGTCATCATCCATGAGACCATATGTGCCATCCGTGTAGTCATGTAAATTTTCTTCTTCATCATAGGTGCCCATGTTTACTAAGAAGGTCACTAGACGCCTATAGTCATCTTGGTCAAAAGGGTAGGCTTGTGCAATGGGAGAAACGCTCTCTACTAAGTATGGATCAGACGTGGTCAAGAGAAGTATCAGCCATTCTAACTCCTCAAAATTCCTCTCACATGCTAGCGTACCTATCAAATCCCATTCACATGCAAGCATCGGAAAGACCATGTGAAATATTTGTGAAAAGTAACGAGGGTACCTCTCACCCAAGGCAGGAGTGGATGACTCTAGCGTACTAGCCATATCTGTACACGCAAATAGATGATGGTTAGAGAGCAAATATTACAAGGGTCATGTTCTTGTGCATAATTTGTTTTTATGATTTGTGTTATGGCTCTTGCTCTTTTACTTTTTTATCTTGTTTTTGTGAGTATAAGGTTTTATATATACATTCCCTAAGATTGGAGATTAAGAGGTCAGGGAGAAGGCTCTTCCTAGAAGGCTCCCTCTATCAAAGAGGGAAGGATCAAGTGTGCAGAAGAGTACCAACTATCGAGGAAATTCCAGCCATTCTAAAAGGTTTGCATGAAGAGGCATGTGGTGGTCATTTTGCCCAAGAATCAACTGTGAAGAAGATTTTGCTTGCGGGGTATGTTTGGCCAAGCTTGCATGTGGATGTTCAACATTGGTGTAAAAGCTGTCACAATTGTGAGATAAATGGAAATAGAAGATTGGTGCATGGCCCGAGGCAAATAGTGCTTGCAAATGGACCCTTTGAAAAGTGGGGCATTGATGCTATGGGTCCTCTGCCTAGGACAAAAAATGGTAAACTCTACATTCTAGTGGCTGTAGACTATATGACTAGGTGGGTGGAAGCTCAAAGTGTGGCAAGAGTGAATGAGAGGACAGTTAGCAAGTTTGTGTACAATCACATTTGTTGCAGATTTGGCACACCTTTGGAGATTGTTTCTGATAATGGTCCAGGGTTTAGGAAGGGCTTGCTCACAGAAGTTTGTGAAGAACTTCACATTCTACATCGTCATAGCACACCATACTACCCACAGTCAAATGGATTGGTGGAGAAGGCTAATGGTGTCGTTGCAGGAATCATTAGAAAGATGGTGCAAAACAAAACAAAATTATGGGATGACTTCTTGGATGGTGCCTTGTGGGCATATCGAACCACATATAGGGAAGCCACGGAGTTCACACCATTTCACTTGGTCTATGGTCAAGAGGCTTTGCAGCCTATCGAACTAAACATTCCAACAATGCGACTTCATGGAAAATCAGCACAAGATGATCAAGAAGCATGGATGGATCGACTTCTTACCTTAGCTGAGCTTGAGTGGAAAAGAGAAGCAGCATACGAGTGCTATAAGAGAAAAGCCACACAGACAAAGGAGAAGCTCGACAAGAAACTGAAGGACAAAGGCATCAAGGAAGGAGAGCTTGTGCTAAGGTATGACAATCGACTTGACAATCGTTTTGATGCCAAGTTTGAAACTAGATGGCAAGGGCCATACATAGTCAAGAAGGCTTTCAATTCTAGTTACTATCAGCTTATGGACTTGAATGGTAAAGAGCACTCAAGGAAGGTAAACGGGTATCGCTTGAAGCCCTATTTGAGTCGCCTTCTACCAAAGGATCTACCAAAGATCTGTCAAATGGCCACTATCTCATGTAAGTATTGTTACATGAAGCATGAGTGTAACTCTAGCCAAAATTCTGAGGGGCCAAACAATAAAAATCTCGTCAAGGACTCTGAAGCACTCTCTTTGGAAAAGATGCTCTATGATGGTACATGAATATACCATCATCCAGGGGGAGGGCTAATGATAGCCGTTTTTCGGCTCTTTGTAATTGCCACAGTGAGTTACCTCACCCTACCAAAATCACCCAAACACTGTGGCTATCCCTACCATTTCACTGTACATAGGCGTGCGTGAGTCACGGGACTTTTCCCATATCTTCTTAAAAAACCCTCAATTAGCTAGTCATTGCGCTAGTTGAGCCAAAAATAAATTAAAAAAATAAAAAATATAAGTATATTATGGCCCATGCGTATGTAAATATTTCTTTGTATATAGGGCCTAAATAAAAGATTTTTTCATAATTATTTTGGTATTTATTTAAATATTTCTACCTAGGTGTGTGCTATTTATGCTCTGTACATTGCCTCACCATTACCACAATTTTTTCTTACCATTTTTTCATACTCTTTATTCCATATAGAAATATTTTCATGTAAGCTTCTCTTATATTTGGTGTAACTCCACCCCAACAAAAATCCAAAAAAACTAGTTTTATTTATGTGTATATTTTTTCACTATTGTGATTTTTCCCTTCCTACATCTATTTTGTTTTTTTTTTAAAAATTAGAACACCAAAAATATTTATCTTTTTATGGTAGCCTCATAATAAGACAGATCTCTTTTGACCCCTTTATATTTTTTCCACTTATATTATTTATATTTGACATGTACATATTTTTTAGACCCCTCAATATTTGATTTTCTTAGTTGTACTATTCACTTATATCATGATCTCAACAATATCTTCAATTATAGACCTACCAAATAAGGTCAAGGGTAGGTGGCATGCATACATGCACTATGGAGGGCTCACTCTTGGAGGTATTCAAAAGAATCATCCAAAGAAGGACCCCACAAGGACCTTGTGCAGTGGAAAAAACGGTCGGTTTTGCTGAATTTTTAAAGTTCACTTGCTCTCCGAATTTGAAAAGGTGATACAAACAAAAGTTGTAGCTCGTGGGCTGAACTTTTGCCTCAAATTTTTTCATATTTTTTTGAGCTACGAGCTGTGAGCTATGATTTTATTAGTGGACCCCAATTTTCCCATGTTATGCAGCCACACTCTCTCTTCCACTTTATCATTTTCCTCTTTCACACACACTTCTCCACTCATCATCCCCACCTCTCTCACCCCTCCTCTCTGCACCCTACTCACCTTCTCCTCAACCTTGAAGAATAAGAGAAACCATGGTGAACTCATACCTCCCACACACAATTCCATTCCAAAATTGACCACCTAGTCTCATTTTTCCTCCTCCAAATTACCCATATCTTTCAAAAAAACCACAAAATTCAGCCTCTTCTCTTAAAAGACAGCATCATGGTGGTTGATTACTCAGCTTCAATTACCTTATCTCTCAAGGAAGGTCAAGAGTGGAGAAAAATTGTACCGTCAAAGCTAGTGGACCGTCAACAAGCGTCAAAATTGGCCCTACTCAAGACACTTGGAGCATCAACCTTGTAAGAAATCCACCTTTTCTTACCTCTTAAGAGTTTTTCTTCCTTATTTGTATCCTACATGGATACTCCCATTGTAAATATCCAATTCCATTTGTAAAGTAATACTAACTCTACTAACACTAACCCACTATGAAAAGTCCTATCACCTCCATTTCTCTCCTCTCTCTTTCCCCACCAACTTCTTGATAATTCCAAGCAAAAGAAATTAGATAAATGGCTTAAAATCTAACCCAACCATGGTTAGAGGAGTAACCCTAGCCTTCAAAATTGCTATAAAAGGAGGGTGTAGCTAGCACAAAAGGGGGAGCCATAAGCAAGAGCGCTATGCTATAGCTTGAGAAGCCAAGCTCAACCTCTCTAGAAGGAGCTCTTGAGTGGAAGTTCATTGTCTTATGCATGTGCATGTGTTGTAATAGGGGATTAGCAAGGGAACTCTATGCCATTGTAAGAGAGAGAGCGATCATTCAATTGAGAGTAGGAAATCTATCATTTCTCCTACTAGTGTAAGCCCAACATTCGCTGAATCAAGGAGGGTGGATTTGGACTAAGTTTGGATACTTTGTCTCCCTTCCAACGTGAAGTAATGGACAACAATGATGCGTAAGTGTCTTGGTGTTTTTTGTTAAGTTCTTGATAGCTTGTCTCTGGTGTTGTCATCAATCTAGCCATAAATCCCACATACTGTAAGAGGGCGACAGGGTGGAGAGGACTCCCTTGGTCTTAAGACAGTGATTGGGGTGGCTTTTCTTGTGATGTGTTGTGGTGAAATTTACGCAAGCTATGTTGAACAAATACTAATCTCACTTTGATTTGTCATGACAGATTTGTAAGAAGGTATTAATGCAACAAGCAACCCCTCCCCCTTTCTCTCTCTTTCTTAAATATATAGTTGTGTTTGCTTGATCATTGCCGATACGTTTCAAAGCAGCCCGAGCACTATCTCTCTCTCTCTCTCTCTCTCTCTCTCTCTCTCTCTCTCTCTCTCTCTCTCTCTCTCTCTCTCTCTCTCTCTTTACGCGTCCTAGTTCGCATCCAAAACTAGGTGGTGCCCCAAATTTGTGTAGGGTTAGGTTGCGGGTTTGTGTGTGTGTTTGTTTTTTTTTTTCCAACCCCAACCCAATTGAGCAGCACGGGAGCCTTGAAGGGTGTCTAGAGGTTGCTCTTCTTGTTGCCCGCCCCGGACCGCTTCAAATTGGTGCCTCC
The DNA here is from genome assembly GCF_014529385.1 of Adiantum capillus-veneris. Taxonomy (NCBI): domain Eukaryota; kingdom Viridiplantae; phylum Streptophyta; class Polypodiopsida; order Polypodiales; family Pteridaceae; genus Adiantum; species Adiantum capillus-veneris. The sequence goes on from NC_140951.1 coordinate 79,025,970, forward strand.
ACTGAGGACAGGCTTGTGTATGTTTTGTGAAGGCTCAACCTTTAGCACAATCAAGTAGTTTGCATGAATCACGAGAATTTGTATGATCCCTTCATTCCCATTGCAAGGCAAAAGGTACACATAATTGTTAGTACTAAGTTGCAATTTCAGCGAGTAATTCGTAGAATTTTAGGTCCTCTTAGTTTAGCAGAGATAAACACTTCGGTAAATCCTTTTATTTTGCCTCTCATTAGGTACGATATTAGCTTGGACGTCTATATTTTTGTGTTATTTTAAGCATTAGGACATGCATAGGCCATGGATAATGGCCCAGGAATAGAGGTTTTTCCCTTTCATTTTACTCCACACATTAGAATAAACGTTGCAATTAGTAGAAAGATCCATTTTCAACAACGAATGGTGTTCATGTTTGGTGCCCAAAGAGTAGGAGAAATTCTTGCATCACCAAACCCTGTCATTCTACCTCTCATCAACTACCACACTTCTTTTGATGTACATGTGTTCATTTTATTTTAAAATGAAGTACAGCCCGGCAAAATAGTGTGTATGTTTGTTTTTTCTTTGTCCAAGTTGTTACAAGAAACAAAAAAACGATCATTTGTTCTAACTGGGAATGTGTGTGCAGTGAAAGTTCAATCCTTAGAGATTTAGCTCTATTACCAATTGAGTTGCAGGAGCAAGTAGTAAGGCGTCTCCCTCATAACAAGAGGGTGGTGAAGTTAAGACGGAAGGTCCTACGTGTGGATTCCATTTTCCTCTTGTTGTTGGGCACTAAGGAAGACCGCGCATTCATCCAACTAGTGTGTGCCCTAAGATTGGTAAATAGAGTGAAATTTGGCGTTTGGCGAGTGCATTTCACCATTGAGGAAGACTCTTCAGGAAACTTGCGGCCAGAGTTCATGCTTCATAGACTCACATTTGGTGAATTTTTCCCTCATTTGCGTCTTATTAATAGTTTTCCTTTCGCTTTCAACAAAGGAGATAGGGAGCTATTCAGAGCTTGTCTTAATAAAGAGAGCATAGAGAAGATTGCAAATTTGTATAAATTCTCATCCTTCTCTACCTTCTATGACACTTTGTTCATAGAGACATTGTAAATCTCTTTATGCTTTTGAATGATTTAACCATAATCCTAAGGAGTTTTTATCCAGGAATTTTGTAGCACAAGTGGAGTCTTTAAATCTTGCAAACTTGATTGGACTTGATGAGGATGTTCTTTATGAAATTGTGAGAAGGTTGCCTCACTCCGACTGTGTGGAACTCGAAGGAAAGGAGCTCCTAGTCAATTGCTACTTTCTCACGGCCTTCGACGAGCATGAAGATCTAGTTTTTATACAAACCGCTTGTGCGTTGGGAATTGTAGAGCAAGTGCAATTTATCACTTGGGACGTGGTTGCTCTTTTGGATCCAGAAAATGAAGTTCTAGAGATTTCTGTTTATCGCCTTAGCTTTGAAGAATTTCAACCCTTCTTAGAGCACATCAATAGTCTACCTTTTTGTTTTGATCAAACAAATCGAGACCTTATTGAAGCTTGGATAGCTGAAGAAGAAAACCTAGAGTGGTATTTTCTTACTTCTTCATTTGCAGGCGAGTGGTTCTAAATCTCTACTGTATCCCTTATCGTAACTCGTGTTGTAATCTTTCATAATAATGGAGAGCCAACGCCAAATGTCTGGATATCCTCTTTTCTTTGGAGAGCCTGGAGAGGATGCAGAATTATTTTTAGCAAATTTCAAGATGTCTTGCCGTATCAAGAGGATAGTAACCGATCAAGAACGTGTAGAAATGTTTGAGGTGGTCCTTAGGAAAGATGCTAGTACTTGGTTTGACTCTTTGCCTGAGGAAGTTAAGGGGAATTACACAGAAGTTTTGAATCGTTTTAAGAGATACTTCTTTGATCCCCAAAACACTCAAAAACTATGGCAAGACATTGTTTCTCATAAGCAAAAAGACTTAGATGACTACTACTTGTACAAGCAAGAGTTTCTACGTCTTTGGGCTCTATGGATACGAAATGTTGCTAACCGTGGTGATGGTGCAGAATTTTTAAAGAAGGAGAGGTTCATAGCCGGACTCTTTCCTGACCTTAAGGTAAAAGTTGAGGCGGGTGCACCTGCTACTTTTGATGCAACGGAAACTAGGGCTGCTGAGAAGTATAGGAAACTCAAGTGCTTAAGGGGAGAGGTGCCAATAGAAGGTCTTAGACCCAAAGGTAAGTCACAAGCATCAACATCTAGGGAGCTTCCTGAGGTATCGGCTGAAGTGATTGAGAAGTTAAATGAATCTTTAAGCAGCCTGTCAATTCACCTTGCACAAGCTGTAGGTCCAAAGGGACAAGCAAAGAAGTTAGAAGAGAGAGAGCCACGAACTAGGAGAGTCTTGCAATGTTGGAATTGCGGAGAGTCTGGACATGGGATGTATAATTGTCCTTGGCCCCTTGGAGAGCCAGGGAGACCTAACTTGAATTACCCAGTGATGAATGCAGGAGAAGGAGCTGGTCAACAACCAAGGCTTCTACAAAGGCCAAATGGACCAAGACCACCTCCACAAGGGGTAGAAGGAGTTCCACCTTTGCCAGATCCAAATGTGCATGTGGTAGAGGTGACAAATTCAAATGAGGTTGACATGGAAGCCAATGGCATTAAGCGTGGCCAAGGGAAAGGTAAAGAGAAAGAAGGAGTCACATCACAGAGTGACCATGGACAAGGCAAAAAGGCAAAGGAGACCAAGGAAACCAAGAGGACTCGACGTCGTATCAACCTCCAAGACTTCCCTCTTGGACATGGTATGGCTCCGTACAACTTGTTGGAAGACATGAGAGGTAAGGGTCCTGATATTTCATGGCCTCAATTTTTTGCATTATGTCCACAAGTAAGGAGGGATTTAACAAGGGCAGTTAGCACTAGGAGAAAGGTAAAAGAGAGTGTGCCTGTTGTAAAAATTGCACAAGCTGAAATGAATGAGGACATTACACCGGTGCTAGACTGTTACATCAAAGGAAGATTGGTTAGGAAAGGTCTAGTGGATGGGGGTGCACAAATTTGCATCATGACAGAGGGACTCATGCAAAGACTAGGCATGCACATCCATGAGACACCTGAAATCAAAGTCAAGATGGCAAACAATAGCAAGGCTAGGTGCGTAGGCATTTGTAAAAATGTTTTTGTGGAGGCCTTTGGCATTAAGAAGACAGTGGATTTTTATGTTATGTCGACCAAGGGAAGTGGCTATCCATTTATCCTAGGAAGACCATGGCTAATGAAAATGCGAGCTTTGCAGGATTGGGAGAGTGGGAAATTAATTTGCAGGAATGACAATCATAAGAAGGTTGTCTTTGACATGAAGGAGCAACGCCAAGAGGAGCTCCATGAAGAATCATCTCAAAGTGAGACGGAAGAAGGTTGGACCGATAGCACTTCAGAAGAAGAAAGTAGCAGCAGCATTACTGAAGAGGAGTCTTCCATCGAAGTCATGGGGGTAAGGTTTAAGCCAAGCAACCAAGAGACCTCTTGTCGAGGTTTGGAAGAGGTAGGTTCCCAAGAGAACCAAAAGGTGGAAGATAAAGGAATGTTAGAAGGTATGTTGTCTACAACACTTACAAAGGATGAAAGAGAGGAGTTCAAATGTGTGCTAAGGAAATTTCCGAGGCTTTTTGCTAAAGACTACACCGATGTGCGTGGAGTAGATGTTGTTCAACACAAGATTGAGTTGAAGCCAGAGGCCACACCTAAGGCTCAAAAGCTACGAAGGCTAGGAGTCATTAAGGAGCAGGCTTTACTCAAGGAGGTAAGAAAGCTTCTAGCAGCAGGTTTCATTTATCCAGTGGAGAATTCACAGTGGGTCTCTCCCGTTGTTGTCACTCCTAAGAAAAACGGAAAGTGGAGGGTGTGTGTGGATTACCGTCCACTCAATGAGGCAACAAAAAGAGATCACTTTCCCCTCCCATTTCAGGATGAGATACTAAATGAGGTAGCTGGTCATGAGAAGTACACTGCGTGTGATGGCTACTCAAGTTACTTTCAAATAGGGATTGCATTGGAGGATCAATTGAAAACAACCTTTATCACTCCTTGGGGTTGTTATGCTTTTAGAGTCATGCCATTTGGTCTGACAAATGCTCCTGCAACATTCCAACGTTTCATGAACATGGTGTTTCAAGCATTCTTTGGAAAGTCAATTAGGGTGTTCATTGATGATTTCTGCATTTATAGCTCAAAATCATTGCATCTACAAAGGGTAGACGAAGGTTTAAAGAAGCTCTACGACATGGGAGGTCAACTCAACCCCGACAAGTGCCACATAGGTGAGGATGAAGTGATCTTGCTCGGTCACAAGGTTTCCTATAAAGGCATTGAGGTGGATCCTTCAAAGGCAAAGGCTCTTATTGAGCTCCCATCACCGAAGAGTCTTAAGGAGGTCATCTCTTTCATTCAGAAGGTGAAGTATATGTCACGCTTCATTCACTTAGCCTCGGAGTTGCTTCATCCTTTGCAAAAGTTGACACAACAAGTAGAATTTGCATGGTCTGATGAGCTTGAAGAGTATTTTTGTAACATTAAAGTCATTTTGTCAGAGCTACCAACACTCATGCCTCCTTGTTGGGAGTACACATTCTTTGTTAGCTCTAGTGTTGGAAGGGAAACAATTGGTGCTGTGTTGCTACAACAAGATCCCCACAGTACAAGGATGCGACCCATCTACTTTGCTAGTAGGGTCATGAATGCTTTGGAGAGAGACTACACAGAAGCAGAACTCATGATGCTTTCTCTCATGTTTGCGGCGAGAAAGTTTAGATCCTACCTACTACCAAAACCTTTTGTAATTCTCACTGCAGAAAATTTGTTCCCTTGGGTGTCATCTCAAATGAATCTTAGTACTAGGATCTCAAAGTGGATTATGGAGTTGCAAGAGTTTTAATACTCTTTCAAGGTAGAAGATAGTGTGCGTGCACAATTAGCAGGGATTCTCACTTATAGGGTACATGAGAAGGAAATTAAGGTGCCTCAAGTAAAGACCCTACCATTGCCACCACCAAAAAGTATTCCTAATGCTTTTACCTTGTTCTTTGATGGAGCTTTTCGTCGAGCCACAGGAAAAGCAGGGGGAGGGCTAGTGTTGCTCAACCCAAGTGGAGAGGTGGTCATGAAAGAGAAGTTCAATCTACCAAGTTCAGCTAGCAACAATGAAGGAGAATATGACACTCTACTTCATGGTTTGAAGATGTGCATTGGCCAAGGTATACAACGCCTCATGGTAAAGGGAGATGCACTTCTCATTGTTAAACAGATTTTAGGTATTTGGGCATGCAAGAATGAAAGCTTACGGACAAAAGTTCATGCCATTCGTAGATTGTTTAATCAATTTGAAGAAGTGCAACTATATCATATTCCTAGGAAACAGAATGAAGATGCCGATTTACTTGCACAGCAAGTAGTTACATGTGTTGAGAAAGAAGTGCAGGTCATCATGGTGGCAGCAGCTGTCAAGCAACCGAGATACCAGGGATTGGAGTCATTGGCTCCCATTATCGGCTACATTTTGGAGGGTGAGTTTCCACAAGACTTCACGAAGGCTCAGAAGAGGAGACTCATGAAGAAGGCAAGTTTCTATCTCTTCCTAGAAGGCTCCCTCTATCAAAGAGGGAAGGATCAAGTGTGCAGAAGAGTACCAACTATCGAGGAAATTCCAGCCATTCTAAAAGGTTTGCATGAAGAGGCATGTGGTGGTCATTTTGCCCAAGAATCAACTGTGAAGAAGATTTTGCTTGCGGGGTATGTTTGGCCAAGCTTGCATGTGGATGTTCAACATTGGTGTAAAAGCTGTCACAATTGTGAGATAAATGGAAATAGAAGATTGGTGCATGGCCCGAGGCAAATAGTGCTTGCAAATGGACCCTTTGAAAAGTGGGGCATTGATGCTATGGGTCCTCTGCCTAGGACAAAAAATGGTAAACTCTACATTCTAGTGGCTGTAGACTATATGACTAGGTGGGTGGAAGCTCAAAGTGTGGCAAGAGTGAATGAGAGGACAGTTAGCAAGTTTGTGTACAATCACATTTGTTGCAGATTTGGCACACCTTTGGAGATTGTTTCTGATAATGGTCCAGGGTTTAGGAAGGGCTTGCTCACAGAAGTTTGTGAAGAACTTCACATTCTACATCGTCATAGCACACCATACTACCCACAGTCAAATGGATTGGTGGAGAAGGCTAATGGTGTCGTTGCAGGAATCATTAGAAAGATGGTGCAAAACAAAACAAAATTATGAGATGACTTCTTGGATGGTGCCTTGTGGGCATATCGAACCACATATAGGGAAGCCACGGAGTTCACACCATTTCACTTGGTCTATGGTCAAGAGGCTTTGCAGCCTATCGAACTAAACATTCCAACAATGCGACTTCATGGAAAATCAGCACAAGATGATCAAGAAGCATGGATGGATCGACTTCTTACCTTAGCTGAGCTTGAGTGGAAAAGAGAAGCAGCATACGAGTGCTATAAGAGAAAAGCCACACAGACAAAGGAGAAGCTCGACAAGAAACTGAAGGACAAAGGCATCAAGGAAGGAGAGCTTGTGCTAAGGTATGACAATCGACTTGACAATCGTTTTGATGCCAAGTTTGAAACTAGATGGCAAGGGCCATACATAGTCAAGAAGGCTTTCAATTCTAGTTACTATCAGCTTATGGACTTGAATGGTAAAGAGCACTCAAGGAAGGTAAACGGGTATCGCTTGAAGCCCTATTTGAGTCGCCTTCTACCAAAGGATCTACCAAAGATCTGTCAAATGGCCACTATCTCATGTAAGTATTGTTACATGAAGCATGAGTGTAACTCTAGCCAAAATTCTGAGGGGCCAAACAATAAAAATCTCGTCAAGGACTCTGAAGCACTCTCTTTGGAAAAGATGCTCTATGATGGTACATGAATATACCATCATCCAGGGGGAGGGCTAATGATAGCCGTTTTTCGGCTCTTTGTAATTGCCACAGTGAGTTACCTCACCCTACCAAAATCACCCAAACACTGTGGCTATCCCTACCATTTCACTGTACATAGGCGTGCGTGAGTCACGGGACTTTTCCCATATCTTCTTAAAAAACCCTCAATTAGCTAGTCATTGCGCTAGTTGAGCCAAAAATAAATTAAAAAAATAAAAAATATAAGTATATTATGGCCCATGCGTATGTAAATATTTCTTTGTATATAGGGCCTAAATAAAAGATTTTTTCATAATTATTTTGGTATTTATTTAAATATTTCTACCTAGGTGTGTGCTATTTATGCTCTGTACATTGCCTCACCATTACCACAATTTTTTCTTACCATTTTTTCATACTCTTTATTCCATATAGAAATATTTTCATGTAAGCTTCTCTTATATTTGGTGTAACTCCACCCCAACAAAAATCCAAAAAAACTAGTTTTATTTATGTGTATATTTTTTCACTATTGTGATTTTTCCCTTCCTACATCTATTTTGTTTTTTTTTTTTTAATTAGAACACCAAAAATATTTATCTTTTTATGGTAGCCTCATAATGAGAGAGATCTCTTTTGACCCCTTTATATTTTTTCCACTTATATTATTTATATTTGACATGTACATATTTTTTAGACCCCTCAATATTTGATTTTCTTAGTTGTACTATTCACTTATATCATGATCTCAACAATATCTTCAATTATAGACCTACCAAATAAAGTCAATGGTAGGTGGCATGCATACATGCACTATGGAGGGCTCACTCTTGGAGGTATTCAAAAGAATCATCCAAAGAAGGACCCCACAAGGACCTTGTGCAGTGGAAAACACGGTCGGTTTTGCTGAATTTTTAAAGTTCACTTGCTCTCCGAATTTGAAAAGGTGATACAAACAAAAGTTGTAGCTCGTGGGCTGAACTTTTGCCTCAAATTTTTTCATATTTTTTTGAGCTACGAGCTGTGAGCTATGATTTTATTAGTGGACCCCAATTTTCCCATGTTATGCAGCCACACTCTCTCTTCCACTTTATCATTTTCCTCTTTCACACACACTTCTCCACTCATCATCCCCACCTCTCTCACCCCTCCTCTCTGCACCCTACTCACCTTCTCCTCAACCTTGAAGAATAAGAGAAACCATGGTGAACTCATACCTCCCACACACAATTCCATTCCAAAATTGACCACCTAGTCTCATTTTTCCTCCTCCAAATTACCCATATCTTTCAAAAAAACCACAAAATTCAGCCTCTTCTCTTAAAAGACAGCATCATGGTGGTTGATTACTCAGCTTCAATTACCTTATCTCTCAAGGAAGGTCAAGAGTGGAGAAAAATTGTACCGTCAAAGCTAGTGGACCGTCAACAAGCGTCAAAATTGGCCCTACTCAAGACACTTGGAGCATCAACCTTGTAAGAAATCCACCTTTTCTTACCTCTTAAGAGTTTTTCTTCCTTATTTGTATCCTACATGGATACTCCCATTGTAAATATCCAATTCCATTTGTAAAGTAATACTAACTCTACTAACACTAACCCACTATGAAAAGTCCTATCACCTCCATTTCTCTCCTCTCTCTTTCCCCACCAACTTCTTGATAATTCCAAGCAAAAGAAATTAGATAAATGGCTTAAAATCTAACCCAACCATGGTTAGAGGAGTAACCCTAGCCTTCAAAATTGCTATAAAAGGAGGGTGTAGCTAGCACAAAAGGGGGAGCCATAAGCAAGAGCACTATGCTATAGCTTGAGAAGCCAAGCTCAACCTCTCTAGAAGGAGCTCTTGAGTGGAAGCTCATTGTCTTATGCATGTGCATGTGTTGTAATAGGGGATTAGCAAGGGAACTCTATGCCATTGTAAGAGAGAGAGCGATCATTCAATTGAGAGTAGGAAATCTATCATTTCTCCTACTAGTGTAAGCCCAACATTCGCTGAATCAAGGAGGGTGGATTTGGACTAAGCTTGGATACTTTGTCTCCCTTCCAACGTGAAGTAATGGACAACAATGATGCGTAAGTGTCTTGGTGTTTTTTGTTAAGTTCTTGATAGCTTGTTTCTAGTGTTGTCATTAATCTAGCCATAAATCCCACATACTGTAAGAGGGCGACAGGGTGGAGAGGACTACCCTGGCCTTAAGACAGTGATTGGGGTGGCTTTTCTTGTGATGTGTTGTGGTGAGATTTACGCAAGCTATGTTGAACAAATACTAATCTCACTTTGATTTGTCATGACAGATTTGTAAGAAGATATTAATGCAACAAGCAACCCCTCCCCCTTTCTCTCTCTTTCTTAAATATATAGTTGTGTTTGCTTGATCATTGCCGATACGTTTCAAAGCAGCCCGAGCACTATCTCTCTCTCTCTCTCTCTCTCTCTCTCTCTCTCTCTCTCTCTCTCTCTCTCTCTCTCTCTCTCTCTCTCTCTCTCTCTCTCTCTCTCTCTCTCTCTCTCTCTCTCTTTACGCGTCCTAGTTCGCATCCAAAACTAGGTGGTGCCCCAAATTTGTGTAGGGTTAGGTTGCGGGTTTGTGTGTGTGTTTGTTGTTTTTTTTCCAATCCCAACCCAATTGAGCAGCACGGGAGCCTTGAAGGGTGTCTAGAGGTTGCTCTTCGTGTTGCCCGCCCCGGACCGCTTCAACAGTATCCGAATCAATAGTGCATTTGGTTGCCAACATCCACATGCGTCCCAGGTTTACGTTGCCTTCCATAGCTCCCACAGGCATGACTAGAAACCTCTGCACTATGCTTCCATTGTCATAGACAACAGGGGTCTGAAGGACTCCAAGAATAGCAGTTTTCTTTTTATTAATGCCCTTGACTTGCATCGTACTCTGGGATAGGGTCGGTTTCCCTAATTGACACCAAACTCCATAGGATAACAAATCGTGTTTAGCTCCCGTATCTAATAAGGCATTGTATAGTACTTTCCCATAGGGGCTATTCAGCTCAATGGGGTATCGTAGGGGTGGCTCAGATTCTAATGAGTCTTCATCTGTGTCCTCAAAAAATGCTTGCGTGATTCCCAGATTAGTCTCTCGTTGGCGTCTAAGACGTTGTTGTCGTTCTCGAGCCTCAACTCTTGCTTGGATTTTTTTAAGCTCTGCTTGTTCCTTGGCAGCCTTCTTTTGATGGATGGCTTGCAACTCTTCCTGGCTTAGAGGATCATATTATCTTTTGAATTTACTACCATTAAGAAATTCAATGGTTTCAACTCCATCTAGAGTCTCCACACGAATGGTACCTTGCGGGGTAATTTCACACACTCGATATGGTCCCTTACCAGCGTATTTCAATTTCTTCTTTTCATTACGTACCCCGTACATAAGAACTTTATCACCAACCTTGATGTCTTTATCCTTTACATGGCTATCAAACCACTTCTTTCTCCTATCCTTCTCCACTAGAGCATTTTGCACAGCTAATTGCCTTTCTTCATCTAGCCTTTCCAGGATATATAATCGCTCCACTAAGGGGTTACCATCCCAACCTTCTTGAGAAGCTACTCGAAGACTAGGAATGACAAACTCCCATGGCATAACTGCTTCTTGGCCATACACCATCTTAAACAGTGTGCAATTTATAGCAACTTTATACGCAGTACGATAAGCCCATAAAGCTGATGTAATCTTTAGGTCCCAATCAGTGCGATGAGCCTCAACTGTCTTTGTCAAAATGGAGATGAGAGTTTTTTTGGTACTCTCAGCTTGGCCATTTGCTTGGGGATAATAGGGTGTAGACTTGTGGTGTGATATCATGAAGTTTGACGTGAGTTCTTTTATTACTTCATTTATAAAATGAGTTCCATTGTCACTTACAAGTTCAAAGGGGCATCCAAAACGTGTGATAATGTTCTCAAAGAGGAACTTAGCTGTTGTTTTTGCATCCGCCTTTCGTGTTGCTTTTGCTTCAGCCCATTTGGTTACATAGTCGGTAGCCACAATGATATATCGTGATTGCGTGTTACGTGCAGCCGGACTAATCAGTCCTACAAAGTCTAAGCCCCACTTTTCAAATGGTTGGGTTACCTCGATGGGATGTAGAGGCATCCTATCCCTTCTTTGTGGCTTGTTGAAGCGTTGGCATTCATCACATCCCTTTGCAAAAAGTGATGCATCCTTAAACAGAGTGGGCCACCAATAGCCTGACTGTAAGATCTTTCGGGCAGTCAAGTTTCCTGAAAAGTGACCACCAGCTACGCCCATGTGTGCCTCTTGTAGAATATATAAATACTCATCCTCGCGGGCACAGCGTCTAAGAACATCATCTTTTCCTCTCTTATAGAGAGTTCCAGCCAGTAAGCAATAGGGTTCGCATTCCTTGATTAATTTTCGAGCTATATCTTTTCGCAGTTCTTTGGGTGGAAAACCATTAACTAAGAAGTTAACAATCTTTTCACTCCATTCAGGCATTGTCTCAACAATGAACAAAGGAGTATCAGGCAATTCATCATCAACCCCCGTAGGAGCTTCGCCATTAGGGATACGAGATAAATGATCTGCCATGACATGTTTCCTCCCAGGCCTCACAACAACGGTGAAGTCAAACTCAAGAAGAATTAACAGCCATCGTGTAATTCGACCTGTGGAACACGACTTGTTTACCAAATATAGCAATGCTTGATGATCAACATAAAACACAAACTTGGTAGCAAGAAGGTAATAGCGAAATTTCTTTACTGCGTAAATCATAGCTAGACCTTCGCGCTGTGTAGTAGTGTAGTTCATCTCGGCATCATTTAATTGGCGACTTGCAAAGCTAATAGGGTAGTTCAATTTATGTTCTCCTGGTTGAGTTAGAACACACCCAATAGCAAAATTTGATACATCAATATGCACATGAAAAGGTACATTCCAATCAGGTGTTCGCAGGATTGGAGCACTTGTTAGGGCCTTCTTTAATAACTCATAAGATTGATGACATTCTTCCGTCCAGTGAAACTCGATAAGAAGCTTGTACAATGGATGCGCTATCTCGGCAAAGTTTAAAATAAATCTTCGATAATAACCAACATGGCCCATAAATCTTTGAACTCCTTTATAGTTCGTAGGTGGTGGCAAATCGGCAATGGATTTAATCTTACTCTCATCTGTGGATATCCCGTTCTTGGACACTATATGCTCTAGAATGACTCCATGCTTAACCCAAAATTGGCATTTGAAAGGGTTCAATGAGATGCGATAAAATCTGCACCTTTCAAATATTTTTCGTAGATATAACAAATGCTTCTCCCAAGAAGAATAAACACAAAGGTCGTCTAGGAAAGCTTCACAAAACTCCCTTAGAAATTCTTTAAACGCGGTGTTTATTAATCGTTGGAATGTAGCAGGGGCATTTGTTAAGCCAAAAGCCATAACACGAAATGCAAACACTCCAAACTCTGTGATAAAAGCAGTTTTAGCTTGGTCCTCTAATGCAATTGTGATTTGATTGTAACCAGAGTACCCATCTAAAAAGCTATAAGCTTCCTTGCCCGCAACTCTTTCAAACACATGTTCTGAATATGGCAAGGGATAATGATCTCTCCTAGTGGCTGCATTAACTTTCTTGAGGTCCACGCACACTCTTAGTTTCCCATTCTTTTTTGGCACAATGATTATTGGAGAAACCCATTCTGAGTGCTCAATAGGGTATATGAATCCACATTGTATAAGTTTTTCAATCTCCTCTTGTACAATTTTGGCATACTTAAGATTCATTGGATAGGGTCGTTGCTGGACGGGTTTAGCAGTGTTGATCATGGGAATTGTATGTTGCACCACAGAAGGTGGAACGCCCTTCATGTCATGATATGTCCAAGCAAAGATATCCTTGTATTCCTTGAGGAGCTCCTTAAGTACAGCCTCTTCAGTTTCGGTAAGGTCTTGAGCAATAAAGACTGGTTTAGACTCCTCACGTGGTTCTGCTAATTCTATCTCTTTAACTACCGCTGGACCATCATTTTCCACTGCTTCCATTGGTAGGTATTTGTTGGACTTTGGCATACACAACCTTTCGCTCCCCCGTGGTATAAGATTTAAAATGTTCAGGAGCCGTATGTAAGTCATCCGGTTCTTGTCCTGACGGAGACCTTTCTTTTAGTTCGGCCTCCTTTTGTTGTTGTGCTAACTCTCGGTTTTGACGTCTTCTTATAGTTCGACTCAATTTCGGCTCTGTAACCTCCAATTGAGCGAGGTCAATGGGTCGCGGGTTGCACCACATGACACTCTGGAGATGTTCACCCCAATTGTCTACTAGCTTTCGATGAGCATCACATGCCCCTAGATAGCTAAGCCATTCTGCAGTAGATCTTTCCTTGTTTATCCTAGCTCTCACATTTGCTCGATATCGTCGTCTCTTATATGACCTTTGTTTCTTGTTAAGGTTTTGATTTTGGTAAATGTTTGAACTCGACTCGCTTGATAGGTCTTCGCTTGTATCTTCTTCACTCTCATATAAATTACCATAGATGGTCGTACTAGACCTTGAGTGTTCAGTTTCTATACTTGGCTCACTCGATGTTTCCTCAGGTTCTGTGAGATTCCGTTTCTGATGTGTATTGGCCTGAAGCCTTTGAGGAATCATCGGTTTCACTCTCAGGTAGGTGTGCCTCTTTCTTATCATCGGATGTTACATGCGCTACACCTAACATGTTTACTGGTGCAATGTGTGGTATCTCTTCCCCATTTGGGGTTACCCAGGTTGTTCCTCTAGCTCCCCATGTATCTATAGTTGCCGCTAGGTGTACCCAATCGACATTGTCTGACTCAGCCATTCCGGGTAGGATATCCATATAAGGAGAGTTCTCCCCAATATCCGTGTCTTCGTTACACGTGTAACAATACTGTAATGGATCTAAGTGAATTGTTGTATCTGATCGATTATCAATGATGAATTTATTTCCTAGAGGATGTGCTCGACCACTTAAAAGATCAACTCGAATGACAGAGTCTTGGAACTGTAAGTAGACGTGGTTTTTGGACCAGTCATGCAACATTTTTGCTTCCCTCATGAATAGACGCCCTAAGATCATCTCAAATGACATAGGATGCTTGGAAAAATGAATAACAATGAAAGTCTGCCTTACCTTGTGTCCCAAGACCTTGATCCTGAGATCCTTAAGCATTCCAATAGACGTAACAATAGATCCATTAGCCATTTTTACCACTACGCTTGTGGCTTCAAGGTGAGGTCGCCCCATAGACTCCCAACAACTCTTTGTCACCATGTTGACTCCCACACCACCGTCAAGGACTCCCTTTACAGTTAATCCTTTAGTAGTGATTGGCAGAGTAGCATTAGATTCATCACCTTCAAAGTATTGCCCCAACTTGTTAACGGGTACTTCAATTACAGATTCATGTCCCGCTAGGTCAGATGGTGGTGCTAAATGTTCCTCATCATTCATTACCGAGTCAGGTTTGTTCATATGTACAAACTGTGGTAATCCAGCCTGTAATTCTCCATTGAGGAAGGCTCGAAGAGCTGAGACTAGCTCGGGGTCTTTATATAGTTTGGACATGATGGTGGTTCTAACTTCTGAAGACATGAAATCCATCAATTTGGCAACATTTAATGGCATCTTGTGGGACGTAGGACCCTGACAAGAGAATGGTGAAGATGGAATCTCCACTTCCTCAAGGGGGTCGGGCATTCCCTCACCAAACATTCTCTCTAGTAGGAAAGGTGTGTGTCCACTTTCAGATGTCCTACCCTCACTCTCTTCCCGAATGATACTGGGTATAGCTAACGGCCTGTAGTTCTTGTGAGGTTGAACTTGTGTGGGAAACACTGTGTCCGACATCTGGATATGTTTGGGTTCAGGTTCTAATGTTCGTTGAGTTTCTTCCACCAAACCCCTCAGTTGTTGGACTCGTTCAATTTCCACTGTTGGGTTTGGATAGGTTCCAATCTTTCTCTTGCAATCCTCATTTTTTGTCCCTCGTGGCTTATCTTGGGGGTTCGCAACTGGGTAGTTTAACTTTGAATACTCTTTTGGTGTTCGTCGTAATTCCCTCTCGTGATCCTCCTCACTGGCTTTTTCCTTTGTAGTAACAGTTTTGGTCTCCGTGGTCTCTATCGAATCCGAGTCATCCTCAGGGTCATTCATATACACGGGATCCTCTCCTGTCCCTATGTTAGTCTTTGAACTAGGTTTTGAGCTAGAAGCATTAAGGGATTTCTTTCTTCGTGATTTCTTCTTTCTCGCTCGGCCAATGGATGCAGCATCTCTCTCTTCGAGGATGTAATTTTGCTTTTGGAGCATCGACCGTGTGAGTGCATTCACTGGTGCTATGTTTATAGTTGGTGGTGTCCCATCAACAATCTCTATTATGTTCAATGGTGTGATTTTCGGTGCGTTTGGATTGTTAGGACACTGTGCGATCAAATGATCTATGCCACAACGATTACAAGTGAGTATTGGCATTGCCAATGCACTCCCTTGACTTGTTTGCATTAGTGCGTCATTCTTTTGCATTCTAATGGGGCACTCACCTACTTGATGTGGTCCACCACATTCGTAGCACTGAAGAGGTGGTCTCTTGGTAAAATTATTAATGTTTTGGCCTCTTGCTGCTAGCGCAGTAGCTTGATATACCGGTTTGATTTGTCCCCAATGGTCTTCCATATAGTACATGGGACACTCCTCAAGCATGTCGACTCCATAGGTGATACTAGAGTCTATTTCCTCTTCGCAATCTACATAAGTACTAGATGACTCGCAACCTATTTGGTTCATAGGTGTAACTCTTGGATGGGGGGGTTGCGGTCCTAGCACTGGAGGTGGCTGGTTTGGACCACATTTTGGGTTCTAGGGACCATGTGTTGTAATGGCAACTGTTGCTCCATGGGTGGGGTAGGCATCAATGCAAGAACTCGAGGTGAGTCTGCCCAAGCTATAGGCGGTCTATTTTCCATGATGCGTTTAAGCATTAGGCAATCCTTCGCTTGATGGCCATACCTACCACACGCGTTACAAGTCCCGTTAAACTTTACTCTGAAAGTAGGGCATTCACTCGTAGTATGTGGGCCCAAGCAAATTGAGCACCATTGTTGCTCCCTTCTTGGATACATATGAGTGTTTTGTGGAGCACGATTACCCCTAAGGCTTTCTTGGATGGCCTTGGTGAGATCTGCCAAAGTCATCTCAGATATCGTTTTCTCTTTCACGATTGGCTTTATCGTCATTGGCTCATGCCCTGATGCTTGCGAGCTACTAGACTTCGGCTCGGCAAACACTCTTTCTCCTGCAATCATTAAATTATCCTCCAATTGGATTGCATTCATGGTGACTGCTTCCCAAATAGTGATACCTCTAATGACTAGGCCATTATAGATACTTTCATGTCGTAGTCCCCTAATGAATCTATCGAGCAATTGGTTGTTGTTGAATCGCTCGTTTGGATTGCATCGAGAGTTCAAATTCTTTAGGCGACTAATGAAGTCTCTCACGGATTCACCTTCTTCTCATTGGGCTTTCTGGAGCTGAGAGGCTACACCCCAAAGTACTCCCTCTCGTATGTATTCTTTTAAGAACAGTTATGTAGCCTTACACTTATGTAGCTCATTGTGCTCTTCCAAGGAATCGCACACATGTTCAAAGACTTCCATATTCTTTCTAGCATCTCCGTCTCCATTGAATTTCTGTGTGAGCTTAGCTACTTGAACTGCCTTGCTCCTAGGCTCTCTATCAGGTGCACTACGCATGTTTTCCGCAATAGAGCGACCGATAGTTTGAGCAAATGCTGCCAAATCTCCTATTTGAGCAGGTATAATGGGTGTATGTGCTCCTGGAACCACATGTGAGATGGGAGTTGGCCTTGGCCTTGGCATACGCGCGGCTCTTGGGTCCCAAATTAGTATGGTGGTGTACTAGACGGTGGTCCAAAGTTTACAAGCGTGGCCCTAGGCATAGGGGGTGCCTGATATGGCATGTTATTATTAAATGGCATGGCTCCACTTGTATAAGAGCTTGGATAATTCCATTGTGGATTGTAAGCTCTTGGAATAATCGGAGGTGTAGGAGCTACATGAGGCTGAGGTACGACAGGTGCACATGATTGATACATACATGTAGGTATAGTTGGGGGCACTGTGCTACTAGGCATCGACGCAGTATTAACAAATGAGCTCTATGGTGTACTTCTTGTCATGCTCACCACTGGGATATGCATGGTAGCCGTAGTGTCATTAAGAGAAAGATGAGCTAGATTTGGGAAGGTAAAGCTGCCACTTGTGGGCTCAGATTGTACTGAGGCTCCTGGCGAAACAACATATGGAGGATCAATGGGGCTCACTGAGGGAGTCTCCATTTGTGACAGGGTTGGTTGGTTGGCCTTTCCCGTATCCAAGAATCTCATTAGTCCTGTTGAAGGCATGTTGATCCCTGTGTTTTGTCTTTCTAACTCGACAATCATATGGAGGACATCACAAACTTTCTGTTGTTGCTCATCTATGCTAGTAGCACCCGATGTGGATTGTAGAACATCTAACCAACCCACATGATAGGTGTGTCCTGTGTACCGATCAGTGAAAGCTTCTGCTTGTAGGTCATACTCCCAATTTTAGTTTAGGAATATCCCATCTAGGCCTAGCGTGCTGGAGGTTTCCCTTGAAGTGGAAGCATTATTGCTCCCCATAGCTTGCCCCTCCGTGACTGCTACCTTGGGAGCACTCGGTTGCTCGGCTGGCATGATTGTTGTCATAGGAGCCTTTGCTTTCAGGGCTCGACTTTGTTCTAGCCCTCGTAGGTTCTCAATTTCCCTCTCCCTTGTTGCTTGCATATAGCGTTCGATCTCTTGCACTTCAGCAAGACTCCTACCATCGGGTAGTAAAACCTCAGAGGGAGATAGTCCTAAAGGATCCGGAGGTGCAGTGGATGGAACATTCACATGCACACTCTCAAGAAGCATAGGGTCCATTTTAGGCATGAATGACGAATTTACTTCCCCACTCCCTTCATTTATTTCATTAACCGCATGTTCGGAGCGAGTAGCTCTACTAAGGGTCTCTTTTAAGCGGCTAAACACGTTGGACCCAGACCGTGGGCCCATGACATGCATGTCTTGACTTGAACTATCAGGGTTTGGTGTAGGATACCCCTCCATGACTTCGTAGTCAGAGGAAGAATCACTAGACGCAATATGAGGATCTTGGGTCGCGCTACCTTGAGTCCCGGCCGAAGGTCCAGAACCTAGGGTGGAGGAATAATGGGTGCCCGTGTAAATGGAGGCACTACCAATATGCTCGTGCTCTAACACTCGTCTAGAGCGTAGGTTCATATGACTTGGATCCCCTAGAAGTGTCAGTGAGGGCCCGTGAAGGCTGCTCACCTAGTAATTTTGGGTGTTTTGCAACCCGTCTTTTCTTATTTTTTGATTTTTTGGTGCTTTTTTTCTAACCCAGCTATAGAATAGAACGTATGATAGCTCAAAACGAGCGTCTCGATCAGAGGGACGTGCTGTGCTTTACAGCCCTCCGTTTGGTCACTTTATGCCCTCGGAATCCCTAAAACCGTCAATTTCTAGTAGGGAACTAGGTCCGAATTAGAAAGTCTAAGGGTGCAAGTGGGAAGAGAAGGGAGGAGAGTGGAGGACTTGCCCCACATGCTCTCATTCCCTCTTGAGGGGGTAGGGTATATATATCAGAGTGAGTCTAATATATGTCATAAGACTGTGGACTGAGGCCTGGGCTTGGGCTTGGGCTTGGGCTTGGGCTTGGGGAAATGATCCCGATCCCGATCAAAATTTTAGTGTAGCCCCCCCAGTCACTCGCGCTTAAATATTTTCGGTTTTTTTATTATTATTTTTGTTTTTTTGGGCGACGACCGCACGCGGATTTGGTGACCCTTTCTTGGCCACACACACTCTCACCTACCTAACCTCCCAGCTCACAGCTCACCGACAGCTCACTACCTTATCTACTTACTAACAGTGTTGCTAACCATTAACTAATCTACTAACTAATATGTTACCTGCTTGCTGACAGTGAGCTAACTGTCCACCTACTTCCTCTATCGCTACCTGTTGTGCAAACACTGTGTGCAGCCAAACCTTGACAGAAAACTGTGTGCAGAACTGTGTGCAAACAGAAATTGCTAACTGCCTTCCTGCTTATTCATTCACTGCAACCAAGCTAACGACTACTAATTGTGCAAAGACTGTGTGCAAACAGAAAACACAACATTATGCAGAAATCACAGAACTTGCAGACAACACAGAAATTAACAACATACAGAAAAACAACTCATTCCTCTTCCTCTTCTTTCCTACTACAAACAACTCATAGGAGAAGCACAAAGTGCCTCTTGGGCTTAGTGCAGGGCGATTCCCCGGCAACGGCGCCAAAAATGTGCGCTCCTTGCCACACTGTCGAAGCAAGGGACTTGCCGATACACCGTGTGCGAGCCACAAATGGCTCCAAGCACACAACAAGACTAATCTAGCAAGCTCAAAAGAGGGCAATGGTGTGTCACTCACCGCTCTATGCTCCTGCCGTGGAGGATTCCTCGCCGCGATGAAGAAGAAGCTGCAGTCGTGCCGCGCTCAACCGCTTCGCCGCCGTCGTGCCTTCGTAATGCTCGATCGCACACACACTCTCCCTCTCTCTCTCTCACACATACACACACACACACGAGGAGGTGAGGAAGAAGAAGATGGAGATGGAGATGGAGCAAGAGCACTCTTCTATTGCACAAATGAGAGAATGCCTCAATTTTAGGTTTAGTTGGCTTTTATATGAGCTCACCCCATTCACACTTGGACGCCCATGCTTAGCCAACTAATCCCTTGAATGTCCCAGTTAGAGTGCGCCTCTCATCGGCGATCACTCTTACCCTTTTCCTATTGGTCCGACAAGCCCGGTACCTGACTCTACCAAATACATAATACACATCCGTCGTAGGTGATGGGGTGTCCGTGAGCCGTGAGCGTTAACAGTAATCTGGATCTGCCTAGGTGCTGGTTCTAGATCCCTTTGGATATCTTCTACCAAACTCCTTAATTGCTTGACTCGCTCCATCTCCTCTATAGGGTTTGGATAAGTTCCTATCTTCTTCTTGGATCCTTGCCATTGTGGCTCATGAAGGTCTTCCTTGTTGGTTTCTATCTTAGTGGTTGTTTTGGTCTCCATGGTTTCACCTGAATCAGAATCCTCTTCAGCGTCGTTCATATATACGGGGTCGTCACCAATCCCTATGTTGGTCTTTGAACTGGGGTCTGACTTCGCTGCTTTTTGCGATCTCTTCCTTCGTGTTTTCTTCTTTTTCTGAGATTGGGCAACTGATGCCGTGTCTCTTTCCTCAAGAATATAATTTTGTTTTTGGAGCATCGATCGTGTGAGTACGTTTACTGGTACCACAGGTGTACTTTGTGATGGCTCCTCGGTAACTTCAATCAAGTTTAAGGGCGTGATCTTCGGTGCATTTGGATTATTTGGACATTGGGCAATCAAATGATCTATGCCAAATTGATTACACATGAGTATTGGCATTGTAGACGTGCTCACTTGATGGGTTTGCATTAGTGTGGCGTTCTTTTGTAGCCTAATAGGACACTCGGCCACACGATGTGGACCTCCACACTCATAGCATTGAATAGGTGGTCTCTTAGCAGTGTAATTGAAATTTTGGCCTCTTGCAGCAAGAGCAGCGACTTGATAGACAGGTTTGACTTGTCCCCAATAGTCCTCCATGTAGTATTATGGACTTTCTTCAAGCACATCCATCCCATAGGCAATATTAGGATATATATCTTCCTCACAACCTTCCAAACAAGCAATAGATGACTCACAACCCACTTGATTCATAGAAGTGATTCTCGGATGTGGTGGTTGCGGTCCTAGCACTGGAGGTGGTAAGGGTGTTGTTTGAACAACATTTTGGGCCCTAGGGACCATGTGTTGTGATGTTTGTTCAAGAGGTGGGCCCGGCATCAATGCAGGCACTTGAGGTGTGTCTGTCCATGCTAAGGTTGGTCTATTGGCCATCGCGCGCTTAAATACTATGCAATCCTTAGCTTGATGACCATACCTCCCACAGGCATTGCAGTTCCCATTGAATTTTACTCTAAAAGTAGGGAATTCACTGGTACTATGCGGTCCATAGCATATTGAGCACCATTGTTGCTCCCTTCTTGGATACATATGATTGTTTTGCGGAGCGCAATTGTCTCTAAGACTCTCTTGAATAGCCTGGGTGAGATCTGTTAAAGTCATTTCAGATATCTTTGGCTCCTTAGCAATAGTCTTTAGGGTCATTGGATGATGCCCCGATGCTTGCAAGCTAATAGATTTATGCTCAACAGACACTCTTTCTCCTTGAATCATTATATTATCCTCCAATTGGATCGCATTGGTGGTGACTGCTTCCCAAGTGGTGATACCTCTAATGACTAGGCCATTGTAGATATCCTCATGTCGTAATCCCCTAATTATGAATCTATCAAGCAATTGGTTATTGTTGAAGCGTTCATTTGGATTACAACGTGAATTCAAATGCTTCAAGCAACTAATAAAGTCTCTCACCGACTCTCCTTCCTCTCGTTGGGCTTTCTGGAGCTGAGAGGCTACACCCCAAAGCACTCCCTCTTGTATGTATTCTTTCAAGAATAGTCTCCTAAGAGTAAGGTAAATCGTTTTTTCTTCCACCCTTAGGGTTCTATACCAATCCCCTGCCTTTCCACTTAAGGTTAGGCTTAAAGCATTACTCTTATGCAGGTCATTGTGTTCTCCTAGAGAATTGCATATTTGTTCAAACACTTCGATATGCTTTCTCACATCCCCGTCTCCACTAAATATTTGTGTGAGCTTGGCTATTTGTACTGCTTTACTTCTAGGTTCTCTATCAGGCGTTTTACGCATATTCTCAACAATAGATCGACCGATAGCTTGAGCAAATGTTGCCAAGTCACCTAAGTGAGCAGGCACCGTGGGTGAAGGTGCTCCAGAGACTACATGTGGAGTAGGTATTGGCATTGGGCTTGGCACATAGGAAGCCCTTGGGTTTCACGTTGGGTACGATGTTGTGCCATGTGGTGGCCCAAAGTTCATATGTGTGGCCCTAGGCATAGCAGACATCGGATGTGACATGCTAATGCTAGCCGGTATAGTCCCATGGAAATAAGAACTTGGGTGTTGTGGTTGTGGAGCACAGGCTGTTGAAACAATGGGAGGGGTAGGGACTACATGAGTACAAGGACCCATGAGCTACCATGTAGTGGTGCTTTACTAACAAATGAGGTCCATGGCGTGTTTCTCGGCATGCCCATCATTGGGGTAGGCATGGTAGCCGTGGTGTCATCAAGGGAAAGATGAGCTAGACTTGGAAAGGTAAAGGTATCACTTGTGGGCTCAGATTGCACCGAGACCCCTGGCAAAACAACATATGGGGGATCCATCGGAATTACTGAGGGAGTCTCCATTTGCGATAAGGTCGATTGTTTAGCCTTTCCTGTATCCAAGAATCTCATGAGACCCATTGAAGGCATGCTGATCCCCTTGTTCTGTCTCGCTAACTCAATGAACCTATGGATGACCTCACAAACTCTTTTTTGTTGATCCTCCATACTAGTAGCACCCATTGTGGATTGTAGGACATCTAACCAACCCACATGATAGGTGTGACCTGTGTATAGGTCGGTTAGAGTTTTCGTTTGTAGTTTGTACTCCTAGTTCTCATTTAAGAACGCTCCATCTAGGATTGAGGTGCTAGGGGTGTCCTTTGAGCTAGATGCAATGTTGCTTTCTAGGGGTTGGCTCTTAGCGGTTGCTAAGTCAGGAGCACTCGCTTGCTCTCCTAGCAAGGATATTAACATACGGGCTTTCGCTTTTAACTCTCTTCGTTGCTCCGCCTTGAGTAAGCTCTCGATTTCCTTTTCCCTAGCCACGATGATATATTGCTCAACCTCTTGCACTTCGGTAAGGCTTCTACCAACAGGTAATGTAACCTCCGAGGGAAATAACTTTGAAGAGTCTAGGGGTGCAATGAATGGAGTATTCACGTGCACACTCTCTAAGGGCATAGGGTCTACATTGGTCATGAATGGCGAATTTACTTCCCCACCCCCCTCATTTACATCATTAGCTCCATGTTCGGAGCGAGTGGCTCTACTAAAGGTTTCCTTCAAGCGGCTAAGCACGCTCGGCCCGGACCGCGGGCCCATGGCATGCATGTCTTGGCTTGAGCTATCGGTATTAGGCATTAGGAAACCCTCCATGACGTCGTAGTCAGAGGAAGAGTCACTAGCCGCTATGTTCAGGTCTTGGTTTGTACTACCTTGGGTCCCCGTCGAGGGCCCGGAACCTAAGGTAGGTAGATATTGAGAACTCGCGTAAGTCGAAATTCTCTCTAGTTGCTCCGTCTCTAGCACATGACCAAAGCGTAGATGCACGTGCCTTTGGCACCCTACAAGCATCGGCGAATAACCTCGAAGGTTAACCGCTTACTTTTTTAGGCGTCCGTTTTCACTCGTTTTTTGATATTTTTAATGTTTTTTAATGATCGGTTTTTTTATTAAAGTGTGTGATAGCTCAAAACGAGCGTATCACTCAGAGGGTCGCGGTGTGCTTTACAACACAATATTCGGTCACCTGAAGCTCCATTGGTCTTCAAAAAAGTCGATTTTTAGCTACGTATGAAGCTAAAATATGTAATTTTAAAGAGCGACTGAGGCCTGAGCCTGAGTGTGAGCTTGAGCTTGGGTCTAGGCTTCGGTCTGGGAGATATTTTCGATCTCGGTCCTACTTTTAAATTATTATTATTATTATTATTATTATATTTTTTGGGATAAGATCGTCGTGGCCTGCGTGCGAGCACACACACACTCTACCTACCTACTTACAACTAATACACCTACTGTTACACACTAACACACTTCGTTAGCTCTAACAGATCTACTTCCTTCTTACTGTACTTTACACAGAACTAACATTATGGATCTACAACCTTAATACTAACACCTTATCACAAAGAAAACAAAACATTGGACCTTTCAAAACCTCATTAACAAAGAAATACATAGTACCAAAACAAACTCCTTCTTCTCAACACACACACCTTCCTTCTCTACCTTTCCTACAATTGAAATTACACCAACCACAAAGAAGCACAGAGTGCCATTCAAGCTTAGTGTATGGCGTTCCCCAGCAGCGACGCCAAAATGTGCGCGTCTGTCGCACGTGTTAAGGCAAGGAACTTTCCGATACACTGTGTGCAAGCCACAAATGGCTCCAAGCACGCAACTAGCCTAAACTAGTAAGCTCAAAGATGGTGATGGTGTATCACTCACCGCTCTACGCTTGCTGTCGTGGAGGATTCCTTGCCGCGAAGAAGAAGGAGCCGCCGCTGCGTCGCGTTCAATCGCTTCGCCGTCGTCGCAATGCTCGATCACACATACACACTCTCTCTCTCTCTCTCACACACACACACACACACACACACACACACACACACACACAAAGAGGTGAAGAAGAAGAAGATGGAGATGGAGCAAGAGCACTCTTCAATTGCACAAATGAAAGAATAAGTGAATTTTAGGTTTAGTTGACTTTTATATGAGCTCGCCCCATTCACACTTGGGCGCCCATGCTTAGCCGACTAATCCCTTGAATGTTCCAGTTAGAGTGCGCCTCTCATCGGCGATCACTCTTACCCTTTTCCTATTGGAACGACAAGCCCGGTACCTGACTCTACCAAATAAATAATACGGCGTCTGTCTTAGGTGATAGGAATGTGCGTGAGGGTTAACACCATGCAAGTCTTTCCCTCTCCTCCATAGAGCCCCTTTCCCGTGAGCTCTGATACCAATCTAAGAACCCAGGGAATTGCGTTGAAGATTCTTCACCCTACTACCCTTTATATAAGCCCTTGGCCATCCAGATTTAGAATCCCTTGTCCACACTTAGCAGCCGACCCTTGGCCTGGGTCCGTGTCCTCCCCTGGGTTTGCCCTTGGCATTACACACGTAGAATTCAACAACGCCTCAAAAGGGAGGCTAGTGTGATTTGAATCCATTATTTCATAGACGTCAATGATATCATCTGTCGTAAACCACTTGGATAGGTCCTCGACTATGTTGATGACATTGCTCAGCTTAGACTCATTAAAAGATGCTATCATGGGTGCACTCTGTGTTTTCCCTTGCTTCCACTCACCTCCATCCTGACTTTCCCACCTATTCCTCGGAAGTCTCGTCTACCTGCCTCGCATAAAAGCATGCACACGAGCGAATAGTAGAAGTTTTGAGCTTTGCTTGTCAGTTTGAAATGTGGACGCTCTACCATCTGGTTACAGCCAATTAGTTGAGAAACGTGGCCCGTGGGCATCATTTAGGTGATGACCCAATGTGACAGCATTTGCCTGGCCACGTTTCAAAAAGCGGTGTGGCCGCCTGTCCAAGCGTGACAGGGGCCTTAGTACAAATTACAAAGGGCGTTTGAACTAAATCAAAACACACCCCAACTACAAATTACAAAGACAAGTTTGGCAGGCCAGAAATGAAGGTGGTGCGTAAGCCTTATCTTGCGAGCTTTCGCAATGGCTGCTTGTCGCAGCTACGGCCGGGGGGTCCGCTCTGTTGATACTCCGAGCCTCACTCCTCGGTGCAAAGGAGCTATTCATGCCACTTTGCTTTCCCATCGAGGTACCTCACGCCTCCCTGCTAGCCACTCTCAACCGAAGCCTGTCCTCTCAGTATCTCGCAGAAACCTGTTAGAATTAGGTTTAGGGCTGGGGTTGGGTTTGGCCTTTCCTATTCTACAACCAGTTCCAGTGGCAGCTGAGGGCTCACGCTTCGCAAGACACATTGACACATTTGATGGGTACGCGTTTAGCTATCCCCAGGCGTGGATTCAAGTGCGCGGTGCAGGAGCCGATGTGTTTTTCAGGGATCCGGTGCATCTGGATGAGAATGTATCTGTGGAGATAAGCTCTCCTTCGTCGTCGCGGTTCAAGGAGGTGAGCGATCTTGGGTCTCCTGATCAAGCTGCCCAGAAGGTTTTGAAGCAATACCTCACAGAGTTCATGTCCACACGCATTGGAGTCCGCCGAGAGTCGAAAATTGTTTCTGCCAGCTCGAAAATGGCTAATGATGGAAGGGAATACTACGAAGTCCAGGTATGGTGGTTTATCAATATCCTTGCTGATGGTCGTATGTGGAAGATGTCCAAATTTCAATGTCAATTGTCATACTGGGTGGGGATGGTTCTTTTCATTGGTCGACATGCCCCTCTTTCCATTTAAGAAAATGGTTTATCGATATACTTGCTGATGGTTGTATGTGGAGGATTTTCAAATTTCAATGTCAATTGTCATACTGGGTGGGGATGGTTCTTTTCATTGGTCGACATGCCCCTCTTTCCATTTAAGAAAAGACGATGTTTTGGCTAAGAAGGCCTACTAGTATGCTACCAACAGTCCTTGTTTACACTCCCCACTGTACTCCAGCTTGCATGAAGGGCAGGTGATTTTTTAAACTTCTTTTCTGCCAGGTGCCTATAAAATCGAAGGCATGGCCTCAGTAGTAACCCGGTTTAGAGTTGTGCGTACACACAGAGCAGTCGTAATGGTGACAGTTTGATAACATAATAAACAAATACTCCCAAGATGGTTTTTGGGGACCAACACTCTTAAGTGTCGTCTCTAAAGTCATTGGTTCTTTTCCAATGATTTATCGTTGGCACGTGCTGCCAGCCAGTCATACAAGTATCAGAGCTCAGCATTTTGCTTCTTCACCAAGCAAAGTGGTCCTCACAGATTTTGCAATTGGAATAATTATGGAGTGTGAAGAATATACAAAGTTTCTTGTCATTGAACCTGCTTTTGAAGCACCCACAAGGAAGTTTACCACATTTGCAGAAATTTCCACAATCTCTGAACTATCTGAATCCTCAATTCAAGCAACCGGTTTCACCGTCAAAATCCACCTGGAAATTCCACAGCTTCTACTCAGAAACTGGGGGAATCCACCTCTATTTCACTTGGGGGCGTTTTCGCCACATGGTAGTAGGACCTACACTTGCACTTACGCCTCGGTTACCTCCTCCGCTTCCAACGTCAGAGTATTCATATTGACACAACTATTTTGAGTATCATCCTTATACCAGCAATCGCCACTCCTCCTCCTCAACCTTAGGCTTTCAAGGATGGCGGTCCAGAGTGAAATTCTTTACCTTCTTTGGTGTTCGAGACAGAAAGAAAGCCCTTCAGCCGTTTGACAATATCTTCTATCTTAGGCGACTACGCTGTAGAATCCACAATCTCTCATCTGCAGCTTTTCTCAAGGACAATGCTATGCAATGGTGGAGTGCTTTATCAACCAAACCTTATGCTCCGAGGACATGATGAAAGACAAATTTTTCCCAAAGTCATCTCAAATCCCTCTTTGAAGTAAGCAAATTGGGGCATCTTGAAGACGATCTGCACTGACACTTATGAAGGCTGAAATTGAAGATTTTGAAATGTGTATTTGTCAGTCTCTTTCTTTAGGAACCTAACCGCTGAAGATTGGTGTGAGTGTTACAAGATCGACTTACCTACAACACTAAAAGAGTGTTTTCTATCACCAAGAGGTATATTTGTGTCTGGTGCACATCTAACCCTATGTGCACGTGGACAAGCTACTTCATGACTAGGGTTCAGTTCAGTTCAGTTAGCTTAGGAAGTGTTCTGGCACTTTTGTGAGTCTGTTTGCAGACCATGCATGTCCAGACACTTACAGTAGATGCATATCCTCTGGTTGCACACAACATGATCCTCAGCATTACCATCAAATTCGATCAGGAGCATTTTACAGTGCACATAACCTATTTTCCCTATTTTAGCCATTTTTCACTTATTATTTAATAAGTGACTTTGTTGGGAAACTGGGCTGGGCAATTCTGGTAAGTCACTATATAAGAAACCTAGCGCTAGCACTTTCTGGCAAAAGAGGCAGCATAGACCACAAGTCTTGACAGGGCACCTTCTCAGCAAGAACCCCCGGGCGGAACACCTAGCGTTTTCAGCCCTCAAGAATAGCCTGGCGTTTTCAACATTTGCAGATCAGCCCCAGCGTTTTGCAACTTGCAGATGAGCCTAGCATTTGCAGATTCACAACAGTTTGTCTAGCGTTTTCTCAACAACAGCCCTAGCGTTTTTGCAGATTGCAGATCCCTTAGCGTTTTGCAAATTCTCCGCGACAGAACACTTGTATGCATCAGCGTTTTGCATTTTCAGCAGTCAGCATCCGTACCGTAGCCCCCAAACCTTGCAAATCTCACCTTCTCGTAGCAAATCCTCACCGCACCGTGAGATCAGCAAGCGTTTGCAGATTCAGCCCACTATTCGTAGATTTCAGCATCTGCGTTTTCAGCGCGTCGTCGTAGCATTGTAGTTGTCACCGACATAGAGTCAAAATTCAGCAGATACAAGATTTACGGATTTCAGCCCTTAAACCGTCTCGTTGTTGTCCTCATCGTCGTCAACATCGTCGGCAAGTCCATTGCATTGTAGAGATTTGTGCAATCAATAGTAGACCGGTCTCGCCATACAGAGTGGGGCCTTTGGAGGAGGGTTTGACAACATTCTGGTGTCGTATTCTTCTCTCTCTCTCTCTCTCTTTCTCTCTCAGTCTCACCACCTTCATTCAGAGTGTTTATCACATTGTTTGTGATCATTTGCACTCTCTCACTAAAGGAACGGAAGGCTCTCCCTTCTGTAGATAAAAGGAACCCTTGAGCACAATTCGGAGCACTCATCTTGAGCAAAGTTCAACGTTCACTTCCGTTGCATCTTACATTGGTATCAGAGCTTTGGCAGTGTTCTGTATCACTCGAGGAAAGAACCACATATTTTTTTTGCTTGTTGCGGTCATACGTAACCCAAGTCCACTTCGGCGTGTCGATTCCTAATCATGTTTTTGAAGAGTGACAGGAAACCCAAGAAAGAAGGGCTTGCTAGTCTCCCCTTGTTTCTCTTTTCACTCATTGAGAGTGTACCGTGTACGTAGCGGCCGGCTAATCGACGTGAGGTGGGAAAAAGCAACTTTGGTGTGAGCGCAAGGCCGCCAAGGGTGGGGCCGCGGAAAAGAGAGGAGCTTGGGTAAGAGAAGATCCTTCTCTAACACAGATTGCAAGCGAAAGAAGAACTCCAAGAACTCAAGAACCCAAGAACCCAAGAATCACAAGAACCCAAGTTCCTCGTGAACTTACGAACCCAAGACTTTAGTGTATGCAGAATGGATACGTCGCATGGAGGTGGCGAAGAAGAATTTTTCCCACCAGGAGGTTTTTCCGACCCTCCCCCTTCTCCATCTATGCCAAGGATTGCACCAAATCCTATGGAGGCTTTGGTCAAGACAATGATGGACATGATGTTACAACAAGTGCAACGCGCTGCCTTGGAGCGCGAGCGCGAAGAAAGAAAAGAAGAATTGGATCGCGAACGCGAAGAAAGAAAAGCAGAAAGAAAGGCCGACTTGGAGCGTGAGTGCGAGCAAGCACGCTTGGCGGCCGAAAAGCAAAGGGCAGCCTTGGAGTGTGAGCATGAGCAAGCGTGCTTGGCGGCCGAAGAAAGAAAGGCAGCTATTGAGCTAGAGCGTGAGCAAGCACGCGAAGCCGAACGAGTAGCGGCCGAAGATAGACGAGCGGCCTTGGAGTTAGAGCGTGAGGCGCAGAGAGACCAATGCATGCAAGAGTTGGTTCTATAGGTACTCACCTGGAAACCCGAGCCGGCCAAAGATGTTGGTGGTTCATCAAGTGGCGCAAGCCGAGATTCGGACTCCAACAACCCTGTCACCGAGAAGTTGATATTCAGTAAGTATGACGGTAAGATGGATGCTAGTGTTATTCATTCTTGGTTGCATCAATTCAATGCTTATTTTGCGATAACTAAAAAGACAGAAATAGCAAGGTTTTAACGGCAGCCATGTACCTTACCGATGATGCCATTAATTGGTACCACGCATGGCAAGAGACATAGTTGGCCGCACACCTAAAGGCAGCCAATGAAGACGCGCCCCTGTCCTTCAATTGGGACGACTTCCAAGACAAGCTCAAGGTGCGGTTTATGCTACCTCAGTACCTAGTGCAGTTGAAAGAAGATTGGCGCAATCTCAAGCAGAATGGTATGCGAGTCATGTCTTTCTCTAACCGTGTTTTGCAGCTCGGCACCCAATTATGCCGTGGATCTCAACAAGGCGGTAGCAATCGCTCTCTCCGAAGAGATGAAGCACAACAAGGGAAAGCCTAAGGAGAACAAGTCGTCTCAAAATACCTCTCAGACTTCTCAGAACCCTCAGAATGGTAAGAATGGTAACTCTTCTAACCAATCTTTCTCTATTTTCTCTCGGAAAAGAACTCACAAAATTAATCTAAGGGTAAAGCTAACACAATTGCTAAACCTAAGCTCACCCCATATGAAAAAGCAATACAAGGAATTTTAGGAGAATACATCACGTCGGAAGAACAAAACGTTTATTCTAAGGAATGTCGTGGTATTTAGTCAATACTATGCATGATGGAGCTGATGGTTATATTGTCTTGTGGGTGACTACCATGGGTCTATACCTTGCACTTTCCTTTAAGGGTGAATCTGGGCTTATCCTGGATTCATCTAGGTATATTTTTTAGTCGTATAGCGGACATGCAGACTTCACATTGTGAAGTTTTCGTTGGAGTTACGACCAGTTGATATTGTGCTAATTCTTTCTATCTTTTGTGGTGCGTATGCCCTATCAACTAACTCATTTTTGTGCTAATTTTTTCGATTTAATGCTTCTTTTAGTGCTAGGCTTTATTATGGCTGAGTCTGCCCTTGATCTTTGGAGTCATGACAGAAACTCAATACGCTGAACTTTGTGTTAATGTATGCTCATGTGTGTGTGCGTGTGTTGTGTGTTGTGTGTTGTGTGTTGTGTTTGGGAGCATATGTTAGTACCTAGTTCTACACCCACCATTGGGCGCTGACGATGTTAGTGGGGATGTCGTGGTATTTAGTCAATACTATGCATGATGGAGCTGATGGTTATATTGTCTTGTGGGTGACTACCATGGGTCTATACCTTGCACTTTCCTTTAAGGGTGAATCTGGGCTTATCCTGGATTCATCTAGGTATATCTATTCTAAGGAAGGTCGATGTTATCATTGTCACATCAAGGGTCACATAAAAAGAACATGTCCTAAGATTGAATCTAACGAATCTAAAGAACCCACATAACCCACATCCTTTGTTAACGCCATTAATGAGAACACGAGTGTGTCCCAAGTTTCTCATGATCCTGATGAGTCTCTCATTAAGTGTTATGGTCATGTTAATGGTCAACACATGGTGGTCTTGTTTGATTCTGGTAGTATGCATGATGTGGTTAGTCCCTCTCTTGTCGAAAGAGCCGCTTGGAGGTCAGCAAGACATCTCCTTTCGAGGTGTCGGGCTTCGCTCCCGGTATGGCCTCTCTCATTACAGGAGAATGCTTTGGTGTTTTGTTCGTTGCTCAACAAGCGTCCTTCCGCAGGAAATTTGTAGTATCTCCTCTTTCAGGATGTAATATGCTTTTGGGCATTCGATGGTTTCATGAGCATAACGCTCTCATTGATTGGGCGGAAAATACGTTCACTTTCAATGCCAAAAGGGACTTTCCCATTATCATTCGTTCTTCATCTCTCATTTCTAATGTGTAGGCGAAGATTAAAAAGAATTAGGAGAAGGAGACTCTCTCTGTCTTGTCTTCTCCAAAGCACGACACACATGATTTGCATGATAAAGATGTGATTACTCACAAACATGATGATTTGCATGATAAAGATGTGATTGTTCACAAGGATGATGGTTGATACTTTGTCTAGTGAAGCTAGCCTCATTGCAGATTCGAACAATCACGAAGAACCGATCTTGGCTCTTGAGTCGAGGTCCCAAGAACCCCACAGGAAGTATTATGTGTGCGCATGATTAGTCAGCACGCATTGTTCGAGTGTTTCATTCGTGATGGTTTCGTATATTTTAGTCACCGTCCTTATGTGATCCCTTTTCATAGGCATGTCATATGGTACGATGAACACGATTCACTCGTGAATGAGCACGGATGTATGCAGATTACTCATGAAAAGATGAAATGTTTGCACCCAAGGAATTCACATTCCATGTCTCTTCCTTGGCATGACACATTATCCAGAAGAGCACAAGAAGGATTGAGCATCAAGCATCGGCATTTCCATTACAAGTTTCGAATCCATTGTTTGTGTATGTTTGATGAACAGTTTGGCACTCCGTCTATATGTTCATCTGCATTGCATTCACAGTCTTTAAAGAAGACTAGAATTTTTCCAGTTTCTTTACAAGGAATGGGTATGTTCCATGTTTTTGTGTTGGAAGTGGTTTCATGAATTTTCATCCTCGCAGATTCTTGAAGAAGGTAGACGCATGACTATAGACGAAGTTGAACCATCGAAGGAGCCACAAATGACTTTGCTTTCGGCGCGGCCAAAAGAAGCAAACGTTGCAGACTTTTATGAAGTTCAAGTATCGCATGACCCACGCATCAGAGTGGGCCGGCGATGAGTCCTTTTGAGGATTCCAGATGCTGTTGGCGATCTCCGTTGACGCCATACAGTTTGGTACCAGTACCTCACTTTAAAAAGGGGGGGATGTCACGTGCACATCTAACCCTAAGTGCACGTGGACAAGCTACTTCATGACTAGGGTTGAGTTGAGTTCAGTTAGCTTAGAAAGTGTTCTAGCACTTTTATGAGTCTGTTCGCAGACCATGTATGTCCAGGCACTTAGAGTAGATGCATATCCTCTGGTTGCACACATTATGATTCTCAGCATTACCATCAGATTCCATTCGGGAGAATTTTACAGTGCACATAACCTATTTTCCCTATTTTAGCCATTTTTCACTTATTGTTAATAAGTGACTTTGTTGGAAAACTGGGTAGGGCAATTCTGGTAAGTCACTATATAAGAAACCTAGCGCTAGCACTTTCTGGCAGAAGAGGCAGCGGAGACCACAAGTTTGATAGCACACCTTCTCAGCAAGACCCCCCCTCCCCCCAGCGGAACACCTAGCGTTTTCAGCCCTCAAGATCAGCCTGGCGTTTTTACAGTTTGCAGATCCCTTAGCGTTTTGCAGATTCTCCGCTACAAAACACTTGTATGCGTCAGCGTTTTGCATTTTCAGCAGTCAGCATCCGTACTGCAGCCCCAAACCTCACAGATCTCACCTTCCCGTAGCAGATCCTCGCGCACTGTCAGATAGCAAGCGTTTGGAGACTCAGCCCGCTATTTGTAGATTTCAGCATCTGCGTTTTCAGTGCGTTGTCGTCGCATCGTCGTCATCGCCGTCGTCTCCGACATAGAGTCAGAATTTAGCAGATACAAGGTTTGCAGATTTCAGCCCGTTTTTCGGTTTTCAGCCCGTCTCGTTGTTGTCCTCATCGTCATCGACAAGTCCATTGCATTGTAGAGATTTGTG
The DNA here is from genome assembly GCF_014529385.1 of Adiantum capillus-veneris. NCBI lineage: Eukaryota > Viridiplantae > Streptophyta > Polypodiopsida > Polypodiales > Pteridaceae > Adiantum > Adiantum capillus-veneris. Next base: position 79,059,376 of record NC_140951.1, read on the forward strand.
CATAGAGAGTGGGACCTTTGGAGGAGGGTTTGACAACATTCTGGTGTCGTATTCTTCTCTCTCTCTCAGTCTCAGCACCTTCATTCACAGTGTTTACCACTTTGTTTGTGATCATTTGCACTCTCTCACTAAAGGAACGGAAGGCTCTCCCTTCTGTAGATAAAAGGAACCCTTGAGCACAGTTCGGGGCACTCATCTTGAGCAAAGTTCAACATTCATTTCCGCTGCACCTTACAATTTGTCACAAAGTGATGATGTGGAATGGCCTAAAGGACAGAAGGGCCACCAAATTATGGAACTTGTAAAGTTGTTCCCAACTTATAGGACCCTAGCCGAAGGGCCTAAAACTTATAAAAATAAAGCAGGACACCCAAAATTGCGTATGGCTGCGTACGGACAGCCCAGGAGGGTGCTAGCTTTTGGGACAAGACGCTTTTAGACTTGATTCCCTTTATGTACTGCTTTTGGCCAGGGGCCAGTATAGGTACACCAGGGCCTCCTTCTCTGGCAGTTTTGCGTGGGAGTGTTGTAGAGAGAGCAAGTGTTACAGGCTTGGACACTCCAAGCGAGAAATCGATAGCAACACATGAACAGAAACTTCAAAATCAAAGAACTTTACGAGAGAGAGAGAGAGAGAGAGAGAGAGAGAGAGAGAGAGAGAGAGAGAGAGAGAGAGAGAGAGAGAGAGAGAGAGAGAGAGTCGACACGGCACGACGGTGTTTTGCGCCCAGCAGCACTAGCCCCAAAGACTGGCGCCCCTTTCGGTATTTCTTTATTATTTCTCACATCAAAGTACAACTCCCGAGGGTCCTCTACTCTCAGACTCTGTGTCCAAATGCTTTGCAGTGTGAGGCCCCAGGGTTGTTATAAACAATACAACGGATGTCCAAAAGTAGAGCCCCAAAAGCAATGAGTTTAAAAACACTTCCCCCCAAAAGCGTGCTACCAAAAGCTCACGCAAAACTGCCACGCTATCAGCCCAGTGCAAATCGCAAAAATCAGTACAACAACCTACCACGTGGCACAGCCAATGCGATTTATGGACAACAGTGTTAGAGTTAAAGCTTTCAATATTTGGGGGTTTAGGCCCTACGGCTGGCGCTCCTTAAGTTCTTTAAGTTGGTAGGCCCACGGCCCATCTTTTGGGTTCAATTCCTCTTGTCCACTCGGCCATTTCTTTGCCAGTTGGGCATTCCATATCATCACTTTGTGACAGCAAGGACCTCGGGCATTGTATCTTTTGAAGCATAATAATAAAGAAATATTGAGAAGCGGCACCAGTCTTTGGGGCCAGTTATTCTAGGCGCAGAACTCCGTCGTGTTGTGTCGTCTCTCTCAGTTTTGTTTAGTTCTTTCAGTTTCTCTCACGTGTGTTGCACTAGATCTTTGGCTTGGAGTGTCCAAGTCTATTACAATGGTATCAAAGCCGAGACGATTCCTCTCTACGGAGGATCCGATCCCCTTACTTGCAGCACACATGGACTCGGTCGACGAATCCCGCAAGGAGGAAATTGTTGCACCCGACCACTGGGGTATGGAAGAAAACAACGGAGATTCGAACAGACATCAACCACCTTCCAATGACGTGGGAGGTGAGTACGGTTCGTCTCCACCAACAAAATACATAAGAATGGAGATGCAGCGTCAAGCGCAAGTTGATACCTATGCTCGACAGATGCTTAAGTACTCCAAGGATCCCTAGTATGCGAAATTTTTGGCAAAACACCCACATGACGAGGTGCACTCTTGATGGTGTGCCCCCATTCGTTCGCCTCTCAAGTCGATTTTGAAGAAGATTTTGAAGAAGAAATCTACACCGGCGGTACCAAGATAAAGGGTGTATTAAGAGGATGAATTTGATGAAGCTGTAGAGTGATGAATCAGCAAACTCGTAAAGAGTAAGAGATAGCGGTGGAAGAAGAGTCGGTCAGTAGACTATCCTCGTTATTTGGGTCGAAAATCTACCTTTGAGACCGCCAATACGCTAGAGAAACACGTTTGATTTGAGGGTGTTTCCAGTTCATTCTTGTTCTCTTCTGACAGTTCGGAGAGTTCTTCTTTCTCTAACTCCAACAATGAGGATAGAAAGAACAAGAGGAGAAAGACTCAGAGTTACAACAAAGGCAAGAAAAAGGCAAAGAAGAGAAGATCCCACATAAGATCTCGGAAGCACTTTCATAGTTCGGATTCTTATGAGCTGATGTACGCAATGAAGAGGAAGTACCTATATCAAGCCAAATGATACGACTACCTCGAGGACAAGGGCAAGAAGCCCAAGGATTTCAAGGAGGGTAGACGGGGTTTAAAGTTTGAGATGTGTTCTGGTTTTAAGGATACCCAGAAAGCCCTCGCTTTCATCTAGCAATTTGACATGGCTTATTTGGGAGGACGTTACTCAGAGCACTCTAAGGTACGAAGAGCGGCATCCTATATCAAAGGAAATGCCCAAACATGGTGGTCAACCTTGTTGCTACGTAGTGAAGCACCCATGAAGTGGCTACAATTTAAGCAGGTTCACACTTCTTCGTGGCTTACTCAGGAATACGAACAAGATGTAATCACAGCTTGGAATCATCTGAGGATGACCAAGGAAGACACAATGGATGTCTATTGCTAGAGATTTTGGGATACTTTTCTACCTGCTTCTTCTTTTAAGAAAATCACCTTCAAGCAACAAATCAAGCGATTCTGTTGTGGACTACCCAAAGAGATACAGAGTTATTGTCTGCAAAAGAAGTCTGGGTCCATGCAGCGGCTAATGGAACATGTCAAGCAAGGGTTTGCAATGCACGCAAGCACTCTGACTTACCTACAGATAGGCTTGTGGCAATCCGGATCGACCAAGAATCGAACAACGATAACAAAAGGAAGGGAAAGCAACAGAAAAAGAAACCTTTGGGCCCTCGATTGTCAGCAGAGTAGCGCGCTGAGTACTACAAAGAGGGTAAATGCTACGGATGCGGGGAGCAAGGGCATGTGCTCAAACAAAGCGTCTAATGATCTCTCGGGAATCCCCTCGTTTCACAAGAACAGTACTATGGTTGACTACGAGGCAAGAAAAGAGACCTTGAAAAACTCCAAACAAAATCACCATCAAGAACAAGTTGCCAATATATTGTCGGCTACAGGGTTCTACATGTTTCTGAAGAATCGACTTGAAAGGTGGCTATCATCAGATTGGGATCGCTCCTGGAGATGTACACAAGAGTGCGTTCATGATGGATTGTACGAGTATTTGGTGATGCCTTTCGGTCTCCTGAATGCTCCTGCAACGTTCAATAGGACGATGGATAGGATTTTTAGAGAGTACAGGTCATTTGTGGGCACCTTTTTTGAGGACATCATCGTATTCTCCAAGAGTGCGGTAAAGCACATGCACCATCTATTACAGGTTTTCCAGGCACCGCGGCAACATCGACTGGTGGTTAATGGGAAAAAGAGCGAGTTTTTTTTTATCAGAGATACACTGTGTGGGACACATTGTCTCTACGGAGGGTGTAAAAATGGACCCGGCCAAGGTTGAAACCATTGGACATTGGCGAGATTTGAAGAATGTACACGAAATGCGAAGCTTTTTGGGTTTATGCTCCCCCTTGTGTCTCTTGCTTTTGTAGTTTTATGAGTGGTTTTGTAGACTATTTTGAACTTATGAATCGGCGGTTCATTCAAAAGTTTGTGGAGATTGCTTTTCCGTTGCATGTTTTGACACAAAAAGGGGTTTCTTTTTCTTGGGGACCATCTGAGATTGCAGCCTTCAAGAGAAGTTGACAACTTGTCCAGTGTTGGTATTACTAGATTTGCAAGAGCCATTTGCGGTTTATTATGATGCTTGTGGTCACAGTCTGGGAGCAGTCTTAATGCAAGAGGGCCACATTGTAGCTTATGAGAGCAGAATGTTCTCACGACCAAAACGAATTGCATAGATTTATGAGAAAGAGCTATTGGCAATCATCCGTGCTCTTACTCAGTGGCGTCATTTTCTACTCGGAGCCTACTTCATAGTGTTCACCGATCACCAGAGTTTGCAATACTTCTTGTCTTAAAAACAACTTTCGGACAAACAGATGAGATCGGCGAATATTTTGTCACAGTTTTTGTCACAAACCAGTGACGTGGCAGCCACTTGGGCAAGAGAAACCACACACACCCCTGTGGATATGACAGCAGTGTGGATTGTGTGAATGCTGATGTGGCACTACCATACGAACATTTCCGCAATTCATGGCGCCTTTTGCGGGCAGTTGTACGGAGGCCTCTACGCAAAAAGGGCTGGAAATCCTATGCAAATTCTTGCTTTAAATTGCACGCAAGTTTGAGAGAGAGAAAGAGCTTTAAAGTTGCTTTATTTGTAAGCCTATTTTTGGGGCAGCTTTTGGGGCTCTGCTTTTGGCATCCCTTGTAACTCTTTATAAGTGTAGTTGGGCTCCCACTTCTCAGAGCATCTAGACGCAGAGTCTAAGAGTGAGACCCAACCACTCCTGTGTACCTTGTGCAATAGTTTAATACAAAAAGAAATACCGAAAGGGGCACCAGTCGGGGCACCAGTCTTTGGGGCCAATATCTCTAGGCACGGACTTCCGCCGGGCCGTGTCGAATCAATTGTGAACTGTGAACTGTTTTGAAGTGAATTCTTGTCGTGTCGCGGTAGTGTCCAAGTTTGTTATAGTGGTATCAGAGCGCAGCCGATTTCTCTTCCACCGGGAAATCCGATACTTTTTACGCGACACTTATGGATTCAGACAGAGATCAATCGACTTCCTCTGCATCCGGAGATATGGGAAGAGATTACGAAGAAGATTCACGCTAGGAGTACGGTCCACCTCGGCCTACTTAGGCGGAGCTTGAAGAGATGGAGTGTCAACGATTGCTTGGCGATGCAACAAAGATGATGCTAAATTTTGCGAAGGAACTGAAATTTGCAAAATTTATGACCCAGACCTCCTTCGACGAGGTGTACTCACAGTAGCGGTAAACCATAGAACCACCCCTCAAACCGGCACTCAAGAAACCTCCTTATCCAAGGATGTTTAAAGAGGAAGAATTAGAAGAGGTGGTTGATACACGGATTTCTCAGATTTTTGACGTGCAGAACAAAGCAGAAAAGCACGACAAAAATCAGAAGAAAGGCACTGACTTTCCGGGTTATTTGGGTCGTTTGTCTACATTTGCCTCGCAAGAAAGCAGAAGAAGCATGTGTGATTTGAAGGAGTACCTAGTTCTTCTTCTTCTTCTTCTTCTTCTGACAGCTCTTCTAGCTCCTTTGACACGAGCGAAGAAGACAGAAAAGGAAAAAAGCGAAGCAAGAAGCAAAGTTTTGGAATGGGCAAGAAAAAGGCAAAGAAGTTTAAATCTCATCAGTTGTTGACAATTCTACAGAGGGCTCGAGCCGTCTTCGGATAGTTCGGACTCTGACGACAGTAGCTTTTATGCAAAGAAGAAGAATTTTTATAAAGCCAACCAGTATGAGTTTTTGGAGAATAAAAGCAAGAAAGTCCGAGAGTTTAAAGAGGTTGGACAGTCAATTAAATTTGACACGTTTTCTGGATATCGAGATGCTTCGAAGGCTTTGGCCTTCATACAACAATTTGACATAGCTTTCTCTGGGGGGCGTTACCAGAGCACTCCAAGATTCGGAGGGCTACCTCTTACTTCAAGGGAAATGCTCGAACTTGGTGGTCCACACTTGTATTGAAGAAGACAGCGCCGGTTAAATGGCTGAAATTTAAAAGACTTTTTATTTCTTCGTGGTTGACTGGGGAGTACGAATGCAATATACGAATTGCTTGGAACCATCTTCGGATGACCAAGAAGGATACATTGGATGCATATTGCGAAAGATTCTGGAGCTCTTTTGTACCAGCCTCTTCATTTAAGAAGATCTCGTTCAAAGAATAGATTGAGCGGTTTACCTTGGGACTTCCTACAGAGATCCGAGATCACTGCTTAGAGCAAAAGTCCGATTGCATTCAGGAACTGATGAGTCATGCGAAACGAGGTTTTGCCATTCATTCAGGCAGTTTGACCTACCCCTCATATGAAATCATGACGCAAAGGACCGAACAGACTTCGAACAATGAAATTAGAAAGAGGAAGAGTAACCCAGAAAAGAAAGAAAAGGATGCACAACCCAAGCTCACTCTTCGAGAGAGAGCCCTTTACATCAAAGAGGGGAAGTGCTTTGGAGGGGGGGAACTGGGCTTATCCCTGCGAAGTGCCCTAAAAAGGCACCGAAAGAACAAAACGACAAAGATGAAGACAGACCTGAGTGTTTGAAAGCAGTTGAGGAACGTGGACGAAAAGGCAAGATGAAAGCAGGACTGGTTCCAGATTGCATGGGTGCTGACCAAGCACGATTGACGAGAGTACAGAACTTTGCCGAGCTTGGGGCAAAGTGAAAGACCAAGAAGCCCTGATTTTCTTTGATGGAGGAGCCAAGGCAAACTTCATTTCACCTGAATTGGTGGCGCGGCTCGAGATCACACCCGATCGGATGGGACCACTAGCAAAGGCAGTTCTAGCGGCACCCGGCAGGGACGTAGCCATTACACCTATCATTGGCAAACTTCGGTTGCATTGTCAGGGGTATTTGGGGCATGAGGACTTTTACACAATGCCCTTAGAAGGCTGTGATGTCCTCTTGGAAATTCTCTGGTACCATAAGAACAACGCCATGGTCGACTATCGGGCGAGAAAAGCGACTTTAACTATAGAGAAGGGCCGAACTATTGTACTTGATGTAAAACTTAAGGGCGAGTTTGTCCCTAATGTATCGGCTTCGGTCGTTTCAAAATTAATGAAATCCAGTCTGTTTGTTTACTCGATCTTTTTGAGAGACTTAAATGATGAGAATAGGACAAATATGTTTGGACTTGATAAAGAACGCCAATATTTTCTCCACATTCATGCCGATTGCTTTTCCGAGGGCCTGCCAGGTGAGTTACCACCCGCTCGTTTTGAGGATCATACTATTGATCTGATATCTGGAAGCACACCATCGAACCGACCACCTTACCGTGTGAGCCGAGCCTAGAGTGAAGAGATTATGAACCAAGTGAAAGACCTCTTGGAAAAGGGTCTTGTCCATCCTAGTACTTCACCGTACTGCTCTCCAGTGTTGTTGGTTTTGAAGAAAGACGGATCTTGGAGAATGTGCATCAATTATAGAGCTCTCAACAAAATCACCATCAAGAACAGATTTTCGATTCCTAGGATTGATGATATTCTTGACCGAGTACAGGGATCCTCGTGCTTTAGCAGGATCGACTTGAAAAGTGGATATCATCAGATCCGAATCGCGTCGGGAGATGTCTACAAGACAGCTTTTCGGACAACTTTTGGGTTATTTGAGTTGTTGGTGATGCCTTTTGACCTAACCAATGCTCTTGCAACATTTAACCGGATGATGGACAAGATTTTTCGAGAGTACAGACTATTTGTTGGTAGTTTCTTTGACAACATCATTGTTTTCTCCAAGGATGAGGCAAAACATAGGGAACATCTGCTACAGGTCTTTCAGGCATTACGAGATCACAAGTTGGTGATTAATGCGAAGAAAAGTGAATTTTTCCTACTCTAGATACACTTTTTGGGACACATTGTCCCAGCAGGAGCAAGAGTGCAGATGGACCCGGCCAAGATAGAGACTATCCGTGATTGGCCCTAGTTGAAGAATGTCCATGAAGTTAGAAGCTTCTTGGGCTTGTGTTCGTACTACAGGCAGTTCATTAGAAAGTTTGCAAAGGTTGCTTCTCCTTTGGATATATTGACAGAGAAAGGGGTCCCTTTCTCGTGGAGACCCACAGAGGTGACTGCCTTTCAGACATTAAAAGAGTAATTGACTACAGGACCCGTTTTGACTTTGCTGGACTTGCAGAACTTATTTGAAGTATATTGTGATGCTTGTGGTCGTAGTCTGGGTGTGGTCTTAATGCAAGAAGGTCATGTCATTGCCTACGAAAGCCGATTGTTTTCAAGGCCAGAATTGACAGCACAGATTTATGAGAAAGAGCTTTTGGCGGTTATCCATGCTCTTACTCAGTGGCGACATTACCTACTCGGAGCTGATTTTACTGTCTTCACAGACCATCAGAGTTTATGCTACTTCTTGTCACAGAAGCAGCTATCGGAAAAGCAGATGCGGTGGGCGAACATCTTGTCACAGTTTCACTTCCAGATTGTCCATGTGCAGGGACAAAAGAATTTGGTGGCAGATGCTTTGTCCCGGAAGCCGTTGGTTTTGGTTGTTTTCGCTATCCATCATAGGAGCTTCGAGGATATGGTCGATCAGTATGCCACAGATACAAATTTTGCAGATACGGCTTGGGGAGATAGTAGCGGGATATTCTATTCGGGATGGCTACTTGATGAGGAAAACCATGTTGTGTGTTACACAGCCGTTGAGGGAAAAGGTTTTAACCAAATGCCACTGTCCACCTTTTACGGGTCACCGCGGCATAGCTACCACCTTGAAAGGTGTGGAGAGATACTTCTTTTGGCCAAGGCTCAAGAAGGATGTGGATGATTTTGTACACAGTTGCTTGGTATGCTAGAAGGTCAAGTTTGACAGGCATAAAGCACAGGGATTGTTGCAGCCTTTACCCATACCCATCGCCCCTAGGAAAGTATTGTAATGGATTTTATTTTTGATCTCCCGAGAACACAGAGTGGTCACGATGGTATCTGGACTATTATTGACAGATTTAGCAAGCAAGCTCATTTCATTCCAGTGAAGAAAACAATCAAGCAGGATCACTTAGCGAGACTGTTTGTGGCCCAGATCTTAAGATTACATGGCATGCCCGAGACGATTGTCTTCGACAGGGACCCCAGATTCACAAGTTTGTTTTGGAAGGCTATTTGGGAGAACATTGGCACGCAGTTGCAGTTCTCGTCATCTTTACACCCGCAGACTGACGGGCAATCAAAGATTGCTAATTCAGTGGTACTAGATTTATTGAAGTCTTACATCTAGGATCAAAAGACTCAATGGGAAAAGTATTTACCTTTGGTGGAATTTGCCTACAATAACATGATACACTCTTCGACGGTGAAGGCGCCATTTGAGATTATTGAAGGTGCTATGAAGGTTCCACCCTTCCTAAGCACGAAAGATAAGATTTTTGAAGCCGATGAGTATACGCGTGACTTGGACACGGCTTTTGTTAGGGTCTATGAGGCTTTGTAGAAATCTCAAGAAAGACAGAAAAAGGCAGCAGTTCGCCATCGTCGAAATTTGAAATTGAAGGAGACGATCTTTCCAAATTTCGGAAAGATAAATGATGTCTCTTTTAGACTTAAGCTGCCCGACACTTGGAGAATTCACAATGCTTTTCATATGAGTCTCTTGAAGCCTTTTAAAGGCGATGTGCCCGAAGATGAGGAGCCTGATAAGCAACCCGAAGTGGAAGAAAATGAGGAGATCCTTGTTCCAGAATAGATTTTGGCACATAAAGACAGAAAGATTAAGGGTAAAGTGATAAGGCAGTTCTTGGTTAAATTCAAGAACTATCGTGCATTGGATGCGAAGTGGATGGAGGAGGAGTACCTAGTGTTCCCTATTTTTGACATTTTTCACTTATTATTTTTAAGTGACTTTCCAACAAAAGTAGGTAGTCTCATGCATCACCATTGTACCAGATTGTGCAATCAATAGTAGACCATTCTCGCCAACGAGAGTGGGACCTTCGGAGGAGGGTTTTACGTCTCTAGTGTCGTATCTCTCTTCTCTCTTCTCTCTTCATATCTCTCAGTCTCATGCACTTGCACGCACAGTGTCCATTCACTTTGTTGTGATCATAGCACTTTCCATTAAGAACGGAAGGCTCTCCCTTCCATAAGAACAAAAAGAACCTTGAGCACAGTTCGGAGTCATCGTGAGCAAACCGCAAACATTCATTCCGCTGCACCTAACACAGATACTCCTCAGACTGTGAATCTTTACCTTGAAGCATTTGGATTAGCATAGTCTATTCTAAATGGAACCCCGAACTCAGCTTGGGCGGAATTTGGTGCAGTGGGTATGCACAAGAGGGGAGTCGCTCCACTCCTTTGTCAACAGATTGCCTCGATTTTTGATATTAAAGTCACTGATGTCTCTTTGAGTTTCAGGGATACTGTGGGCTGACAGTATTCTGCTGTATGACTTTATGAACAAGAATTCCCGATAATATGATACTGATTTGCTCTTGACTTGTCTAAATGTAGGAACTGATAGACGAAATGACTGCAGCATTTTGGTCTGAATGATCTCGATAGACATGGTTGCAATAGGGATTAGTCAATCGGGCATCTATGAGGTCCCGAGTGGATCTAGATGCGATTGCTAAATACGTTGCCGGTAAATCATGGTCTGAGATCCGAATGAATTTGTGAATGTGATTTGTCCTGTGATGTCAAGTGATGTAACTGTCGATTGGTACATGTGCTAGATGTGTGTTCCTAGTGCGTCGGTACTAACAATCAATGTCTGCTAAGACAGTTTATGGCGTTTGTCTGTTTTGCAGGCGTAATCGAGGGCAATTACAATGCTTTCAAGAGGGGGGTATGTCACAAACCAGTGACGTGGCAGCCACTTGGGCAGGAGAAACCACACACACACACCCCGACGGATATGGCAGCAGTGCGGATTGTGTGAAAGCTAACGTGGCATTGCCATATGGACATTTCCGCAATTCACGGCGTTTTTTGCGGGCAATTGTACGGAGGTCTTTACGCAAAAAGGGCTTGCTTTTTCTACGCAAAAAGGGTTGGAAATCCTACACAAATTCTTGCTTTAATTTGTACGCAAGTTTGAGAGGGAGAAAGATCTTTAACGTTGCTTTATTTGCAAGCCTATTTTTGGGGCAACTTTTGGGACAGCTTTTGGGGCTCTGCTTTTGGCATCCCTTGTAACTCTTTATAAGTGTAGTTGGGCTCCCACTTCTCTAAGCATCTGGACGCAAAGTCTGAGAGCGAGACCCAACCACTCCTGTGTACTTTGTGCAAGAGATTAATACAAAAAGAAATACCAAAAGGGGCGCCAATCTTTGGGGCCAATATCTCTAGGCACGGAACTCCGCCGTGCCGTGCCGAATCGATTGTGAACTGTGAACTGTTTTGAAGTGAATTCCTATCGTGTCGTGGTAGAATCTTGACTTGAAGTGTCCAAGTTTCTTACAGTTTCACTTTTAGATCGTCCATGTTAAGGGAGAGAAGAACTTGGTGGCAGATGCATTGTCTTGCAAGCCATAGATTTTGGCTATTTCAGTGATTCACCATGAGAGCTTTGAGGATATGTTAGATCAGTATGCCATAGATCTAGTTTTGGCAAACATCTTTGATCGATTACAGAGTGGGGAGCTAGTTGTAGCCTATTTTCTAAAGGCAGGCTACTTGATGCAGAAAACTATGTTGTGTGCTACTTAGGCATTGAGGAACAAGGTTTTGATAGAGTGCCACTATCCACCTTTTTCGGGCCATCGCGACATAGACACCACCCTGAAAGGTGTGGAGAGGTACTTTTACTCGCCGAGGCTCAAAAAGGATGTGGACGAGTTTGTTCGCAGTTGCTTAATATGCCAAAAGGTCAAGTTTGATAGGTGTAAGACACCAGGTCTCCTGCAACCTCTACCTATACCTAGCCAACCTTGGGAAAGTATAGCAATGGACTTCATTTTTTATCTTAGACTCACTGTGAGCATGATAGCATTTGGACAGTCATCGGCAGATTAAGCAAACAAGCTCACTTCATTCTGGTAAAGTAGACAGTTAAAGCCGATCATTTGGCTAAATTGTTTGTCTCGTAAATTTTTCGATTACATGGTATGCTTCTATAGTTTCGGATAGAGATTCCCGTTTTACGAGCTTGTTTTGGAGGGCAATTGGAAGAATATTGGCACATGTTACATCTCTCGTCCTTGTTCCACCCACAGATAGATGGGCAGTCGTAGATAGCCAATTTAGTGGTTTTGGACTGATTGAAGGCGTTTGTCTCTAATTAGAAGACTCAATGAGAAAAGTATTTGCCCTTGGTGGAGTTTGCCTACAACAACACGGTTCATACGTCTACGAGGAAGGCACTATTTGAAATTATCAAGGGTGTTAAGAAGGTTCCACCTATTCTAAGCACCAAAGATAAGATTTTTGAGGCAGATCAATACACTCAGGATCTTAACACTGCTTTTGCCAAGGTGCATGAGACTCTCGAGAAATCTCAAGCACGGCAGAAGAAGGCAATAGACAAGCATTGACGTGACTTGCAGGTGAAGGAGGATGATTGGGTGCTTTTACGGTTTGAGAAGTCACGACTAAGGAAATGGAAGGGTAATGGCGGGCTTTTTACAAAGATAAGTATGCGATAGTATGGCCCTTTCTAGATTCAAGAGAAGATCAATGACGTATACTTCAAGCTGAAGTTACCAGGTACTTGGAAGATTCACAGTGCATTTCATGTAAGTCTAGTGAGACCTTTGAAAGATAAAGCACTAGTGAGCAGGGAGCCAACCCGAAGTGGAAGAGACAGAGGAGATTCTTATTCCGAAACAAGTCCTTGCTCACAAGGAAAGTGAAAGGTAAGTTGACACGCCGGTATTTAGTCAAGTTTAGGAACTACACGGCTTTGGATGCAAAGTAGATGGAGGAGGACCTAGTAGATACTCCTCAGATTTTAGAGCTTTACCTTGAAGCTTTTGGTTAGCACCGACTATTTCAAGAGTTATCGATGAATCAACAGGCTGAATGTGGTGCCGTGTGGACTGTACAAGAGGAGAGTTACTCCGCTCTGTCACAAGGCGGGCACCACGTGCCAAATGAAAAGAACAGACTGAACAGACTTTTAGCACTTCAATAACAACTGAACTGGAATAGAGAGAGAGAGCACACGGGACACGGAGTGGCGGAATTCCACCCCAGAGAGTATTGGCCCCAAACCTTGGTGCCCCTTTCGGTATTTCTTTATATTGCATCAACACAGTACAAGCCGGTGCTCCAGACTCTACACCTTCTCCAAGAAGCATGCCAGAGAATGAGCCCTTAGCACATATTTAAAGGCCCTTGGCCTATGAAAAGCAGTTTACATGAAAAGCCTTCAAACTCAAAAGCTTCTGGTCCAAAAGCAAATGCCAAAAAGCTGCCAGCGTAAATCACGGAATTCCGTACAACAGTTAGCACAAAACGCGGAATCCGTACAGTCTGCCACGTCATCATGTCAGCGCAATTTTCATAATTTTCGTACAGTTGCCATGTCATTAGCTGCCACGCAAGACTTTCAGTGTGTGTGTGTGGGTCTTGCTTTATTTTAATCCTTTATGTCACTTGGGTCTCTTGGGATAGTTTCCTACGACATTGAAACTCTCTTCTTCTTCTTCTCTCTCTCTCTCTCTCTCTCTCTCTCTCTCGCTCTCTCGTTCACCCCTTTTTTGCTCTGCACGCCACCACGCCATGGCTTCTCTTCATTGACACCCACCATAGATGTCGTCACCCAACATCGGCCATTGTACCTTTTGAAGCATAATAATAAAGCAATACCGAGAAGGGACTCCAATCTTTGGGGCAAGTTCTTCTGGGCGCGGAACTCTACCGTGTTGTGTTGTCTCTCTCAACTTTATTTAGTTCTTTCAGTTTCCCTCACGTGTGTTGCACTAGATCTTTAGCTTGAAGTGTCCAAGTCTATTACAGTGTGAAACGGTTGCAACCAAATGGGTTCCTCATATCGGGAATCTAGGTCGGTCAGTTGGGAATTGGTCAAGCCAGTTAGCACTGAATTTTGATGAGTATGGAAGCTTATGTGCGCCTAAATGGAATTTGGGCCACTCGGCAAGTCACTGGCAACTATATAAGTTGGGAGGGGTTAGGAAACTGAACCATAAGGTGCATAGTGGACACATGGCTGAAGGAGAGTCATAGGCTGGTCAAGACGCACTCCAGAAGGTCTTTCCCAGCTGGGGGGCGCCCAAAAAGAGAGAAGGGGGACTGATTTTCAGTTTTTGTGAGTAGATTTTCATGTTTACAGCTTTAATGGAAAGCTTGCCTGCTCCCCTTTCTTATGTAGTGCGACAATTTGCTCTTGCATAGCTCTCTACCCCACTCATTCAGATCATAATGTCCCACTAGATGGGCTTCTCGGTTGATAATGTACAATTGTGTGGATTTATGAGCATTTGCCTAGGCAAGAGCCTTTTGAACAGGAACATGATTAGCTAATTGCTAATCCCCCACTGGTACGCAAGTTTTTGTTGCAAAAATTGCGAATTTGGAGAGGTTTCTGGCGTGAAGACTCACCCAAATCAAAGGGCAAGGTCTCATTGTGTGCAGGAGGACTAGGGATGCGTGTAGACGTGTTCGTTACGTCTGTACCAGCCCTAACAAGAGAATTACAGCTTGCTGTGGAAAATTGCAGGTTTAGGGTTTTGCTCCGAAATTATGGCAAAACATCACAGAAGCTTTGGGGAAGGTAGAATGTTGTTCTACAGGAGTTTGGGCACCTGCCGAAACAGTAAAAAAGAGCGCTTTGAATTTTCTTGCTTGCCCTCAGAAAAGCTCCTATTTTGCAAGGGAAGTCACCCTCGACTTGTCTTTTCAGCCTAACTGGATTACAACATCGTTTTGCTGTCGAAATTGGGTTATGAAATTACAGCCCTGGACAGGTTTGGACAACTTGTAAAGATTAAAGTCTCCATGGGGCGCTCTAGCTCTTCTCGCTAAAAAGGACGGAGGGATGTGCGTATGTGTAGATTACAAGGGTCTCAATAAGGTCACCGTCAAGAATAAGTATCCATTACCTCATATGGATGACCTTATGGAGTGACTCTTGGGTGCTCATTATTTCACTAAGATCGATCTACAGTCCGTGCACCATCAGATACGGATACATGTGCGTGATTTCCCGAAGACGTTTTTCGTACACGGTATGGACATTAGGAGTTCTTTGTTTTACCCTTGGGGTTAACCAACGCTCTTGCCACTTTCCAACAGACGATGAATGACCTCTTTCGTTCGTATTTGGGAAAGTGGGTAGTTGTGTTGCTTGACGATATCTTGATTTATAGCAAGACTCTCGAAGAGCACTTGCAACATCTTCGTCTTGTCTTATGTATTTTAAGACGTGAAAAGTTGTATGCGAAGAAAACTAAATGCGAGTTTTTCCGCATGGAGTTGCGGTATCTGGTTCATGTCATCTCGGCTAATGGCGTCCGATTGACCCCGAAAAAATACGTGATGTGTTGGATTGGCTCATTCTTCGCACGGTTAGGCAAGTGAAATCCTTTTGG